>NC_066364.1:101390974-101690974 GCF_013377495.2 Cygnus atratus
ACTTATCTCCTCAGGGGAGTTTATTTGGAAGGCTTTTCTGGAAGGCTAGCAGAACAAACTTTATGTAAAATGTAGGGATGGTTGCCACTTTCTTTTAAAACAGAAATAAAATAAATGCCTCCACCAGTTTTTATGCAACAGTGCAATGACTAGAGAACTCTTTCAGGATATGGGGAAAAAGGACTCCAATTATTTCTTCTGTGTACAGGAATTTAAATTTACATCTGTCGCCTTCCTGGAGAGAGCCTGTCATTGGGACTCACCCAGTTCCATCAAGCCACACTTAGAGATCACCGATCCCTGACACATTACTGGACTCAAGTGTGCTGTCCTGTGTGTCTAGATACTAGATACTGAGACATTACTGAGCTGTTTATCGTTCTCACCTATGTACTGGTGCAAAATAAGTTTTACACTCGAGTGTTATAAATTATAATATACTTACATGGGTGCTTAGAAAGTTTACGCTCCTTTGCCTTCAGCAGAAAAAATTTTACTGAAAACAGGTAAATGACCTGTTTACCCTCAGGCCAAGTACTGAGCTTGTCATTACGTCTTGCCTTCGTACTGAATAAAAGGTTTCTTCAGAGCCAAGTAGCTGCTGACTTCTGCCTGAGCCTGTGCTGCCACAGAAGGGCACTCGAAAGGCATCTCTACAGAGCAAAGACTAACCCATGGCAGGCAGGATGCAAGAGGACCGGATTCGAGTGCCTGAGAGCTCTGGGAATTGTTTTGGAAATTATTTTGGCTCAAGTGCCTACCAGCTACATGGAAAAGAGAAATCACCTTCAAGCCTAACTAGAATGAGATTTAGCTACAGCATGCTTTATAGTTTCATTTCTCATTCCTTTCTGCAGATATAGTCACTGATTTTATTTTATCTTAACATTTTAGTATTATAAATTAATTTAATTTTTTAACTGAAAGCTAGTTAGAGCTAAGACAGATTTCAGGATGCCTAGCAAGCCTTAACCACCCATCTCCTCAGTATGTGGCAAATGCTTCAGTGTATTTCTGCCTGTTCTTACAGTTCCAAGCACCCCAAGTTTCTCCTCTAGCTTGTAAGACCAAGGCTGGTTACTGAAAAAAATCAGACTCCAGGTAGGAGATTAGCTCCCACTATCAGTATTAATCAGAACCCATTCAACAGACATCAGGGTAATAAGTTGATGGCATGAGATTCAAACCACCTCCTTAGATATACAACAATGCTGTAATCCAGGAGGCATTAAACAAGTCTCATGAGATCCCAGTTCTTCCTGTAGAATTCAGGATTCATGAGGTGGGAAAAGGACAGAGAGAGCTAGAGGGAAAATCCTCCTGGCTTAGTGATTCTGTATTCACTTGGCAGAGGAAGACATGAGTTCCTGCTCCAAGGACTGTTTATGCATTTTAGCCAGCGACAGTTTCAGTGAAAAATCCAAGCACAGAAACAAACTACATCTGATCACTTCAACGCATATTTATCACTGATAGTCATCATCAGTCTTAGTCAGCAAACACCACACTGACACCACCTCCCTTTGAATTCTTTACCAAGTTTGCTTGTTTGGCATGCCAGCAGACAAACCATCAAGGGTGCTGCAACATGCAGAAAATTCCTGCTAACTCAGTTCAAGCAGAGTAATTAACAGAATTAATCAATTTCAAATGAATGAGATCAAAGAAATCTCCCATCAGATGACTGTTTAGAATAACTCAAGGAAGATTAATTTATATCCCAGTGTTCTCTTGATCCCAATAGGTTGCTCATGACAGAAGAGTAAAAAGAAATCTTATTCTCATCAATCACTTTCATTATTACTCAAATGCTTACTGTGTACAAAGGGTCCACACATTCCTCTGGTTTTAGGCAAGAAAGCAACCTGTCAATAACTGCTGAACTATCAGTCACTCAGAATGACTGCTTACGGAAGAATATACACAAGATAGCTGTTCTGTAGAATATTTAACAGAAACTTGTATATGGAAAACACAACTTGTATTTTGAAGAGTCACACCCAACCACGTTTCTCTTAAAGTAAATAACATTAAAGCCATATACAACAATTACTGATGAACTAACAGCAACACATCCTTCAGTACATTACTTGCACACTATTGATAGGTATACATCTGTATTATCTATATGTACTTCCTTTATCTAGCAGCTATAGTCTCTAATTATTATTATATTATAATATTAGTACATCGTGATCAGTTTACAATAATGACATAAATACAGGTAGCTTGCTTATACACTCCTTATATACTCCTAATGACCTTGCTTATCCACTCCTATAATGCAACGAATATCAGAGCTATCATTCAGATGTTGTAGAAGTAAAGTCATTAACTTTATGTTCCTTAGCCTCATATTCATTTAATGCTACAGAATTTATAACGCCAAGCTGGATTCTTGGAGGCTAACCTGTATGTGAAAGGCATTGCATGGTCTAGTAGCCTGCAATAGTGGAAGACATGGGTCGGTGAGCCAGCATTTCTCCCAGTCCAGATCCATGTCTTATTACTGCATACCAGTGTGATCCCACTGACTTAGACTGCACCAGTGTAAATAAAGTCAGCAAAGGTTTGATCACTACCTCTTGCACCTCAACTCTTATGGGCTTTGTGCTTAGGCAACACAATGATTTAAGTCACCAGGCTCTATGTTGACACGCCTAAAGTTTGTCACCTTTCAAATATACCGTATGCAGACCAAAGTTAGAGCTCAAGTTCCCTGTTTAACAAAGGAAGAAAGCCAGTCACCCAACAGATGAACTCTCAGCTTCCAGGAACCGCTATGAACTAGCCACTGGGCAACACAGCAGGAACAGAGGTGGACTAAACCCTGTCAAACTCCAGGATTTAAACTTCTAAAGGGAGGATCTGTTTGCACATTGGATTCCAGATGTCAATTTGGTGTTTTCTTTTGAAAGACAGGACAGAGTAAAAAAGTGGGAAGGTAGGCAGAAAGAGAACAAAGAGCTAGAAGGCATCGCTCAGTGCGACTCAGTAGCTGAAGCACTCACCCAGGAGACAGGAGAGGAGATCTGGGCCCACAGCTTCTACCTCCCTTTGAATGCTTTAACCAGCAAGGCGTTGGGTGGGGTATTCTTAATCCCCACATTTTTAGCTACTTATGATTTTGGCAATAAAGCATTTACTGCTGGCACCCATGTCCTAACAGGCCACAACTGAACTCTTTTATTCCGTTTTTACACATAACTTATTCCGGCAAATTCCCATCGACTTCAAAGGAAGCCTAAAAACTTAGAGGCACTCAGTTCTCACATTATCTATGGCTGTGGCTATATTTATGCTCCCATGCAAGCCTTGGCATGCCCCAGGGTCCTGCTCCACAGATCATTCAGACCAACGCCTGGTGGCAACATGCCATGGCTCATGCTCAGGCTCTGGGCTTGAGCTTTCCTTGGCACGGGAACTGGGCAGAGAGGTGCGGGGATGAGGGTCTTGGCACATGCCTGGGTCCTGCCCCAGTACAGAGCTGGCATTCAGCCAGCATCTGATTCTGAGCCCAGGGAAATGGGAAGGTCTCCCATATACTATGACACAGAAGTAGCCTACCTACCTAAGAAGTTTCCATGGGTGTTCAAGAGGGCACAGCTCTCAGAAAAAGCTATCTGCATGAAAACTCGAAAGGCAGACACTAAAAATGCATAGCTGAAAAGTGTACACAGCTTGGTTTTGGATAAACTGGAACTATGATAGAAGCCCACTTATCTGTAATATTTTTATTATAATATTAATATAGATGTACGGGCCAAACCAAACCACAGTCGCCCATTAATTCACAATGGAGAGAATGGCAATTATTCCAAGTGGCTTATTCCTCTAGTCCTTACCAGGAATCTTCTCATTAGTAGAGACCGCTAAGTCTAGCCAGAGATATGTGTTGGCCTTATTACTATATCATATGTAAGTTGAACATTGTGAATTGCTCTTTATTTAATTAATTCTTAGAGGTAGAAAAGTGCTCCATTTTCATCAAAGGGACACAGAAAATCCTGACTCGAAAACATTACATATGGAGTTTCCTATGGAAAAGAAATTTTTAGCAGGTTGTGGCTCAGCTCTCTACGTACTCGGTTGTCAATGTGCACTGAAAGAATTGGGCCATTTTTCTCCTTTGTCATGGACATTTTCTTCTAAAATTTCCAAATCATATAATGGATATAATAGAAAATTTCCTTATTACACCCATGTTTAACAATTTCTGATCTTTGTTTTACATTTTCCTTAGCATTCTCTTACAACAGTAATGACTGTTTTCATTTTCTTGTTTCTTTGTGAAATTTGCCTTTTTATAATTTTTTGCTTTGCTGTCTATATCTTCATTTAGTTATCTTCTTTTAATCAATGTTTTTCTTTCTGCCTGTAAGTGTTTTTGGCTTTCTAGCTTCTATATTCTCCCTGTGAGATTAAGTACTGCCTCTGTCTCCTTCAATAAAAAGTAAAATTCTATGCAATTACATTTAGTTTGTATACTGCTATTATGGAGTAGTTTGTCACTGCACAATCTGGGCTTTTTTGTTTGTATTCAGATTGACTTAAGATTTTGTATTGACTGGTGTATCAATATCCAGTTTATAAGAAACAACAATTCCATTCATGTTCAAGAGGGCATTTCACTCATCTGAAATAGGTCTCTATCTGAGCAATTTCTACAGAACAATCTTCTACACTGTGCAAAGTACTTATACTTAATTTCCTTTTAGGTATGGCTTCCCACAGCTAGTTTAGTTTCTTTCCAGAATAGCAGCTCTGTCAAAGGCCAGACATTGTTCTGTTCCCCATTTTTTCCTTCAAGTGTAAACTTTCACATTACTTCTTGCAAATTCACTCCCCATGATAATTGATCTGTTGAAGATTTTCTTCACTTTGTCAATCCTTTTTTTTTCATTTATTTAATAAGACTTGTTTGTTCACCCAATCTACTGTGCTGTCACCTCTTTTCTTTCTAAAAATGCTGTCCCATCTAAGCATGTTCCGCAACCTGACAAACTAATACTGCTTCTTCTAAAGGTAAGTCAGACTCATACAATGTTTTTTGCTCAGTTCTGCTCTCCAAAGTCCACCATAACCTGATCTCAAAATAGGATTCCCATAAACACTGAAAAAAGTATGAGTTTTTTACAAATATTAAATAAATTTCTCTTTAGCGTATTTCACGAGCAATTAATACCTCTCTAAATTTCATTCTTTCTAAGAGCATGACTCTCCTGACTTTTTTAGCACAAAATGGTAATTAGACTTCTCTTCTGTAATTGTAGGCTATTAAACTGTATCCAATGCCTCTGGCCCAAAATTACTGGAAAAAAGAATAGCTAGCTGTGCCCACCTTTCTTCTTAGAAACCTTTCGTTTTGAAGAGACAAAATCCTCTTTCAGTCCCTTTGCCTGTTGCATTTCTAGAGGATTCCAGCAGCTGTAGTCCTTAGCTGCTCTTCCAGGTTCTTCACCTCTCACATGCTTTTTTCTACTTTTCTAACACTGGATGCATGTTTCTTTTTCAACATCTTCATGTATCAGAGAGTGTTTTGGGGCAGTAATTACTGAAAATGCTCAGGTTGGATCTTGTAACTCTGATGAGTCTTTCCAACTAACAAATGCAAACTACCATAGAAAACAGGTATATGTAACACTGGAGCTTGTGAGGGAGGGAAACTGACCCTTGTCTTCCTCTCACTCTTAAGCTGTTCTGATTCAAGGCAATGCATTACAGAGAATGTTACACTTCTGCCTAAGACTATTCAAGGTCCAATTACCCTTAACTCCTTGCTTCAGCCTGAGTTTGAAATAAGTTTTGTGGCCATAGGATGGAGATTCTTATCAGCACTAGGTCTCCTATAAGTGAAAGGGGAGAGCTAGCTCTTCCTGCAAGGAATCCAAAGTTGCTGGTCCCCAAGCAGAAAGCCATCAAACCTATAATAAGCCAGACCTTCCTAGTCTGTTTTAACCAAATTTATTAGAAGTCTTGTTAAATCATCTTTATATTGATTATTTTTGCTAATATCACCAATATATATGTGAGAGGGTTTGGCCAGCAAATGCTATCAGAGTGCTGCATGCTAACCCACAGGAGCTGGTGAAGCAGGAAAAGTGCACTTAGCTCTAGTCATTGGTGCTCCACAAAAATTAACCCAACATGGAGCAGAAAATATTTCTAGATGGATTGTGTCAGAGGAAACTGGAAGAGCTCATCTACCTTATTCTGGCAAAATGAAAGCTGAGAAAATATCTGATTGCTGTGTGTGGATACATCAAAATGACTTTTTTGAGCTAATGGACCATGCTGGCACAAAAACAAAATCATTCTGTGAATAAATTTAGGCTAGAAATCAGAAAAAGCATGAGAAGTGCTAGCTTCTGGAACAATCTCTCAACAGGGAGGCTGAGAACACAAACCTCACATTGTAAAATAGAGCCCGGTCAGCGTAGATGCTTATATAGAGGTTTATCTGACATACTGCCAAAAAAAAAAAAAAAAAAGAAACACAGAGATTGGTCTCAGAGGGTCAAGAGAGTTGGTGAACCTTCCTGACCCCATAAGCCACATTCTCCAATTTTCACAGAGCCACATAGACCAGACACTTCAGAGAACTGTGGGGAGAGTGAATAGCTCAGCAAGTCCCAGATCATTTACTGTTCCCTTGTGGATTTGGGCTGGATGGCCTTTGCATCCCAGCAGAAGTCATGCCCATTGGCTCATGTCCCCCAGCAGCCTCCAAACCACTGCCACATGAGTGCTGTAACCCCAGAATTGAAGCCAATTTGGCATACAGATCAAAAAAAAAAAAAAAAAAAAAAAAAAAGGACATCATCCCAAGCCCTCTCTGTCACACTGAGATGTAATGATCTTGCAGTCCACAGCTTTCAGATACCAGTGTGCCCTTTCTCCAGCCTAAGGAGAAGAAAAATCTTCTGAAATAATAATGTGTTCTACAACAAGATTTTTTTAAGAACTTTTTTCTCTAATTTCCTGTATTTTTTAGCAACAGTAACACTAAGAACCACGGTGAAAACTGAACATCTTTATACTAAGTTATCATCATCAGGGTGAAACACTGTACTGATAACTTGAGAAGATTTGAGATTTAAGAGGCAATAACAGTGTCCAGGACTGCATGTTCTACCAAAGCCATAACACTCACAGAAAGTAAGTGTCAAAGCCGAAGATATGTGCCATTTATTAATAGAAGATGGAGTTATTGCTGAGTTAAGAAGTAGCCTGGAGTTACTAGTATAATTAAAAATTGTGATTAAATATTAAGATGATTGAAAAAATTTAAATTGTGAGCTGTCAAAGTGCCAAGTAAAAAATTTAAAGACAAATTTAAAAAGCAGTGGGAACACTCTTTTCCTGCCTTTTCTATTTTTTTATGTTACCAACTCTTTTTCACCTTTTCTAACATAATCCCCACACTCTTTTCTATGATTTTTGCAAAGGTTAGCAAGGTTACCTACCTCTACAACATACTTTTGTTGATAATACATGTTTGGAAATTGCTGAAGAGGCTGTGCTTGTTCCCATGTGAAACAGAGAAAATATCATAGTGAAAAAGAGGACAACCCCTTCTGGGATGGAACTGCAGTCAGAGAGAACAAAATAAGTGCTTTTGGATACAGTTAGGAAAATGAATCAGAAGACTGGGAATAAGTTGATTGTGGGTTGTTTGGTTATCTAAATGCTGGTTGCTTTTTTCAGGATTTTCTGTCTCCATTTTCTTTGCTGTTCAGAATTATTCTTCTTAATTTGGGTAAATAAAATCCTTTTTTTGTGTGTCGTCTAAGGGATGTCAGAGCTTGATATGACTTCTTTGTTGCTGAGGAGGACCTAAGGAGCCAGGCAATTGCTGAAGTTGGCTATGAAGGCAGCGTGTACACTGGCACCACAGGTGGCCAGGAGCTAGATGTTTCCATACATGCAAATGTCCTCTTCCATGTACTGTAAGAATGAAAGCTTTTTAAAACAAGTTTTGTGTGCTTTTTCTGTGAAGAGCTTGGTGAAAGACCCTCACACATGTCACAGAAGGAAACAGACGGTAGATCAAGGCGCCTTTCTGGGTATATTGGAGACTCAAGAGCCAGCATAAATCTGCTTGATCCAGTGCCTGGGCCAGCCCAGCACCAGCAAGTAGTGCACTAATGTGGCC
This sequence comes from Cygnus atratus, assembly GCF_013377495.2. NCBI lineage: Eukaryota > Metazoa > Chordata > Aves > Anseriformes > Anatidae > Cygnus > Cygnus atratus. The sequence goes on from NC_066364.1 coordinate 101,399,130, forward strand.
ATGGTGAAGCTGAGATGCAGGTTCCCATGAGAAGCTTCAGTTAGACCAGTGCTTTCCTGTGAGCAAAGGTGTTTTTTCTTTAAAAAAATGGTTTCTGTCTTCAAAGACATTCTATTACAACCCAGAAAAAAAAATCTTATTTATGGCAGCAAATAATAGCAACACAGCCTTGTCCCTGCTATGCCAGATTTGCATTCCTCCTGTCTAGTTCTGTCTGCCACCAGCCTGGATGAAGGCATTCATCTTCCACAAGTGGCCTACATCCTATTACTGTATGTTAACTCTGCAGTAATGCAAATAAGACATCCATAGCTAGAGTACAGGGTATAATTACATCCTTACACAAAAGCCATGCATGGGTAAGGCAATATACAATGCTGAATAAACTCAGCAAAAGTAAACTGTATGCATGAGTTCCTTTCCCATCAATTTTCCCAGAGATTATGGGAAATAGAGCTCTGATGCACACCTTCACGTCCATTTAAAATAACAAATGCACAGTGCCCAATGGATCAGTGAATACTCTGGGGAGAAACCAACACTTTTGTTCCCAGACAAACCCCTACCCAGTCAGCGAACTTCAAAAGGATGGCTGGGAATTCAGTAGAGAAGACAACAGACTTCATGTTCTTACCTCTGAAGGCTGCCAGTCTGTGCTGGCACAGACACTCTGCTTAAGAGCTGGTGATTTTCTGCCTAGATCATACATGCTGCCTCGCAGCAGAACCTCAAACCATACAGCTGGAGGCATTCACAGTTCTGCCATCACTGTCCTGTTACAGTCCTGCCTCCCCAAAGCTTTCCACATACCTGAGCTTTTCCAGAGTATAAGCACCTTTTTCTTTCCTGTCATTACATCTCTTTCGACAGACGTTTAATACTTTTTTTTTTTCCACAAGTTTTCAATGTGACCATTTAAGCCACCCTACTCCATGGCTTTGCACTTGTGTTCTGAGTGTTTGCGCTGTGAAGTCGTTCACTTCCTTGCACCAGTGCTTAGTTCCCTATGGAAGCAACATCACCCATAACTCATCTTATAGAAAACTTGTATACAGAATTTCACTCCTATGTGCCTTCTTTTTACCACACAATAGCAGTCGAGATGAGATCTTCATGGTGGTGTACTCTTGTGCTGGATATTTATCTCAGTTGAATAGAAACACATATGCAAACCTGAAGTAAATTCTTGAATATGAGGACCCAAACATCCTTACACTCTATATGACAGGATTAATGGAAAGATTGTTTATTTTGCAAGGCCAGTAACATATGGCTTCTTCTCTCCAATGGTTGTACTTATGCTAGAACAGTTTTTTCTCCTTGTATTCATAAAGGACAGATTTTTCTGATGCAATTTTTGTATATATATATATTTTAAGAATATGAGCAGTATATCATTCCTAACAATTCCTCATTTTGGGATTTTCATGAAATTTATCTTTTCCTACCCTTGGTAAAAAGGTACAGGTTATATATCAGCTTCTTTGGGATTTTTTAATATCAGCTTGCATTTATGCAGAGAGTGAAGCAAGACTCTCACAGCAACCCTAGGCAGCTAAAGAAAGGGCTCCCAGAACACTTGTTATACAGGAGAATGGCACCACAGCCCAAGTGCAGTGCCCAAGCAATGATGAAGAAAAACTTTTTAGTTAAGCATCTGCAGTGAAACATTGGTTTTACTGAGTTTCATATTGCTTGCAATGGAGTTTGACATTTAATTTTACTTTTGTCATATACACCAAGGTAAGAATTCTGTCCCACATTAAAGAGAATAGGAACTGCTAATTTCTACTGTGTTTCAGTGGTCTTTATTGCACAAGCCGAGAGCTGGCCATCTCTCAGTTAGCCACAGGACCAGCACAATGCCTTTGGGGTCACGTTAGGTGGCAACTGCCGGTCTCGTCAAGGACTGGACCCCAAGCAGCACATACAAAGAACAAGAGAAGCTGTGGAGTGCAGTACCTCCCAAGTGTCTTGCCTCTGTGCGTTTGCTGACAATATGAGATGGTCATGGCTTGGAAGACAGATGGTAAAGCATAGTTCATATTCCAAAATACCGACTCCAACAGGAGCAGAGCTCTTCAGTGAGTCTCTTCTCTGCCATTTTCTTGTGACTGTTCCATTCATAGGAAATTGCATTCCAGAGGTCATAAAATCCAAGCAACAGTGACTCATACATTAATAGGATTTTACTTTCAGTCTCCTACAGGTTGCTTTTTAACATGCATTTTCCAAAATAAAGCAAAAATCTGACAATACCTATCAATTTTCATAGTGTTATTTTTGCATATACATCAGCAAGAGGGTTGTACATCTTTCCACATTGCAGTTCAGTCCCAGGCCAGGTTATTTCTACAACTTCATTTTTCCTATTCTTCTTGATTAATGTTTTTCCAAATTCCTTAAAGTAATCATGATAACATTTGAAAGTAGTCAGTGTTTCGTCCAAAGCATTCTAAAACGACTTCAAGAAAACAAACTTCAGAAACCTTTTCTTTTATGAATTTATAGTGGAAGTAGTTTCAGTATTTGATTTGATTCTTTCCAAGTAATAGCAAGGTTGTATTGGAAGTAACGCACCTTCAAAATAAGTATATAATACAAGTTCACTGTGGTTTTCGAAATGTTGCACTCCACTCCTCTTGCTGCCTGCCTGGACTTCTTTGGGAGTAAACACTTGTTTGTGTGAGAGATCAGGCTACGTGCACCAGGCTCAGCCAGCAAGACGTGCACACTGCAGACCTACCCTGCTGATCTGCCTCCCTTTCAACAGGAGTGTTGGAGAGCAGCAGGCCAGGCATCCCTGGTACCATAATAGTCTGTATCTTCTTCCAGTGTCTAATCAGGTGTTTAGGGCTCTGCTTTCTCCATGAAACAGTAACAGTGGCGCTGAAGACAGATCTCTTCTGGCATATGTGTGGTTCAGCACGTACAGCCAACAGCTGCCATGGCCTCATTGACTTACACTGTGAAAGGACTCCAAAATGGGCCTGAAGATTCAGCTCTCAGAACTACTGAGGCTGCACAAACTCGTGTGCTCATACGTAGGGTTGTGATTGGAGCTCCTGGTTTCCATGTTCTCGGGTACATTCTCTGTAGCCCTCCCACCACTTCAGGTATGGCGGTAACATCTCAGAAGCTATCCTCCTCAACCAAGGAATGGGGGCAGAATGAGACTTTGAAAGCATCCTGGAGCAGCCTCTTAAGAGACCTTTGGAGGTAAAGTTACAAGTCTGAGAAAATAGAACGTGGTGTCAGAATTTTCGCAGGCATTTGACTAGTTTTCCTGTATGTACAGAAGTGCACACAATACACTAAATTGTTTTGTAAGCAAATACAAAGTAAGTGGTAGGTAGGAAATTTGAAAGAGCTATTTGAGGAAATAATGGCAACATTAGCAAGATAAAATCATTGTATATGCATGTCTGCCACTGAGGAGTTTTTATTTCCTACACACATTTTTGGGAACTGTGGGGAAAAAATAGAAGGGATATTTGATGCAACAGAGAAAATAAAAATAAATACCCTTACCTTGGCCAAACAAGAACCCAACACACATCTAAAGGCAAGTCGATGGGAATTTTGCCTTATTCAACACTGGTACAGTCCCAGGCACCCTTAATGATAATGTTCCTTATTTTATAAATAATATGACAACCCATAAGTTGTACATATCTGATCATATACTGTGGTTTCTATTTAAATTTAATTTATGTGGTTTTACCAGTTTGCAAGAGATTTGACCTTTCACTTGCCTTTCCTTATTACCTACCACCACATTTTTAGGCAATGATACACTTCTGGTCTGGAATACAATGAAAATGAAAACAGAACAAAATAACAGGCATTTCTCAATGGCATAAAGGATAATAAAACTGGAGATTCTGTGATTACTGTGTAACTTGATGAACTTTCAAATGAACAGTACAGCAGCCATCATTCCATCACTCAAGTGACTGTAGGTTAAAAAGGTGTATATATATAAAAGATATATATATTTTGTATTAACAGACTCTCAGATTATTGTATTATACAGACTACATTAATGCAATTATTTGAGGAAGAGGAGTCAGAATCACTTTTCCCCTAAGTAATCTCTGCATAACATTTCCAGTATGAACATAGAATCATAGAATCACAGAATGGTTTGGGTTGGAAGGGACCTTAAAGATCATCTAAGTTCCACCCCCCCTGCCATGGGCAGGGACACATCTCACTAAACCAGGTTGCCCAAAGCCCCATCCAACCTGGCCTTGAACACTTCCAGGGAGGAGACATCCACAGCTTCTCTGGGCAACCTGCTCTGGTGCCTCACCACCCTCATGGTAAAGAGTTTCTTCCTTATATCTAATACAAACCTACCATTTTTTAGTTTAAAACTGTTACTGCTTGTCCTATCACTACAGTCCCTGATAAACAGTCTTTCCCCATCTTTCTTATAGGCCCCCTTTAAGTACTGGAAGGAATATATGAAATTAAAACTTTTTTTTTTTCACATTTTACATGAGGTTTGGTCCATGTTAAATACAGAAATAAGCAATATATTTTGGCTTAGAACATGGAGTTAACATGGTTTCTTCTATTTGTCAATCAATCCTAAATTGATTGCTATACCTGTATGGAATCCCACTGATTTTATATATGGAGACTCATATACTTATCAGGTAGCAGGTAAAAACTGAGGTTATAAGTTCCTTTAAGCTGCTTTCTAGCTGTTCTATCTCTGTCCAATATATTGTTCCAGTACAACAATTTCTAAAACTACTAATTAGTTTTTGTGGAAAAAAAATGTTATTCTTCTCTGGGCTTCTTTTCCCACCTCACATCATCAGTAAAAAGCATTTATATTGTAATATTAATCATGAACCTAAAGTAAATAAAGCTTTCCTAGTTACGTTTTTTGGATCACTTGATTTCATCACCAAGTTTTTAAATAAGTGACTATTCTAACTTGTCAAGAGACCAAGAGACTAGGATAAAAAAAAAATAATTCAGATCATTATTAGGATATATTTTGGATATTTGGGGGGGGGGAGGTAAATAGTTTTACATGTAGATTCAAAATTAAAAAGTATTTGTTGTTACATGTAACCAGGAACAGACATTCTTCATACTAACATGGTAAATAAATAAATAAATAATATGGGATATATTAGTCTCCCTGAAAATCCTCTGAAGACACTCCAGGTGATGTTAGTAGCCTTTAAATTGGCCCAAATGTCAAACTTGGACTACCAATTTACTGCCATACATTTCTTTGTAATCACAATTCTTTTGGCTATTACTCCCAAAAGCAAATATTCTGAAGTAATGAAAAGTACCTATCATGATATTTAAATTTTAACACATATATATGTGTTTTATTCAGAGAAAAAGTGATGGTTGTGGATCTGCAAATGTTGTTTTTCTCTGAATAGAAGACTAAGAAAGAAAGAAAGAAAGAAAGAAACAAGGCTTTTGTCTTTGTTGCTTGTTTGTAAATCCATTTCATAAGCCAGGATCAAAGATGTGGCTCCTTATCTGCTACAGGAGGACTATTCATCCAGGAAAAGAACAAAACTGCAGTTTTAGCTTCAGTTTAAGAAAAGAGCACTCCATCCAGCTCAATATTTACTTTGCAACCTAGAGTAAGGGAGAAAATACCTTTATTTTAACCTAGGCATTAGTTAAAACATTTTAGATATCATGGATCAAAGAAATCCAGTTCATTCTTTAAAATAACATCCTATTTCTCGTTCTACTTATTTTTAACCAGAACCTTGCAAAATTTGATGCTTCAAGCTCAGTTGGCATTTTAATGTTTTTTGTTGTCTCATGTGACTTCATGCATTCTGAGCTTTGTTTTTAATTTCACATTTTTCTGAAATAAATATAGTAGTTAAATAGGTTTCTGTGTAAAACATTATGGACTGGCAAAGAAACATCATTTTTATGCCTAAGAACAGCATGTTTTTTTATAGATCAAAGAGTGCAGACTCGCAGAATGTGTAAGACATATTTCAGAGAGTGATTTCTTTTTTGTCTTTCTCATTGTTTCAAAACGTAGAACACATGAGACTTTTTTAAAAATTAAAATAAAAAATATTGATTACTTAGTTAAATGTCCTTGCAATGCAGTGGATTTATTTCAAGAACTAAAGACATTCTTCCTTTTAGAGGGCTGGTTCTACTAAAGTTTCAGAAAGAAATAAAAGACAAAGACTATTAATGCTTCTATGGAAATTCTCTGCATTTCAGCTAAAGGACTAAAGTACCAATCTAGAACTCAAGCTGTCACAACTGTCTCTCTTTTATTTTACTAAAGTGCAGTTGCTTTAGTCTATGCACAGAAAGGACTTCAATTCTTTGAAGCACAGAGAGTTGGAAAGCTCAGAACTGTGCTGAAGTCAGCTTGACCTAGTTTGATAAAGGCAAGATGAAAGTTCTCTGCAGAAACCTCTATTACCAGCTACCCTCTGCCTCACATGGGGGTCTCCCTTGCCTGGATGAGTACTTGGTTCCTGCCGCTCCTTCCCCGGGCTGTACAGGCAGAGCATGGCAGGTCACCGCTGCTAGCTCACCTCCCACGCTGCTCCCACCGCTACAAGCCCTTGCAGCACACTGTACCCCTGCACAGCTGCAGAGCAGCACTTATCTATCACACTTGCAGTGATTTGCAGAGAATGTACCATCTACCTGATCCATTACGTGCTCCTTCGTGGAATAGTGACCGGAAAGCTGGCCTCCATCTCCTTGCAAAGCACAAGGAACAGACACTGAACACTGATGACAGGCTGATGTTCCAAAACTTTTGCCACTGAATTTGCTTTTGAACACTGCAATTACAACAATGCTTCAGGAGGCCAAAACTCAAAGATGCAGCTTTTTCACTTAGTGCTTATTCACAAAAATCACACTGGTTTGTTCTGTCCAAATATTTTGAATTTCTTATCTTGACAAGACGTAGAACCTGCCCAAAGTGTATGGGTTCAATTTAAGTTGTCTGGGAGAAGAGAGCCCCCAAATAACTGCACCCCTAGATTTTTCCAGTAACAGGAAAGCTGAAAATAAATCCGCCTCCGGCCTCCTGAGGTGTGGCTTCTGTGTTGTCTCTCTTAAAGCCGCAGCACAGTGCTTGGTTGGCTGAACTTCCTGACCCTACAAACCACCCACCAAACTTTTCATGAGGCTGAGAAGGCGCTGATCATGGCAGTCCGAGATCGAACAGGAGGAGGAGCTCTGAGACGAGGGCACAGTTGGGAATGGACAGTGTTTTCCCAGGGCCTCCCCACACACACATCCTTTTATTTTATATACTGAAGTACACATCAAGAATCAATTCCTTCTGTGGGAACTTTGCAGTCCAGCTAGATAAAGGAGACAAAAATCAAGAGCAAGGTGGTATTGTCATCATGATCTCATTTTATACATAGAGTATGGGGTAGCAGAAATTAAATGTCCTGCGCAGCTGGAGAGCAGCACCCACCTACAAAGATGCATTTCTAGTTACTCTATCCATCACTGCAGTGTAAAAGATTTTATTTTACGTAAACAGGCAGAACTGTTAGGAAAGAAATTTTTAGATCCTAGCCTAAACTCCTGGGGATATGAAGGAAGATGTAGAAAAAAATATAATTAAACTTCTGCTAGACTGTTGTAGAATCCTTGAAAACAGTCTATTACATCTCACTGTTATCCTGCATTTCGTCATTACTGGAAAAGGCACAAATAAAAACATCCCTCTCCCAGCCCACTCTGACCTCCCTTAAGAACAGCGGGCTCTCTTTTAGTAAGAGATCAAAAAGAAAAAAAATCATGCATGGACATCTCTATGTATTAAGTACAGCGTTTCATATAGTATGTATTGTGTCAAAACACAAAATTGATAAAATGTGGCCTTGACTACTTTAAATCATGTATTTTTTTTCTCTCCACTAGTCAAAAATAAAGACTGATGTAATAAAAAAAAGCAGTGGAAGGATGCCAAAAAGGTAGTTGTCTTCACATTACTTTGTGTCTTACCACATCATACTGAAGATCTTAACATTAGAACATGTTGAATGTTATAAGAATTTGCCTGCAAGCATTGAGCAATTCCCTCCTCTTCCAGAAGTGGATGCATGAAGTAAATCCTCTCTTTTCATTGCATATTAATAGAGAGAGGAAGTGGCTATACATATGAGGAAATTAAGCTACTATGTATTTTATATGTGGTAATCAATCATTAAAATACAACAAGAGCATGAAGAACCTATTTCATCTCAATGTGATGCCTCTCTACTTTTCAAACATGCTTTGACAGTACTGCCTGTAAGTCTTTTAAACTTAATATTTTACAGTTATTAGGAAACAATATCCATCTATTTTTTCTTCAAACTTCTTCAAAACCTGTTTCATTATCTTGTCCCAGACAATTTTCATCTTTCATCTGGCCTGCACTTGGTATACTTCCAAATTTAAAATCTTAACTACAGTAGAGTTCTCACCAATGGCCAGCGGAAACACAAAACATACACACTAAACATAAATAAATTTAAATACTCTCTACAAAATAAGTCCTCACAGCTGTGGTGGTCTGAAACGTGTCTGGATACATTCACTGATGTGGCTCCTTAGCTAATCTAGAAAACTAGAAAATTTGAGGACCTATGGAATAATGGAACAGAGGCCACAAGAATAAAACACCATCCTTTTGGCAGCAGCATCATTTGGGCAGTGCAAAAATATTTGCAAGGTGAACAGTTGGTCAGATAACTACTGCCAGTTCTGGGACAGCCTCCTACTTATTTTCCTTCACTTTCAAACATAATAGCTAGTGTTAATGCATTTAAAAATACAAGAAATACTTTCTCTTTCCTACTCTTTTAACAGGCTGTCATCTCAGCTTCTCCAGTATCCTCAGAAAAAGGAGTTGAGGTATTGTGATATTAGGCTGTTTATGATTCTTCCTTATTTCTGCTCTTATCCTCACCTTTCTCCTTTTAATTATAGCTTTTCTTGCAGCTCCTGCCCTGCAAATACTGAAACAGCATCAATAACCCTAAAGACGTGTAGATTAAATGTCTATTAGACACAATGTTCAAAGCAAACCACGTCTGATGTGGGCTCATAAACATTATGTTTTATTTTTCATATGAAAAGGCTTTTGTGTTACAATCCATGGCTAATATTCACCTCCACCTTCCTTTTAAATGTGGTGCACCAACTCTCTTCTGAAATGTACTCTAATGTACCCCTCAGATTTAATGCTACCGATACAGAAAAGGGCTGTGTCCTACTAATCCAAGTCCACATGTGAGACTTCCATTTCAGAGTGGAGAGAGTAGTTACTTCCTTCACTTTTCTTTTGAAAAGTACTTTTTGTTTTTTAAATATAAATTTGGTGCAATTTCACCCAACAGACAGCAAATATCTGCTCTGAAGTTATATTCACACATTCTATAAAATGCAGATTGTGTAATATAGCATGATGGCTCTGTTCCATTATGCTTCATTACTAGGTTGAAAATTACTGACACTGTACGTTTTTTCTGTTTAGTGTTCTATCATTTTAAATTATGACTGCACTGTAGGTTACTCAGTGTAGTAAATAATCTGAAAACATTTTCTGCCTGGCACCCTACTAACAGCAACAACACCTTCCTTCCCAGGTGGTCCTGAGGCCTTTCTCAAATTCTCGTTAGATAATTACATTCTGCCTGCCTGAGGTCTCCTTCTGACTCCGCAAATGCATTCTTCATTTGTCATGGACAGTTTGTAGTGGTGCTGCAGGCTATGGAACAACTGCACTTGGGTGCAACAGCAGCCTTGGTACCTCAGTACAACTCACCTCAGTTGTTTTCCATTCTCTTTAGGATCATGGGATATAAATTGACAGAAAATAACTTGGGGGGTGGGAGGAGTTGTTTCTAGAAATTAAAATTTAATGCTTGAGTTAATTAGCTTCCTAAAGATTCAAAACTACTTATTCTTCAGATGTAGAGCTAATGGTTAACAGGTTATCTAAAGCCTCTGACATTGCTTCAGAAAACAAAGTTAAAATAATACTAGAGAAAATAATGTGATCACTGATACTCTGAGAGATCAGAGAACGAAGGAATGTCAAACAAGGAGAAATCACCATAAGCTGGGCTTTTTAATCAGTAATTCCAACCTCAGCATTTATATGTATAGTACACACCTTAGAGTAGTAAAAGAATATGTAATAAAGCATTTAATTAATTCAAGGAAAGTGGTCCTTAAAAAAAAAAAAAAAAAAAGGCAGGCATTTTGGTAGGTATCAGTTCAGCATAATTAAGCATTCCAAATAAATACAAATTCTTGTTCACTTTCATAAATGTAGACAGTGATCCAAAGCAGGCTCACAACTGTATCAACAACTGAACTGCCTCAAAGAATCAAGTTCCATTATATGGTATTAAAGGTTCCATTTTGAAGATGATAAGTAGTTTATCACAAATCCAAAAATATTATTCAAGATTATGTTTAGCCTTATGCTCATTCAGGACTACAGACAACCAAGCAGAAGCAGAATATTTCTTACTCATGAACAAAGCACACTCATACATCACACTGGAGGGAAGTAGACATTTTGTGAAGTTTTGGAAGAAAAAAAGACAAAAACCTGAACACTAAATACACAAAAGCAAACAGAAATGTTCTGAACCCAGAACAACTCCTTGTGTGGTGGATGAAAGACTTATCTCTAATTCAGAAACTTACGGTAAAAGTCTGAATCAAGCAGAGTAGAGATCTGCAAACAGATTTTCCTATTTCATGCGGTCTAAACACTAGAGCATTAATTTCTTTCTCTCTCAGATTTTGGATAGAATTTTCCTTCAGGGCTTAAGAAAACTTTCCAGCCAAAACCTACACACCTGCTGATAATTCCCAAGGAAAAACAGAAGGACCTCCAATATGTGACTGCAGTAGGACTACTTACACTAATGTGTTTAACTGAAAGCACGTTTTAAGTGGTTTTCTGGACAAATACCAGTCTACTCAACATTTTCCTAATCCAAGCTCCAAATTAATCATCGTATTGTTATAAGGAAATAAATATGCACAGTATTACAGTGGAATTTTATGAAGTTAAGGATATTAAAGTTGAAGATATCTCCAACCACCCAAATAAGCCTTCTCAATAATAACATACTGGAACACTGGTGCAATTGTCCTAAATTATGCCATTCAGATATAGCAAACCTTAACTCATACACAAGTTTGTGTCTAATCAGACCTTAATAGACAATCAGTATTTCAAAAGGAAGGCCATTAACTAAAAAAAGACTCTTTTATTTATAAATGAAACATATGTCACTGGGGCATTTTCTCCAATGTAATCATTAATCAGTTAATCTAACTCTTCACTCTAGTCCACCGTCTTAAGCAAGGGAAACTGATTATAACTTGCAAAGTTCAACTAAATTAAATATTTGTCTGTAGTAATGGTACTTACAGTAGAAATTATGTCTTGCTTGTAGGTTCCTCATTTGGTGATGTAATATTCAGAAGTCACCATGCTTTTGGTCTTAGATAAAGCATTTCCTTCATGGTTCTCTTTAAGTAGTCTTCTGAACAAGTCATTGCATCATAACATACTCTCTTCTCACATACATGTATGTGTTCTCTTTCTGTATTTCCTGTCCAAAATACTCAATAGACACATAAAAATAAACCAGTGAGTTACTAATTATGATACATGGCATTTATAGCATGTTTTATATCTTCAAAGTATTTTATAAATGACAGCTGACTGAACAGGTTAGGAAACAGAAACCTGAATGAAAATTACCCAGAGTCCCTTAAAAGATTGAATAATTGTATCTCAAATGTTCCAGAAGGCTTTAAAAGGCCACAGCTTCTTTGCTATAAATGAATAGATCAAAATCAGTGTTCCCATTAATTCTTCCTTTCTTAAGCATCATTCACATGAAACATGCATATGCAGCATGTAGTCTAATTGCTGCTGAAAGAGCCCCAGTATATTTTAAGAGTCAGGTGTGCCTCAAAGTATATAATTTGATCCATTCTTTAAAGAAGGAAGACTTACATTGCTACAATTTCTTTTTTAATTCATGTTTCCTAAGTAGCAGTCACAAACCAGGCTCTCAAGTATCTTTTCTCAACTGTATCAATAGTTTTTGATTAGGACAAAGGAGAAGGGAATAACATACTCTTCACAAGGTTTGATTTTCTTTTCTGTACCCTCCTTTTTTTTTTTCCAATTTTGTATCTTGTATCTCCCCTATCCATTTTTCCTTCCCATGTGGTGCAATATTATGATTATCTCAATTATGAATTTTGAAAAAGGACCCTGAGTTATTTAGTTCCCTAGCTTCAGTTGCACTTGGATTTGCTAAGTTCGGATGTCAGTGTTTTGAGGCATACTGTTTATTTTTTCTTTAATTCCTTCAAAATATATAGGTAGCATAATTATTTCGTATTCTAGAAAACAGGAATATTTGCAATAATGGCCACCGAACAAAATAGACAAGCAACGCTATTTTAAGTAACGTGGTGATACATCAGTCATATAAACTTATTCTGAAATTTCTGATATATCATCTTAAACATTTGAATATATGGAGAAGTGTTAAGAGAATTAATGTAATTATAGCTCTTGAACATTGTGGAATCCACTTGTAAATATAGACATCCAGCTACAAACAAAATAATATTATGTTCAGTAAAAGAAAATCTGGCTTGACCCTTGGGACTTTAACTTGTAGCCAAACATTTGTGCATGCTTCATTTCTGATCCACTACTTATAATTCCAATTCTTTTATGGTCGACAGATAAACTCCAGACAAAAAAGAAAACCATCTTAGAAAAAGAAAAAAAGCTTCGGAAGACTGTGTTACAAAGAACTCAATCCCTCACATTTAATTAAACACAAACTTTTTTCATGAATTTCGCAGGTTGGTAATCTGGCCCAGACTTTGGAAACTGACCCATATGTGACAGCACTAAAGCAATTACAGCACTCATGGCCAGTCATATGATGTAATTTCTTAAAATTTTCATAGAAACTCTTAATATGGGGATGTGCCATATCTAAGTTACTATGATAGATACCTCAATAGTTTCACATACCCAACTTTCACAACTTTATACCAGAAGCTCTAAAATATTTAATATTTTGCTTAAAGCCCTGATGTCAGCCAAATATATTAGAACACCTTTTTTTTTTTTTTTTAATTTGATTTCTTGGTCCTTTGTTTGCAGTGAAGAGCAGGAAATGTGAATCACAGTTGACAAGGACCAAATAAAGCAAGACCATAATAGTCTTTTTGATTAACTTTAAAACTTTATACTTACCAGGAGCCTGATAGCTAAGCTTTTGAACAACTATGATGAAGACATAGATACATATTGTAGGAAAATCTGACTTGCAGCAGACTTTGCTGTGCATTATTTGATAATAAGTCACTAGTGTAAGGAGCTCTTTAGAGAACGTTTTCTATGTTGTACATTTTAAGTACAGGATCCCAGCTTCTCTGCAAGCAACTGCTTACAGCAACCATTCTCATAGACAAAGCTCCTCTGCTCCTGTTTCATTTGAAGTGATACAGGTCTTTTAATACAGATGTGTGTCTCTTGTGAAAAGCAAACATTTAAATCTTGCCACCTACGAACCAACGACAGTCTATCCCACAGAAAACCAAGGCTCAGGAATTTTAGGTCAAAAATAAGTAAGTTTTTGGAACTATAAAAAGCATCAAAGATGGTCAAAGCAAGCCTGACACTGTGATATGAAGGCATACATTATCAAGAGAGATTTTCCTCATAGCATATGTTTCTGCTCTAAATCTGCTTTGATTGCTTAGCTTTAATCTTTTTTCTTTTTTTTTTCTCTCTTTTTTTTTTTTTCCATAGGCAAAATTGTATTCCTGGTGTGCACATCTACAAAAATGCTTTCAGATGATCAATTCTCTTTATTTAGGCCATTTTTGATCATTTGGTTATTACACAAGCAAACAAATTACCTGTTCTCATTTCTGTAAGTTGTGTAACTCACTTCTGTGAGCAATTGCCACAACTCTCTGTATAAATCTTGTGTGCCTGCACTTTGTACTAACAATAATTAGGGGTGTATTAAACAAATTCACTTAATCTGAATCTGCTGCAGTTAATGAAGATTTTATAGTGTAAATTCATGATGGGGGAGATTCAGGCTCTATACATCAGAGTCTAATTAACACGTTTTCTTGAAATTCCTGGAGGAGTGGGAATTATGCTGGGTTATCCCTTGAGAATTGGGGTAGATGAAATTCTCTTTACTTTCATAAAATAATGGAAATATCACTATATTTGCATTACATATATATATATATTAAGCCTATACAGCCATAACTCTGATTTCATGTATCTCAGTCTGCAACATGTAGTCACCTGAGTTTTCTAGACTGAAGAAGTATTATGGCTAGTAGATCTTACATCAACATCCATTTTGCCCTCACTGTTTATTTGCTTCCTTTCTGTTCACTATTCTCTTCTCTCCAAACCTGTTACCAAAAAACTTTTTCAGGGTCTTTTTAGTCTCTTCTATAGAATACATTTATACCAGAAGACAATGTCAGATAGGGCAATTCAGATTGAAAAGCAAGCAAACAAACAAAAACAACAGTATTAATTAGTCCCATAAGTTTATCTGCTTTATGAAATGGCTTGGGCATTTTTTATTATTATTATTTTGCTTTTCCATGTTTCAACCTTTTATCTGTGTTGTTTTTATTCCTGTGTTGATCACAATTTGCAGTTGTGAATGTATTCCCCAAAAGCCTGAATTATTCATTTCAAGACAATTCAAAAATACTCTTAAACCTTCAAAATAGTTTTACCTTTTTCCTCTTTTCCATCAAAAACTCCATTAGACAATTCCAGGTTTCTCTTTCTGATTGAATTTTAGAACAAAAAAATACAGCTAATTTTGTATGGTTTACCACAAACAGAATATTTCTCCTTTGCATACAGTTCATATGCATAGTAATCTATGCATTTGAGCACAGTAGCAATGTATGTCTAGACCCAGAAGCATTTTCTCTAATGTATCAGAGAAGGTTTTTGCTGTGCTATATGAGCTGAGAGAAGACAATGCAAGAATATATTCAAAGTTTCAAATGTCTTTTGTTCTTGTACCATCACACATAAATCTGTTGACATTTTGTTACAAATAAACTACTCAAATCGCTCTTCTCTGAAGAAGGTAATAAAAGCCTTTCCTGTTTACAAAGTTCAAGAAAGTTCAGATGTTTTTCTCACACCTAAGGCATGGAAAGCTACCAAAAAAAGAAGAGCAGGAAACACTTGTTTGTCCCTTGTCACATCACAGGACAATTAACACCGGGCTGGTTACCATAAATGTTAGGCTAAAGACATCCCCTAACTTCCTTATCTGGAGTAGCTGGCCTCAGTTCCCTGTATCTGAGAAAACGGGCCAGGTCCAAAGGTGGCCAAGGTTCAAACCCATTGCACAGCGACACACACAGCTGCCCCACAGGCAGGGCTGCTTGCCTGGCAAAGCTGCTCACCCATAGTTTCATCCCTTGATCTGTTTCAGAAGAAATAAAACAATAATCCGTCCTCGGCAGCTTCCAAAAGCATCTTCTGCTTTCTGCTTCACCACCAAGTCAAACAGATGAGTTTCAGACATTGCTGGAGTTGACTTGAACTAAACTGTCTTTGTCCTGAAACAGACTGAGGGGTGCTCACACACTGGTTTACAGTGAGTTAGCGCTCAGTAAACTGTTGTTTTCTGCCTCTTAACTTGTAGTTCTCAGGTCTCACATCAGACACAACATCTGAAAACAGTCCTATAGGTTGGCTGTAAACACCCTAGTCCATGAACTGGAGAGGCAAATTCAGTATCTGAGCAAACAAGTCCTGAATAAGCTCAGGTAAATCACAGAGTCATAGAATCATTAAGGTTGGAGAAGCTCTCCAAAATCATCTGGCCCAACCATCACCCTACCACCAATGTCACCCACTAAACCATGTCCCTAAGCACCACGTCCAACCTTTCCTTAAACACCCCCAGGGACGGTGACTCCACCACCTCCCTGGGCAACCTGTTCCAATGCCTGACTGCTCTTTCTGAGAAGAAATGTCTCCTAATTTCTAACCTAAACCTCCCATGGTGCAACTTGAGGCCTTTCCCTCTAGGCCTATCACTGGTTACCTGTGAGAAGAGGCTGACTCCCAGCTCCCCACAGCTTCCTTTCAGGCAGCTGTAGAGAGCAGTGAGGTCTCCCCTGAGTCTCCTCTTCTCCAGACCAAACAACCCCAGTTCCCTCAGCTGCTCCTCATAGGACTTGTGTTCCAGGCCCTTCACCAGCTTCGTAGCCCTTCTCTGGACACGCTCCAGGGCCTCAATGTCCTTCTTGTAGTGAGGGGCCCAAAGCTGAACACAGCACTCGAGGTACAGCCTCACCAGAGCAGAATACAAGGGGACAATCACCTCCCTGGTCCTCCTGGCTACACTATTCCTGATACAAGCCAGGATGCCGTGGGCCTTCTTGGCCACCTGGGCACACTGCCAGCTCATGTTCAAGCAAGCATCAATCAGCACCCCCAGATCCTTTCAAGCCACTCTGCCCCAAGCCTGTAGCATTGCATGGGGTTGTTGTGACCAAAGTGCTGACTGAACCTGACGATATCTTCATTTATATACAGTATGTTTTCCTGATTTAGACAAAGATATCAAATCTCTTTCTGTGTGTTGATGTAAATTTCCTAAAAATGTCACATTTTTTATATTCATAGCAGCTATGGCACTTATAGGGATAAAGAAAAAATGCACAGCGGACAGAATGACATCATTATCTCATTAGAAAAACATTCAAAGTAAGGTTTTTCTTTTAAAAAATCTTATCAGGGTAATTCTGTTTCTTCTGAAATCATTGGCAAAACAGCACTTTGGAAAATTCTCTCATACAACACTTAAGGGATAGAAATATAAACTATTTTTCTAAATAAACATTTGTCTACTTTCAAAGACATATGAATTCTACCTGAACAATACTCTGAATTCTTCACATTTTTCATAATGCCTCTCTATTCAGTCTCACATCATTTGACTATGGTAGGACTGATACTAGTCCATTCTATAGATACAAGTAAGGTGCCTTAGCTGTGCCAGAACTGCAAGAAGTAGGAATCAAACTGTTCGGGATCCTAACTTCAGTTCCTATATTACACATCTCCCTCTTACTGGTACTGTTGGAAGGTAAGATCATAGAATCATAGAATTATAGAATAGTTTGTGTTGGAAGGGACCTTAAAAACCATTCAGTTCCAACCCCACTTCCATGGACAGGGACACTTCCCACTAGACCAGGTTGCCCAAAGCCCCATCCAACCTGGTCTTGAACACCTCCAGGGATGGGGCATCCACAGATTCTCTGGGCAGCCTGTGCCAGAGCCTCACCACCCTCAAAGTAAAGAATTTCCTCCTTACTATGAGGGTGGTGAAAAGTTTGCATATATGTACCTTCATTCAACAGCAGCATCACAGGCATAACCATACAAGTGGCACCACTGACTCCAGTTGCAGTGAAACTATTTGCTGATGACTGTTTTCTTCTGAGAAATTAGGATAAAATGGAGACATAGGAATTGAATTGTAGATTTTAGATGTAAAATTATATTTGCAAAGGACAGATATCCACACATATATGTTGACATGGAAAGTATTGCTACACAATAGGAACATCATACTACACTGGCACACAACCACAGCTGCAGTGAAAGTAAACAGTGGCGAACTCAAAATGAGAGAGAAAATCCTTTACATTGTGACAAGACTGTACAAGATCCACAATTAATTTAAGCATTTATATGACTATTTTTGTAAGAATAACCAGAATTATGAACTTGCTTTAAAAGTTGAAAAGAAATTAAATAATTTGTATCAATTCTTAAATAAATTTCCCTTTGTTAGCATTTAAGATAAAGAATCATATAAAAGGACAAAGTGTGAATAGAAAGAAATGGTATGGGAATACGACAATAGCATCAGAAAGGCTAAGAAGCAAAATGAGTTTTAAAAGCAACACTCTCCAAAGGGGAAAAAAAAAAAAAAAAAAAAAGTCTCTATTAATACTTCAGAATTGAGTGAAAAACAAAGAGAAGCACAGATTCATTACTTCACAAGGGAAGAAACGAACAACAGATGACTCAGAGCAGGCTGAAGCATAAGGTAATAAGATAGACTATGCAATTAACAGAGTTGCAAATTTACCCACCTTGCTAAACTGGAGTTCCCCCCACAGACAAGACACCCCATGTCTCCATAGAAAATTTACATAACTGTGAAGTAGCTACATTGACAGTCACAAATTTGGTGTTAAAATAAAATCTTTGCTGTGGCCATAAAGAAGTCTGGGAAGGAAAAATGAACCATTCCATCCATTTTACAGTGTGGTATACAGGTGTATTGGGTTTTAGGGGAAAGGATAGGAATATGACAACATAGAAAAAGGATAGGAATAGGATAGGAATATGACAACAACCTGTGTTTCTATGAAAAGCACTCTCATCTTGAAAGATATTGCATCAGTGTCAGAAATGGCCTCTTAGCCAACAGCTAGGGGAAGGAATGAGTGTTCATGAAAATGGCTGCTAATCCAGAGGAAAGAATAGAGCATTAGAAGGGAGAAACTTGGGACACCAACAATTCAATTCTGTCCTGTTTTAGTCACGCACAGCAGCTTTCAGCTATTTACTACATTTACTCTTTCTTATAAGATCATCCTATTCAAAAGTACACAGAAACAGCCTTTCCTGAAGCAGCTGATCTCCTCATACAGGCTTGTAAACTGCCAACTTCAGTCCAGCCAAGGAAGGATTTTAAGAGCTGGGTTCTGTTCCCCGTGGATCAACAGAATGGGATGGATGCTGCCTGCAGCTAGATCGGCAGTAACTCACTGTGCTCAACAGGTCTGTATAGACAGGATTAATCTGAAGACTGTGAGACTGTATCACTGGAAAGAAACAGCATAACTCAATAGCCCTAGCATGAATATGGAATTATTTACTGACACTTTTCAGAAAGCAACTAGAACTTTTTTTCAATTACATGAGAGCACACTAGTTATAGAAAATATGGGTGCTTTTGTATACTTGAGGCAGATGGATAGCTGCTGTGTCTTAGAAAAACACAGAGCTGCATGTTAGAAAAACAATATCTCATAAGTTAGTATTTAAATATTTATATATTGAATAGGTGACACCAGACACTCAAACATCTTGCACATGTTGTTCGCATTAGATTAACCTGTTTTGCTTGATGATGGGAATATGACATTAGGAAATGATAGTGAGCCTTTCTGAGGAGTCTGACTGCCATCCGGGTAGTATCTCTGGAGCAAGACTGGCTTCATAAGTTGCTTACGTCCCCGGTACTTACTCAGAATTTCTGCCATAAGGCTCAAATCTACTTTGGTATTATAGAGAGGCGAGAAAACGTACCCAGGAAACATCAGTGCATGAATGGGTTGAAACAAGATAGTCTAATAGTTACATTTCTCTCCCAGTTCTGCTGGGCAGTGTATTGCAGGGGGTGCAGGTGGTCTGAATATCTCCAACCACCTGCATTTGAAGGAAGGTAAAAGCTCCATAGTCCTTTGGAAAGACCAGGACTAGTAGTTCTCTCAGTAACGGTGTTAAGAAAATCCAGGCCTGCAAGTTGCCTATTATTAAATACAATGATTATATTAATGGACTGCCATTACAGATGTACCTCAGCCTTTCTAATGACTTCATAAGCATGGTGAACAAAATGGTTTCTGTTTCCCACAGAGTTAAATGTCAGATTTAATGGCCTGAAAGATAAATAAGAACTGAGCTGCCGAATCCATACTAGCATTCAGTATCCATGAAAAACAAAATGATCTCCATTGCACTTAAACAGAAGGCATTATATATTCTCAGATCATAACCTGAAACTTATTATAATCTTTGCCCTGAACGCAGGAGTAAACTGATGTATTTCCAGTCATTTCCGTACAAGTGGAGAGAATCGCTGCTCACAGGTGAATCTGAATAATTCTGAACCCAAATTACTCAAAAGGACAAGGCAGTGCAAAATTGTTGTGAACTGTACCATTCTTCCACTGACTTACAGGCAACTGGACTCTTACTGTGATTTGTGTTCTATAAACAGATTGTTCAAAGCATGGATTTTCTTCTACAATGAGACAGAGAGATGCTGCTGACTGGTATGCTTGAGGAGGGAAAGAGGGACTTTATTCTTCTCCAGTTCACCAGGTGAGGGAAGATTCAGACCAAAAATAGACCCCGTTTCCACTTTCTCCTGTCATATGCTTGTTCCACAGTCAGTAAGAGGTTATGTAAAGATACAGGGGTGTCCTCTTACTCCTGTGCCACAAAACATATTTCAAGGCCAGCAACAGTCACACTAGATGAGAAGGAAGAAACACAGGCAAGGATGAATACAAGAGACAACTCCCTCTCTACTGCGTGGACTGCAGCAACTTGGAAAAGCAAGCTAAATGCAGCAAAACTGCATAAGCTTTCCTGCCTGTTGTCTGATGCAGAGCCATCAGAAGCTATGGCAGCTGCAATTATTCTGGAGAGGACTGGGAAATATGTTGAGAGGGCATTGTAAGCAACTCAGCTCAAGTTTCCTTTTCATCACGTACTATCGGGATAGGAACAATTAGTCCATCTCCAGCCTTGGCCTCAACTCCTAACCACTGCAACAGAAATAAATACTATTTCCCATGTTGCTGGAAAGCTTTGCAGCAGCTCTGTCACAATACTGGTAGCAAGGAAAAAAAAAAAAAAGTCTCCAACTGCTTTTAGCCTATACCTTCCCAATGATGTGCGAACTACATCCGTCTGACCTTCCCTCTCACCAGCCTGTCACTTTATAGATTGTTCCTGCATTTCATCCAAGTATTACCAGATTACCAAACAAACAACCAAATCATCACAAATAATCCAAAATCCACTTCAAGGCACTAAATGTAACAATGTGATAAAATGGTACCTATTACATTACATTAAAAATCCAAGCACCTAAAAGCAAGAAAATGAATAATTAAGAACATCAGTTTTCTGCTGCCCACAATAAAGCCACATTATGCCTATTTCATCACATTGCCATTAACTGTCACACTTTGATTGTTTTTAAAATGTATAATTTTGTTTTTCTGATGTCAGTAGCTAAATGTGTTCACTGAGAAGAGTGGGATCTGAACGGAAGGTACCTAGAAACAGCTTCATTAAAGTTATTAAGGAAACATTTAAAAAAAAAAAAAGGAAGGGAAAGGAAATATTTCTTAGCTTTTAGAAATAGGTTGTACTGAATATTAGCTTTTTACTGATGTCTAATAGGGAATGAAGGACATAAGGCACATTAACTGAAACCCATAAAGGAATGGAGTTCTAACAGAACCAGAAAGTGTAAGCCCAAAATACAAAGACTATCAAATGCAGGATGGTCTTTTAGCCCAGAGATAGAATAGCTGCTCCAACCAAGACTTCATAAAATTGGAAATAAACAGATAACCATCCCCACCACTAAATCACAGCATTTTTCACCAAGTTTCTCTTGCACCTAAATAGTCATATCGTACCTTTAGGAGGAGGGAATGAATCACCTGCTGCTATGTTGATTCAAAATCATTCAAATTAGAAAGCCTAATCTGACCTCTTTAATATAAGGAAGCTATATTTCAACCAGACCAACCTGAAGTTGTAGCACAAGGCTGATATAAATAGAGTTTGAATACACATTATTAGAAATATTTATAATGCAACAACATTAGTCAGCTTTGCATTGTCTTTTGTTTAACTGGCAAGAGACATTTGGTAGAGCTGGACATTTCAAAACAGTATGAGCGATTCTGAATTTAACAGTCTCACATGCAAGAATTGGGACCAAACCTGAAGCCATTTTCTTTACAAAATGCATGGGAACTGCACCATTCACTTCAGTGTTGTTAGAATATCAACCATATATCCACTTAATCCAGAGACTGAAACATCAGGGCTGGATTATGCATTTTTGCCCATGCACAGCCTTTCTGATTTGTTTCTGTTTAAGCAGAACCCTTTGCAGAACTAGGAGGCAGCTCATACTATTGGAACCATCATCCTGAGGGGAGACAAACACAGTTTTAAAAGGATTCAGGTAGTATGTGGATAAATACATGAAGGAGCTGAAACCTGAAGATGGATTTCACAAGCTGAAATAGATCAAATAGAATTATTCATTCAGTTTCAAACATTGATTAATTCCATAGATAGTGGCTGAGGGCTGAAGCCAACACAGATTTACAACTGAACAAAATTTACTACCAGAAATAGTTCCATCAGTGGCCTTGGCACAACAAGCTGCAGTTTCCCATTCTCTCATTTTTGAGATATGCTCGTTTAATATCTCAATAACTTGTTTATGTCAGGGAAGGGGAGAAGGGGATTTCCATTTTTCTAACCTGCAGTTCAAAGTCGATAGATATTTCTTTGCTATTATGAAAAGTCCATAAAATTGTATTTATTTTTAATAACATAAATATATTAATTAAAAATATAGCTCCAAATATTTTCTTAAGACAATGTTAACTAGCAATAGATAAATATGGATAGATTGTTTAAATTCTTGGAGCTGTGATAGGAGCACGCAGAAGTTACTTTCTGTCTTTAGTATTTTATAGTTGGCCACATCTGAATAGCTGCTATTTGCAACTCTCATGTATTAGGTCATGGCCTTTGTAGGAAGCAAGATATCTGACTTTATCAATCAATAGTCTAATGTGATTCAGAAAGTCATATGTCCCTATCTCTTTTAAAACCCAAAGAAACATAAACGTTACACAAGCGGATCTAATAGAATCAGGCTACTTTCATGGTCTAGTTCTAACATACAAGGCGGAATGCTACTGGTGCTCCAGGCATAAACTCAATAACATCAAACAGCTCTTGAAAGATACAGCCTGTTGTTTTTGTTCTGCCTATCAAGAGTTTTGTTAAGAGAAGCTGGGTACTGTTGAAATGTCATGGCTTTGCAAGCTCCCTCCTTTCTGATTACTACTTCTTATGAACTCTGGTCTGCCAAACTGGAGGAGTAAGGCACAGCAGAATGCCCTGCTAAGTGCTATGATTTCTAGTACAAGCAAAATGTATGCATATATGTTATTCATACTGAGACGACATTTGGGGCACCAGAAAAGCAATGGGAGGCACATTGGTTTTGCCTGTTTAAACACAGAAAATAGTCAGGAAATGTCAAGCTTGACATGCGCATTGAGTTTCCCAAAGGATAAGGATCTCTTAGGTTGGTTCTCCTTCTACTTATATTTGTTTTTCTATTGCCAGAATCATATTTGCTGCAGTAGAATCACTCTTAATTTACTTAAGTGTGAGATCATAACTGTCTGATTCCTCTGTTTAAAATCAGCATTGTTGTGATATTCTCAATACTTTAAACACTTTTACAATATTCAAAAAATATCTTAGTCTTCCAAAAATTGCTCTTCTTTAAGTTGTTTTGGTCAAGTTCCAAACTTCATGTAATTTGTGTTGCTAATATTACCTCATTTCCAAACAAGGCTTCATGCATTTTTTCAACTCACGACCTTTCTTAATATAATCACTATAATTGTACTTTAGCAAAAACACTTGAATGCTTGAGAAAAATATCTTATTAAATCCATGATAAAGTAGGGACTGAGCAATTATATGCTGGAAGGGGAAAATTCACCAGCAACTGCATATTACAAAGGTTGCAAAGTGCCTTGATGAGCTGACTGTGGCTCTCTGATTGATGAAGCAGCAGTAGATATGCATAAAAGAGTGTGGGTGCCTCCAGCTTGTCTCTGCCTTCAGTGAAGTCAGAGAAGAGGGAAAACACACTGCTTTATAGAAACCCACTCTCTTGCCTGGACTGATAAGCTTACAAAATAAATGATATGCATTAAACATAAGTAAGGGCAATACAGAGAGCATATGTCTTCATATATACTATGTTTCTGGATATTCATCCAAATTCATCTCCTGTGCTGTTTCTGTGGAGCTATTAACAAAGGATAAACATAGCTCACTGTTGAATTGTATTCTGATCTGAACAAGATCAGAGACAATAGCTGTGTGAAAGCCTAGGGCTCAGATCCACTCCCTTAATCCCTGGTGAAGAAGTAGTACAGTTTCGGCTGAAAGGGTATCCAGGCTGCTGTGTCAGAAGCAAGCAGGTAGATTACTACAAGCAGCAGGAAACATATAGTCCCAATGACAGAAGACACCAGCAATGGCGTACTAAGCAGAGTTTGCAGAAACAAGTAACCCACCTGTGTCTTAGACTCCATGGGACAACCAGATGTCAAGCCTACACGGCTTCTTTAGCTGCCAAAAATGTGGAAAAACCTTAATCATAAGAATTCAGCAGGCAAGGAGAGCTGTGAGAAGCTATAGAAGAATCACAGGAAAGCACTTCTCTCTCTTTGCAATACCTGTAAACCCCAGTGCCCACACTGCAAAACACTCCTGAAGAGCATCCCCTAGAAACAGCATTAGCTTCAGCGGTTTCTAAAAGTGAAAAAAGTGTTTAAAATAACAGTATTTCCACAGCATAGAAGAACAAGTCTTTAAGGGTTAGGGGGACAAAAATGTTATATTTAGAATTTTGGAAGGGAATGGCCTTCCATTTGTTGTTTTTGGGAATGGGTACGATCAGACAACAGAGAACTGATATGCAAACACTTTTATGTCAAACCTTTAAATGTATCCACTGATTTCTTACCTACACTCTGCTGTGTTTCACAGAAATCCCATGCCAATAGTATTCAGCTACGACAGGAATAAATAGTGGGCTACATTATACCACTACTATAGCAACAAGTCCTCCAGTTTTCTCCCCTCCAATAACTCCTAGACAGAGTTGTAATTTTCAGCAATATACCGGTGTTTTCTATAGTTACAACTTACATGTCATGATTATTACATGCTGCATCAATGGCAAAACTCCACTAACTGGAAAAAAAAATACCAGTAGTGAATTCCCTGGAGAAAAACCCACTTTTCTATTGGTAACAAAATAACTGAGTCCTGAGACTGTAGCGAAGGCAATACTACTTCTCACCACTGTATCACAGAGAATTTCCTACTAAATTACTTCTGTAGCTTAAAAGTTAAACTCCCAGTGATTCAAGAAAATGGGAATTTTCACACCTGTCACTTGTCAGCTGTGGAAGCCCCTTTCCTGCCATTTTTTTCATCAGTATCTTTCCACTATTGTCTCTCTCTGAAATGATAAATAAATTCTTTTGAAAAAAAAAAAAAAATCACATTGCATACTGGTCCTTTTAGGATTTTGCTGCTTACAAAGCTGTTCAAATTGCTTCAGTATTTAACTGTGATCTGACCCACATCTACCAAATACTGAAAGCAGCTGCTTTTTACCAAGGTAAGGCCAAGAAGCATTGCACCAAACCGAAGTTACCATGCTTTCATTCACACACTGCCTTAAAGCTCAAGAGTCCAAACAATTCCCAGCACATCACAATTTAGTGGACAACTCTTGCTCTGTTTCACTCTCCTCTCACCGTTTCCCTCTCTGTGATGTAAGTCAAACTTGTAAAGCCTAATTACCTTGCAGATGTTCTCACAGAAAGCTATCCTAAAACAAGTCATTTATCATCTGGGACCTCATAACTGGAACATGGCCCTTTTGTGCACGGGTCTAGTGCAAGGAGAAGACCAGCAATCTGTAATGCAGCCCCATAACTCAAGAAGCTCTTCCCTTTGCAATGAGATCAAAGGTATCCTGGCTTTGGTATTTAGAAATCTAGATACCGATTAAAATTCTGGAATACTCTGACAACAGCTGCTTTAAACAGAAGTTACCAGATGGTAATATTTGTGTGGGTACCACATAGTCTGGCAAGGAACAAACTAATGATGCACAAAATGCTTTGATGCACAGCCTTCAAGCACTAAACTTAAAGTGATATGAAGCTTCATACAAGGACTTGTCTGCCCTGCTTTTCAATTGTGTGTGAAACAATTTTTAACAATACAAGTGTACAGGTAAGGAGACACAACGTTATTTGGCATCATGTTTTGGGGATTAAAATGAGTACCATCTCTCAGCATGACTAATATTTGTGAACTTGTCCATAAATTTTGCAAAAAGCTATAGGCCACATTTTAGATATATTTCCCAGTGAGTGTTTGGAATATAAAAATCCAGCAGTCATATGGAGATTACAGCACAGGCCTCTTTCAGTCATATTTGGGAAATGAAACACGATGACAGCCTAAAAGCCCATATCCAACAAAGTCTGTCAAGCTAAAGACCACAGGAAAACTCAGGAAATTCTACTCATATGGGTATATTATCAACACAAACAAGACTAGAGTTGTACCCTACAAAGGTTTTAGGACAGAAAATTCCAGGGCTATCTGCTGTATGTAGGCAGATAAGAGGCTCCGATTAAATGCCTTTGGTAGGGATGATGTGATTGACAAGAGAATGACAGAAACAGTAAGAGGATTTCTTGTATGGTCTTGCCATGATGTGTGAAGACTCAGAAGGCCGTAAGCATCACCTATACCCTGTTGTTTTTTTTTATTTACTGAAGACATCCACAGAGCATGGTGCATGCAGAAGTAAGAAAAGTAGCAGTATCTATGAAACTGTGTGCTGTTTAAAGGAATGTATGACAGTGGTCTACTTTTCCACTCTTACTCTAGAGTTCATGTACCGTATTTGTAACCAACCTGGTCAAGCTAAGTGCAAAGCTAAACCCAGCCTTCAGATGCACATTGATTTCTTTTTTTTTTTCTTCTTTTTATTCCAACACTGAGCATGTACAGCACAAAAATAGGAACCTATGTAAAGTATATTCATTTACAGCTCAGGGCTCAGGTGGAATCTGCATGAAAATTGCACTGGGCAGGTAACCTTGCTGTTTTCCATTGCAATGCTGAAACTTTAATCAAAGAACACAAAATAGTGTTGAGTGATTAGTTCAGCATTTTTGTGTGCTGGAAAGCTTACTGATATTTTAAAATATTTTTTGTACTAAAAAGTAATTGTAGCAAGCTTGCTTTGCATTAAATACTCATTATTTCTCATAATTTATATATTTATTTATTATTAAATAAAGCAGAAGTCTGCTAACAAGTAACAGATAATCAAAGCTTGACCAAAGTCAGATAAATTATAATAACCGTTATAAATTATAATGAACATATACCTCTATAAAGCACAACTATATTACACATTAACATTTTTTGTGCTCTTAGGAGAGACTCTCTTAAGTATGCATATGCTAAACAACTGACTGTTTAAAATAAACTAGACTAAAATACACTATAGATGATCTAAGTCAGTTACTGGTCTGTGACTCCAGTGATGGTCCTTTTTTTCCTCTATCTTGCTACTTAGGACTTCTGAGAAAGAAATTAGAGTGATAATTACTGTCCCTAGAAATTTAAGACAGAATAATCGCATCAAATCGTAAAAACTTATTTATGTACTTTTTCATTTGTTCTGTTGGACCATTTGTCCAGGATGACTATTATATTCAATATCCTCAGTATATTAGCATCCCGCAGTAATGTATTTAACTTGGGCATGTTTATTATATTTATTAACCAAAGGACAAAAATAATAGAATGAGATGCAATAGAATACATACATCTTTTGTGTAGTTAGCAGGCAATATATTTGTTTCTCCTACATGTATGTTGATTTAAATGAGTCAACAACAGATTCTAAATCCAATACAATTTACTTGGTACAGACCACGTTCTGTGCCAGGGGTCTGAACAATCCTGAACTTAAGTACTGCTGTAACCATACAACTTTGCAGCCACAGTGAGAAGTTCCCACTGGAAAGCACCTGTATGCCTGCACTGGGGAAGGAAGAAGTGTCCTACACAGCCCTGCATCCATCAGCAAGAACTAAGTCACATAAAGTTCTGTCCACCTGTTGCACATGGCACTGGTGCATGAAATCTGGCTCATGTACTCCTGTTGTTTTCCCAGCAACTGAAGTATAAAAAGAGCTCTTGTGCAAGTGTGAAAAGCCAGAGTGCAGTTACGTTATCCGAAAGAGCTGGAGGACTAGACAAAGTACGGGAAACTTACAAAATGACCAGTGCTAGAAGGCCAGAGGCTCGGCAGCAGCTGAGACAACAAGTGCCCAAGGTCACCGTCGCTGGTGACACTCCTGGTGTGAAGCCATCAGGTGAGGACACGGGAGGCTGGCACAGCCAGAACATGGCACAGCCTATTCCCATTCATAGGGGAGAAAGGGTGCAGCTCCCAAAAGATCAGCCCAGACTAAAGGTCCAGCCAGCTCAATACCTACCTTTGAGAATAGACAGAAGTATGTACATTGAGCAGAGGACAACAGGGTAAGAAAAAAATCATCTCTCTTGGCAGACCCTCTCAGATGTATCACAATACAGTTACCTTTTTTTAAACCGATGAGTCGTCACTGTTTTACCCTGACTTACTTCATCAACACTTCTACTTTCCCCAGAGATGGGTTTAAGCCACAAACTTCCCATGCAGCTCTAAATTCCCCTGCATTTTCAGATGAGGATATATGCCACGAGTTTTAAATTTATTTTCCCATAACTTGGAAATTATTCTTACAAAACAATAGTTCTCTGCATTGTGAGCACACATTTTATTCTCTTAAACTGTGCACAATTGTACAATCAAGCTGGTTCTATGCTGTTTATTATTAGTTCTTATTATTAGGCATGATTTCACTTTGATCACATCCACATGAAGCCACTGTGGATCTGTCACAGGTATTCAGAATGACAGAACAACTGGCTTTCTTTTTAAATAGTGAATAGTGAAAGAGTGATGAAAGTAGAGAAAATGTGCATCCAAAATACTGCTGGAATTTAGATGCAATAAAATATCTAAAATGTTAAAGGATCTTAGGGCCTAAGGAGATCTTTTGTCTCCTGAATTATCATAGGACCTTTTTTTTTTTGAGTGTCAAACAGGACTGGGGTTGTAGAAAATACAGAAGTCATTTAGAGCATTGCAGTCTTCAAACAAAACATAGATGAAAATTGTAGAAACTCTGGAGGTCATCCTACTGTCATTGAAACAAATTGCAAAATTATTGCAAGACAGAGGGAGAAGAAGCCAGCTATCTGATAAGTTATTAAATACCAAGCACTATTTAAAAGTACACAATTTCTTTGATAGTCAGTCTTCAAAGCAATTTGTCATACACTATCTAGTTAATTTTCATAACGTAAGTACTGCTTCTACATTTTGAAAATAGGGTAACTAGGGACAATTTAGCAATCCTCTAGCAAAAGTGGGGTAACTAAGCCACAGGAGGTACCTCATTCTTTCTGGCTATGAATAAATGTCAGTATCAGTTTTTAAAACCAGAATTTCTTGGCTCCTTTTCTTGAGGAACATATCCAAAACTCTATCTCATTTTCTATGCGGCATGAAAACAGAACTAAAACAACACCAGCATCTTCTACCTTGTACTATGCATTTCCCTTCATTTTAAAAATATTTCATATAATTCTATTCAAGCTAAATGGAAAGGACAGTCTGGATCAGAAAGTGACAAACATAGTACTCCCCCCCCAAGGTCATACCCTCATTTATTTTTATGATGCCTGCACTAGACTGCCTGCTAAAATATTACCTTATAGGTTAACTTCAGAAGATCCTGCTTTTGCAGGTCTATTTGTATTAGCATGCAACAAAGTCATATAAGGCTTGCTAACCTTTTGATCATCTCTGTACACCTTGTGGGCAGACAGCAAGTACAACCAACTCAACTCAATCCCTTACCTCAAAACTGCTGAGATCCAATAATTTCATATCTTTGTAACAGGGAATTCATCTTTAACCCACAGCACTGCAACATTAATTGAATCTACAGTGGGCTTAATGTCTTAGCAAATATCCCAGATTAAAATTTCAATTACTTGTTCTATCTTAATAGCAAAGAAATGATAATAAAATAGCTATAGGATTAAGTAGTTATTGCCTAATGCTTCCAGTCTTACTATGATTTGTACAAATTCGTTACAGGTATTTCCAGATCCCAATTCTCACAGAAGAAAAATTTAACTCATTTTTGTTCAAAGATAATGCATTATGACAGGAAGCATTCCTAGTGATGCACAGGTCCTAACAAAAATAGCAGCTGGATTGAACAGAGGCAGTGTGCTCCTTAAAGACATTTAGCAAATGGGATTTTCTTGTCAGTGTGCACCTGCCATTTTTAAGTGATCCCTCCTGAACCTCTGCAAGAACTGGGCAGATGGCGCTAGGTATTTCCTAGGGTTATGGACACCAATATCTACAGGTAAACATAACCATGCTAAGCATGTTGCTTTTAACAGACTAATATAAAAATATGATCCTCATTTATTTTACAGAGATGTGCATAGTGGGTTTCATTTTTCTAATCTGTGTTAATCGAGCATAAACTTGACCTCAGCATGAAGCTACCATGACCAGAAAACAATGGCCTCTTTTAATTACTTATTTCCCCTTCTGTTTAGACCAGTGAAGTGCATTAAAATGTCTTTTAAGTTGGGGTATTCCATGTCTTGTTAAATGCCTGTGACTCTAGCATTTATACCCACTTCACAGTCCTTTTATAGCTTCCTGTGCAGGTAAAGTGGGTTTAGGACAAATGAGAGCCCAACTCCAAATACAGAAAGCCATGTTTAGCGCTGTGTTTGTTACCACATTAATTTCCTGCATTCTTGTTCCAACATGAATGTCATTTCCCAGTGCAGAAGAGCTTCAGCTGTAGACAGTTCACAGAGATTAGCCTCAGGCCACTAATATTCTGGAATAAAAATGTTATTCTTTCCTTTGAGACCCATGCCATCTCTGGAATGAAGGCTGATGTGTCAGCATACAGACAAGGATGCTAAGTGTACTTTTTGGAGCAGGCATTCCCAACATTTTCTCAGCAATGGGAAAGATTATTCTTTCTGTGGCATCAGTACTGGAATTACATATTTTCAGAAGCAAAGGAATGACTTTGAGGAATGATCAGTTCCTCTCCTTTATTTCCCACTACCACCAAATGTTTCCAGCCCCTTCCCCTTACTCTTGGCAGGTTGACCACTTTCGTTACCTCCCTATTTAAAATTGTGAGGGAGGAAAGAATGTTTTATTGGTGCCAGGGAGGAGTGGTTGCAAGGGACAAGGGAAGGGAATGAGAAGGAAAAAAAAAAAAAAAAAAAGGGTGAGTGGTTAGGTTTGTTTTAGATTCCCTATCTGTGCAATAAAGATCCACACCACATCATCATCTCATAGCACATATTGTCTCATGTAGAGTTAAATCATTTTTTAATTTGGAAACTTAACATTCAGCAAGAATGCTAGCTGGCAGTACACAGCAGCTCCTTCATCCAAGGAAGGATTCATATCTCCAAGAAGGACATATTCCTTCTGCTGTCAGTGAGCCATTTCCTACTTTGTGCCAACAAGTCTGCTGAAGGCCTGTCAGTCAAGACAAAACACAGAGATCCAAAAATATGGTGTACATTTGGCCATAACTATCCCCACAGTCAGCTACAGAACTATAGGAGATAGCGATAGTGATTGTGGAAGTTATGGGAGAAAAGGTGATCTCCAGTTCACCAGAGTGCACGAACGTGGAGGAGATATGCCGCTTTTACCATCCTGAATGCACCTTACCTCCACACCCACATTCACACACGTCCATAAAAAAACAGTGCTGAAACTCCCAACGCAACAGGCTGCATTGCACTGCAGCCCACTGTGCTACTAGACCCATCCTTCCACACTCATCTGGGATGTGTTTTGCATGCAGCCTGCCCATCCTCACTGTACAGCACCGCATGCAAGGCTGTCCCTCTCTCACACTGTCCTTGTTTCAGTTTTGGCATTTCCTAAGCTCTCCTGCTTTTCTCAGTCCCTCTGTGGAGGTGAGGTCACCACTGTATCATTGCAATTGTCCAAGGGCAGCCATTCTTACCTTCACATCTTGCACTGGGGTCTTCACCAACAGCAGCTGACATAGCTCATGTGACCCATGATCATAAGCCATGTATATCATGCATGGCATTGGCTTGGTTGGGAAGAAGCTTTATTTGGAAACAGAAGAGTGAAGAGACAAAGACGTATGTACCATTCATCTCTCAGATATGTCTGGAGGTACATGTTGCTGCAACAGATTTACAAGTAAACCAATATTTTTTTTCAATTTGTTTTCAGTGCTCAGGGTTATTTTTGGCCAGGAATGTTATTCTTTGAGTGTCTGAGCTCCTCTGGAGGCTTCTTCTTCCTGTGAACCATGACTGGTTCACTGAGCAGCCTCCAAGTCCTGTGTGGTAAGCTATCAGTTCCAAGAAGAATGAGTCAAGTGTTTGCCCACATGAAATTCATTCCCTGTTATTTTAGGAAGAGGCAGAGAGGCTCATAACTCATTCTCATCATTGCTGGGAAGCAATCACCAGGTCTCTTGCACAACGCAGAGAAGAGGGCTTCATAGTGATTTAAGCAACATAATGTTACAGCCAAGGTAACACATGACATAGCAATGCCATGGAATGTGCCATTGTCATAAGAATTAAATACTTCAGTGGATATTCCTGAACTTCACTTCAACAGGGATCACTCATCTGCATCCAGGTTGAGATTTTTTTGAAAATTTCATAAAACAGACTCTGCTAATTATTTTTAAACAAGTTAATGAAATAACTACATTACTAAAAAATCATAGCAATAATCTGAATCGCCCTCAATACTGTGAATTAAATCCCACAGATATCCATCAGCATAGTCACTTTTCCTTTAAGCGTGAAGGGCTTGGAACCCTGTAGTCCTGGGTTTCCTTTTGGAAAGGGTAAAGCTCAACCTGCAAAACTGTATTAGATCTTGCCTTTCTCTAAAAGAGACTAAATCTGTGTTAATCCTTCCTTTAGCTGTGCAGATGGATATTCTGCAAATAACGTAGAAAAGCGATACTCATAAGAGGCCCAGGTGAAGGTGTTAAGCCCCCCACTCCAAGCCTAACCTCATCACAGGGCCTAGAAATAATCTCCTCTACTTGAGTGCCACTGCAGAGACTAAATTACTGCAGTACTCCATATGGCTGGAGGATGGGTTCATCCAAGCTGAGGTACTTTACAACCATAATGCCTAATTAGCTTCATGACTCCAGGACCTACCGGAATCCACCAGCCCTGTTTACAAAGTCTGAGAATGATGGTGTGCCCTGAAACTGGGCGTCAAGCACAGACTTCTTGCACCAACTCCCAAATCTTGCCTTTTCTTATGGGGTTGCATTTAGCCATGTAGTTTCCTATGAAGGTTCGAGGGACAGTGTGCAGACGCACACTGAAATAGTAAACAACACAGAATACAATGCCATAGAAAAAGAGAGTGGCAAATGGTAACTGTAGCTGCAGCTGAGGCTAAATTTATTTCTAAAGCTTCTCTGTCAACAAGCTATTTAAGGCTTGTTGCTATATTTTTATCCTTCCTGCTGGTTTGAGTTTCTGGATCATTACTGCAAATTAATGATAAAGATATTAGTAAGATTAGACTTCCTTCCAGTGGTTGGAAACATGTATTTTAGAAACATGTTCCTCTACTATTTTATTGCAGCCAGAAATTAAAGGTTTCCAAGAATCAAATCAGGCTATTTATATATTAGACTGAGAAACACAAAGGATAGACATTACTTTTAAAATTTCAGCAAGAAGAGTAATTTATAATTGCACCATTAAGATGTACTCTGGAGGTAAACGAGCAGATGTAAGTACATTTGTAAGTACCAATCAGATTATTTTGGTTATGAGTGAGAATACAGATTTTGTATGGTATGTAGTTTGTACCAAATAAAAAAGACTTTAAAAAATAATCTGCAGTCTTTACGGTGTGTTTGAATTTGCAAGGTGCTTAATCTCCACTAATGTTCACAGGGTAGTCTAAACATTGGCAGTTGGTTTGTTCTCTTGAGTAGTAAAACTTGTGCTGTAGAGAGCCCCTTAAGACAATGGACTCCTTCCTCAGTGATAAATTTGTTTGTGGCAACCACAGACAATAATATTTTTAATTTCCTGTACTGCAAGTAGCCTTCACCTAATAGATTGAATGTCATATTGATTCAAATTGGATCCTTTGCTACTGCGATCACTTCACAATGTAAGAGGTCTGTTAGTTAAACTCATGTGACTGCAGCTTCCTGGAAAGAAAATTTACCATAGTAAAGCCACAGAAAACTGCAGAGAAAAATCCAAGCACAGTACACCCAGCTTATAACGTCCACTAAAAAACACACAGGTGGGAAGAAAGCAGAGGACTAAAGGATAACACAAATTTCTAGGAAAATCCCACAAGTTCATTAAGATTGACAAAGGTTAGAAGTCTCCAATTATTTATGTTATAAATATTTATGCTTCTAAAACCTCTGAAGAGTTTTTGCAGCACATTTACATTTGCAGTCTTAGTCTTGATGTTTGTTTTACTCCAGCATTGCCAGCCATGTTTGGACTAGCCCTGTACACAAAGACTGTGACTAAAGAGTGTAGTCAGGCAGCTATAGAAGCTCTTCAGACCTCTTTCCCTGCAGTGATTCGGCAAGAGGGAGACTTCTATAGATTGGTTTAGGTTTTAAGATGAAATAGCACCTCACTTTTGCCTCCCTTACCAGTCTTTTGGGGTGTACCGCATGGAAGTAGGGAAAAATTCCCTGGTGTTAATCTGTTTGTGCTTTTAAGATAGAGGAGGTGGAGAGAAGTGAAGGAGGGAGGGAGAAAGGGAAAGAAGAAGGGCAAGCTGGTTAATGTTTTTCTTTTGGCTTGTTTTTATGAGTCACTCCACTAAGTATTTGCATTAGCAGGTCTCCTGCTGCTGCTAGATCATTCAATTGTTTGTTTAGTTGCTGTGTCTCTTGAAAAGTCCAACAACACTGAATTTTTATAAATCTCAATAAATCTTATAAATCTTAATCTCAAGCGACATTTGCAAAACCAAACTCTGAGTACAACTATAACCAAATTCCTTTGAAAGAAGGAAATTCCTTCTCTCTTCAGGTAAGAGACTAATATTGCTTAGAAACATATCAAATTAGATTCTGCATAGGCACTGAGATTTTCATTTCCTTACTCCTGCAGAATAGGGTCATCAGAAAATCTTGCTACTGAGTTGAACAAGATTAGGACTGTAAGCAAAACTTTACCACAGCCAGAATGAAAAACAGCAACTAAGTCTGAGGAAAGCAAAGGTAGCTTTCCTACAAAGAAAAAAAGCAAAGCCAGCTTTTTCTGTCTTTATGAGGATAACCAGCAATTTTTTGTTTGATGTCTTTTATCTCTTGGTTATTCTTCAACCTTCTCAATTTCTTTGTTTTAACAATTTGCTTCCAATAAACTTTTTTTTTCCCCCTTTTCAAGAGTGCCAGCATAAGATATGTTAATTAAATACAAGCTAGGAACCTGTCCATTAGATTAAAAGGCAATAAAAGCTTCAGAACTTACCTGTTCACAGAGAAGGATGGTTCAGACAAGGGATTTGTGCTATGTGAGAGACTGAATCCCAAGAGGAGCATTTGTAAAGGAAGCTCTTCAAAATAGCTCCATATCTTCTTCACGAGGTGTTAATTTCGTTTTTCCTTTTCTTCAATCAAAACAACAACTGATAGGAGAAAAGTGGCTGTTTAAAAAGACATAAAAGCCTTGTCCCGGTTTTGAAAGTATCAGCACATTAAGAGCAACTTTTCTTGATTGCAGACTTAGGATCTACGCAACTTTCTCTTAAGCACAGTTCAACCCCAAATAGCAAGTGTGTATAAATGGTATCTTCTTACTTATCGTATCTGTTCCCTGTGTGAATTCAGAGATGCAAGTGCTGACTTCAGTAACAAAAATACTTTTTTTTAAGTTTCTTGTTATTTTTGCTGCACCAACATAACTGAGGGAATATGAGCTATAGCTCTTGTCTATCACCAACAGAACCATGGGATAATTAAAGGACTAGTCAGTTATTTGCATGCAAATTAACTGCCTAGGTGAAATTTAAAACATAGCTTGCCCTTCACAGCATTTGTCACCTCTAGTTATCTGCTAGAAGACATGAAGCTAGCAGATAAAATGTTTAGTTGCCTGATTTAATCTGAAGACTGTTAGGGAGATGAAGTTTCTCCTCCACTTGCCACCTCGGCATATTTTATTTTGAAGATGCTGGAAATATTAAATGCAATTGTCTAAAGCTGGAAGTTTAAGCTCCTTCCTGTACAGCTGTTGCTTTATTATGTATACCTTCTTGCCCTGTCTGCCACTTTGGCTCAAGAAAGCCTTAGGGAACGGATGTCACCACAATGACTCTGGAACAGCAGTGACACTCTCTACTTAAAACTTATAGCAAGACACTGCTGTAACTTGTCTTCTGCAGTTTATACTATTTTCCAGAGCATGCTATTGATGTTTAAAACCCTTTAACTATACATAAGAAACACCAACAATCAGTATGCTATACACAGGGTCATTCCTCATCTCTTGCTTTATAGCAGGTTTAATACTAGTTGGAACAAAGATGTTCATCTGCAGTGGCTAGAGCACAATGAGTAAGTATATACAATAACAAGCAGTTAACTAAATATTCCTTTAGGTGATATGGTAAGAAACATTCTGGGCTCTGAAAGCACCACATTTAATCCCTGCTAATAATCCTCTGAAGGGTTTGATTCAAAATTACATGAGCCTGTGCAGTTGCTCTGCCTATGGTATTCGAACCTTTTCTGCATGATACTGTGGCCTGTAATTCTTCTACTGCAGGTTCTTCAGTTTCAGTTTAGCTGTGGCACAACTTCTCAACAGTTTCTTTTGGAGATAACACAATCTGAAATGGAGGAGAAACAGATATCTGAATAAGTACATTTTTAAAGAACTGCAGAAAATATCCAAGTAGTGTTCACATGATCTAATTTATCCTTTGGTCACCCAATGCACATAATGGACCCCGGTGAGGAATGTGTGCGCCCTGGGCTATCCATCGGTTCATTACGCACATGCAGCTCTTGTTAAGTTCAATGTAAATGTAACGTACCAAGGAAAG
This sequence comes from Cygnus atratus, assembly GCF_013377495.2. Lineage (NCBI taxonomy): Eukaryota > Metazoa > Chordata > Aves > Anseriformes > Anatidae > Cygnus > Cygnus atratus. Next base: position 101,436,179 of record NC_066364.1, read on the forward strand.
GGAGGACATATCCTTCAGGGTGAATGCACTTTCTCAAAAAAAAAAAAAAAAAAAAAGAACTCCTGCAATAATGCTTTTTTCTAAGATGTTAAAGACTGGATATTGAAAACTAAGCACTTTGATGACTGACATGTATGCTTCAATTATTCATATCCCAAGTAGTAGCGTATCATTCTGATGACACAGAAATTTGCTTTCCTACAGGCTCCTTGCCCATCCAACCACATCCTTAGCATCAAATGTGTGGAGTGCATTACAGCTTCTGAAATTGTATTTTTTTATAACACCTTCACAGAGAAACACTGCCAGGACGCACATTTCCAAGCGGGCTGCTCAGCCTGTAAACATCGCTGATCTGGTTGTTTCAGCTCTTCCACCCAAGACCATTCCGCGGAGGCTTGCCTGCAAGAGCATGATGTTTGTCAGCAGCCCTGGCCCCGCAGCTCTAAATATTTAATGTGATGAGCTGACACATTTTGTCGCTCGCTCTTTACCCAACATTCAGTCTCCCTGCATGCACCCTGCCAACCTTTCCTGCTGCAGAAACCCATACTCAGCACTAAAAATAAGACGGGTGAGCTATAAATAGGAGACGCTGAAAGCTCTGTCAAAACACCCTACGGGCATTGTGAGGGGGACCGCGTCTTCAGGAGGTGCCCTGGGAGGTAAAGGCAAGAGGCCAGGGCCACAGGGCTCCTCCCTGGGTGGCCACGTTGCCAGGCGGAGCCCTGCTGCCTGCCAGCAGCTGCTGCACAGGTCTCAGGCCCCAGCGGGCTCCCCATGCCTGTGAGGTACCTCAGCACTGACAGCAGGGGCCTGGTCAGCGGCCAGGGGCCTGGGAGTAACTCTGTGCCCTGCTGTGGGCATCCTTCCTCCGTGGCAACATCACCACAGGGGCAGAGGGGGCTACGAGGTGTCTCATGGCTGCCCCCGTGCTCTGGTGACCAAAGGAAGGCAGGAGTGGGGGGGAGGAAGAATTCATGAGGTAAGTTTAATTAGAGGTGAAGGAGGAGCTTGGAGGGGTGATAAGAGGTGATTTGGAGAGCACGATATGGGATTGGATTGCGGTAAAATAAAATCAGAGACTGGAGCAACCAGAGATAGTTACATATATATAGGTATACCTATATACCTATATATAGGTATATATATATATATATCTCACATCCCAAGTTGGAAGGGACCTACGAGGATCTTCAAGTCCAACTCCTGGATCCACAGAGGACCACCCAAAAATCAGACCCTATGTCTGAGAGTGATGTCCAAATGCTTCCTGAACTCCAGCAGGCTCGGTACCATGACCACTTCCCTGAGGAGCCTGTCCCAGTGCCCGACCACCCTCTGGGTGCAGAACCTTTCCCTAACACCCAGCCTGATCCCTCCCCTGTCCCAGCCCCAGGCCGTTCCCCTCAGGGTCCTGTCGCTGTCCCCAGAGAGCAGAGCTCAGCGCCTGCCCCTCCGCTCCCCTCGTGAGGGAGCTGCAGGCCGCCATGAGGCCTCCCCTCAGCCTGCTCTGCTCTGGACTCTGAACCAAGGGACCTCAGCTGCTCCTCATACGTCTTGCCCCCTACACCCTTCACCATTTTCTTAGATCTCTTTTGGACACTCTGATAGTTTTATGTTTTTCTTATACTGTGGCGCCCAAAACTGCACAGAGTGGTTGAGGTGAGGCCGCACCAGCACAGAGCATAGCAGGACAATCCCTTCTCTCGACTGACTAGCAGTACACACACACACACATGAAGGAAGAGTGCAAAAAGGACAGTGCCAGGCTCTTCTCAGTGGTGCCCAGTGCCAGGGACAAGAGGCCATGGGCACAAAGCGGAGCACAGGAGGTGCCTCAGCACCAGGCAGCCCTTCTGTGCTGTGCGGTGATGGAAGCACTGGCACAGGCTGCCCAGAGGCTGTGCAGTCTCCTCCTTGGAGATAGTTCAACATCCAACTGGACACGGCCCTGGGCAGCCTGCTCTGGGTGTCCTTGTGTCAGCCTCCAGAGGTCCCTGCCAGCCTCACCCCGTCTGAGTTGCTGTGAAATCCTGTAGGGCCCTGCTCAGAAGTAATGGAGCCGAGGATGAGGATCCTCCCTTGCAAAGACTTCCAGGATTGTACCCAAATTTAATAAGAGCTTTATAGTTCACTGCTGCAGCTGCTTATGGCTTTATGGTGGAGAAGGTCTCTTAGGGCAAACTTTGATTGCAATGAGCAGGTCTCCAGTTGAGAGCTGCCTGTGCCTTAAGAGAGCAAGCAGCAGGGAATTACATTTAATACCTCCTCCTTTCAGTTCTGACGTTATTTCAGCAAGTAACAGCAGGGCTCCCTTACTATGCTGTATGATCTTGCTCTGATAACTAATTTCCCCTTGTAACAGGAATGCTTTTGCTTGCACAGTGAAAAAAAAAAAATCATGTGCCTGTAGAGCCTGGTAGTTTAACAGTGCTGTAGTTTTAAACAGTGTTGTTTTGTCCTACAGCATGCTCCTCTTGCGTTTTAATTTAACCTGTGGCTTGTGTCATTTGAAAAAAAAGAAGAACAAGCAAATAAACAAAAATTAGGAAACTTTCCTACTTTACTATAGCCCATTTTATTTCTGAGAAAAAGAGCTGGGTATCCATGATGAAGACAGACAGAGCTTTTCTGCAGTAGCACAGCCAATTGTCCACAGAAAATGCTCCTACATCTGATTATTCTCAGTCCCTCTTCAGAGACATTCATTGTAATTAGGTACATTTTTTTGTTGAACTGCTAGTACATAATGGCTATTTTCAGAAAATGGAAATTTTGATTGCAATAGTCCAGTTTTGGTACATATTTTGAAGGGTTCATTTTATAATGTCTTTAGTTGCCAACAAAGTCTTTTTTTCTTTTTTCTTTTTTTTTTTTTTTCCCACCAAGCCCTGATGGAATTTGAAGAATCTAGCTGAGTACATAGCTTTTGAATACAAGACAGAGGTGTGGCCTGCCTGTTGCTCCCACAAACAAACACACATGTACCTGCCCCTGTGTTTCTTCATACCTTCTGTCTGGAAGCACCCATGAGCTTCTAGAGGATCAAACTGTGACCTTGCTGAAGTCAATGTCAAAATCATTATGGACTTCATCAGGAGGCAATGCAAGCAAGTTTACAGTGTGTGGTGATTGAAAAAATCAAAAGTAAAATGTAGTTCCCTGTTACAATCATTATAGATTTGTTAATTATATCACTTGTCCATTTTTTTTTTTTTCAAGGAATTTTGTAAGGGATAAAAATGGAAAACAGAAAAATACCTAACAAAAAAAATATGCAGAAAGGCATTCTGGTGATTTTTTGACCATTATAATATTAAAAAAAATCAAGAAATTGCAACAAATAAAAAGATTTCCATCTAAATAAATGAAATGGCTATGTATTTGGGTTATGGGAATATGCTCATTTATGTAAAAAGCACTATTGTGGAGACCTGAGACCTGTTCTAAAAAGCACAATGGTATATAAAGATGCAGATAGGTAAATACAAGCATAAAGATCTGGACAGTGCTGGCACCTTGATCCATGGAGATAATGAGAATTCTTAACTCTCTTGTAGTTATTTACAACTGGTTGGCCCCATTCTGCACATGAAATGAATTCTTACTGAAAGCTTTTATGCCTATCAGTCAAGATAGAAGCATTATAATATTGTTTTTGCCTTGCAATAACTGTTATTCAACCTTAAAACACACAAATATGTCATACTAACTTTATTGCTTAGAATTCTCCCATGAGCTTATTGGTCTCCATCTTGGCAGAGTTTATCATTGATATCTGATGGCATATTTTGTCCTGTCCTTCAATAACACATTGACTTTCGGTAGATGCGGGTATCAGTGGCTGTCTTTATTTAATTTAAAATTTGGAAGTTGTTGATTTGGCCTTGTTACTAAAAGGGTTAAAGTTAACAGGAGGAGCATTTGGAAAATTTGCAAATTTTAAATTAACATTATTTAGTTTTTTAAAGGAATTTAAATGATTTCAAGGGAGCTGCTGAAGTGATTGCTGAAACTACAAAGCATGGATAAATATCAAGATTTTGTGTCTCATCCTTTTAATTGTGTTTAGAAAAGACACAACCTGACATATCAAGTATTCTGTAATGAGTTCCAATAGATTTATTACAAAGAAGATTAAGTATCTTCCTTTATTCAGAAGATAAAAGCAGGGCGTTAGAAATAAGGAACCTAATATGAGGATAAGAATAGATTATTATTTTATATATATATATATATATTTTACATATATATAAAAACTGTGGGAGGTTTTTTTCAGATACCTGAAAGGCAGGTTCTTGGCAGCAGAATGCTGAACTAGATCATCTGTAGTTCTGCTACAGAAACAGCAATCATTTCCCTGATGTCTGTCACTAAAAAGTTACAGAAAGCTCGGCTTCTAAACTGGTTATTTATACTGGCTCTTTAGTTACCGCCTGAATTGGGCTTCCTACCTCCTCCTGTGGGTTTTTTTGGCATGTAGGAACAGACACGTCCCTGTTCCTGCTGTCCTTATGCTAGAAGCTTTATGACTAGATAGAGCAAAGCTGCTTCATTGGCTTTTGGCCACCAAGAACTGCTTGCCTGCTCTGGAGGAATTTCCAGTTTGCTAGCATCCAGTGCTTTGCCATCGCTTGTTACGGTGTAGAATTAGCCACAGCTGTGGCTGATCTTGGGTTTGCTCTGTGACACCTGACATGGATGACTCCCCACCAATCCAGAAGTAAGCTTTCTGGCGGCCTCACCAGTGCACAGCATGCCCCTAAAGGGACATAAAAAACTTCTCATTTTTTCCTCCTCCCCTTCACCATCAATCTGTTACTTCTCTCTGCCGCAGCTGCTACAGGAAGAGGCTGTGTTACCTTTGTGAACTGTTGAAACTCATAGCTAACTGCTGTGAGCCAGCAGGTTTCAGATGTGAACTGTAGGTCCTTGTGAAGATCTTGTGTTCAAGATGGGCACCTTTGACCTACCACATGGCCCATCAGGGGTGATTTACACTCCTGTGGGTTTAAAAATGGAAAGCAGAAATAATAGAATAATAAACAGTATGATAATTTAGCAGAATGATATTATTATCTTCTCAAAGTCCTAACAAAATAAGTGATAGACTTATTTGTGTGGTTCATTCATGTAACGTTGTAATTCAAACAACTGTACTGAATACACATTCACCGGGCAATACATTATACCTGACTAAAAGGGGGGAAACTCAGTAATTCCTTGTTGTATAGAAAAGAAAATGACTTTTAAATTTCTTGCTTTGTCAAGCAATAATACCTCATTGTCATGTCATGTTAGAAAAAGTAGAAGCACGTGCATAAGCAGAGGGAAACCCATTGAGTAGAAGAAAAAAGTATCTAAAATTAGGGGAGAAGAGACAGCAATCACCAGCTGCTCAGGTTAAATATTCTTTTCTGTACTCTTTCATTCTTTTGATTATTTCTTTTCTTATATAAGGTGTGTTGTTATTTTTAAACAAATACAGTTAAAACATGATCTGCCATTGCTTGGCAGCTAGATGTGTAGAGACATGTAGATAAAATTAACAGTAAGACCATTGCAGTATGAAGTACTATTAATAATGGGTGTATTTTTCTTTTCTTTTTCCTTTTTTTTTTTTTTTTTATATATATATATTTCACTAGGCGTTATGTCCAGTTTCAGCCCTTGTAGACCAGAAGAGCCCAAACAGTAAATAAAACATGCAACACTGGTAGAGCTTGTGTTGCTTCTGTTTGGAGATCAGCAGCCCTGATTCATTCTGCAGTTGTATCTTGCTCAAAGTAAGGGTTATCAAGCCAGCCACAGAGGCAGAAGAAACCAAGTTTGAATAGTTTTTTTCTAATTTGTAGCTACTGAAAAGAAAGTGAAGAAGTATGGAAACAGAGAAACATTTTGCCAGCACTGCCCTGCATCTGACTAGAAGTTAATCTAATCAAATATGTCTGCAACACTGGCCACAAGTAGATGTCTGGGAAAGTATAAGAACAGGGCAACAGTACAATACTTTCCCCTAATACTCTCTCTCCTCCCTTTTTCCTTTCTCAGCCCTTTGGGAGAGAATGGCCTTTAATTTTTGGCTAACCAGTGCGGTGGACACACAAACCTCAGAGTTTTCTAACAGCTCCCGTCTCGTGTTTCAGTACTTATTTGTACTTAGATCAGTTCTCGTGACTTGCTGATTGTGCTGTCTTAGTGTTTAAATCTTACAGATCAAGGCTCATTGTGTGGGGCACCTATCTACGCAGAGTGAAAGACAGCTATTGCCCCAAGAAACTTTAAATTGCTAGTTAAACTAGACAAGATGGATGGGAAGAGAAAAAGGTATACATCGTGGTCTTTGATGCTCTAAGTCACACGCTAATTACAAACATATTCCTAGAGTCATTTCCAGGCTGGTAGATAGAACATTGCTGCAGAGCCAGGGCAGCAGAGCCCTTCATAGCAATGTGAAGCTCAAGGAAATTTCCACTGCCACAGCACTCGACCTTCTTCACAGGGAACAGAGAAAGCATTTGGTTGCTCGGGGAGGGGAGCTGAGCCTGCAGGCTGAGTGGGCTGCACATCGGTGGCTGGATGCTGCCGCAGACCTCCCAGTCAGTAGAGAAAGGGACACTTCCAAGCCATAGACCATGGCTAAGACAATTCTTGGACACTGGGAGAAGGGAGGGACCATACTGCACCCATCCTGGTAAGGTCAGCCTTTGTCCCGCTGAGAAGAAAAGAAAGGGGATTTTGGAAGGGGCACGGGTTATAAGTGATTTTAAGACTTGAATTTTCAAAGGAGTCTAAAATAAATAAAGTAATGTGCCAGCAGCAGGTTAGTATCCATCAGAAGAGACAGCATGAATTTATTTATATCGTGCTTTTACTTGCCCAGGATGGGGCCGTATTTCTTGTTGATAAATGCGATCTGAAGTGCTTCACTTACAACATGCTTATTTTAGAGTCATAAAAGGGTTCCTGCCTTTATTGAAGGAACTACTTGACTGTTGCCCACTGAAATCCACTGAGCTACCACAGCATGGCTGCATACTTGAGAGGCAGCTCGGTTACTTTCTCAGGCAATCAAGTCATTTGTTCTTCCTCAATTAGGGTTTATATATTAATGAACAGACTCCCCACTGGTAAGAAGTTCTCTCATTTGGATACTGTGTAAAGAATAGCAATTTTCAGATGAGTTTTGGCCCGTGTTCCACAGAAAAGCCCGATGAGAGTGATTCTTTATCCTGCAGGGCATGAGTATAAGCTAATCAGTGCTTGTGGAACCCTCAGCTATTTAATTGGGAAAAAGAGGCTGACACAGTTACGGTGCTCCTTCTATTTATTTAAGATTCTTGAAACTTTTACTAGGAAGTTACGAATCTGTCCTGGATGAGAAGAAGTAATTGATATATATGCAAGAAGTGACGTGCAAGAGTAAGTCAAAATGGCTGAGCTGTTACCAAAAAAAAGAAAAGACATCCTTCTAAAATATATTGCTAGTTAAACGGTGTCCTGTTCTGCTAATGAAAAGAGATGGAGAATAAAGATCAGAGTCAGCCTCTACAGTTAATTTTTCTGTACACTTTGATGCTTTTCTTATTATTTGTCTTCTGTTCCTATTTTTCTGTCTGTACGGATACCCAAACTATAACATCTCCCTTTTACATCAAAGGGATTTGAGAAAGGACTGCCCTGATCTTCCCTCCTTTCATCTGTCTCTCCTTGCTTCTCCGTGTTTTTTTTTTTTGTTTTTTTTTTTTGTTTTCCTCTGTAGCTACAAGTGGATACCACCCAGTGACTGCAAAGGCATTTCAAAAGAAGTTTTGTTGCTCCATTGAGGGGCCTTAGAGCTGACAAGCACGCTGCTAAAATTGGATCCTTCTCATCAGTGGGAGTATGGCCTGGGTATGGGCTCATGCCTATCTTCACAGGGGCTCTCCAGGGTATCACTTACGTAGCTGTAACAGTTGCTTAATTTGCCTCAAGTTCTTCACAGTTAGTCGCGTGGTTTAATGTATCAGATAAGTAAATACCACAAAGTGCAAACATCTGAGTCTTCATGCAATACAAGTATGGTAGCTTTTGGTAGAGGTAGTCAAGTTCCACAGGAAGGTCCAAAATTACGTAGGATAAATGATGCCATATTAGCATGCATATTAGAACTCCTCTGCTGTAGGAAATGAAATGGTAAAAGGGTTTGAAATCATCAAAATGGTGCCTTTTTTTTTTTTTTTTTTTAATCCTTTGAATCTGGAGGCTCTGTCTCGTAGGTTCCCAGATCTTTTCCCAGGACTTTTGCTTTTTTGTGTATTCATACCAGAATAAGCCTAGAGCAGGGTCTCCCAGGTGTGCAGGACTCAGAGTGTCCCGGCCCTTGGGTATAAGCTGAGTTCTCAAAGGTTTGGGGTTTCCTGCTGCTCAGCTAGAAGGCAAAATGTGACAGGTAGCTTCCAGGTTCACAAGACAGAGAGGATGGCCCTGCTATTTCCATGGAGCAGGCAGGCCTGGAAATGTTAAGTGCTGCACCGTCCCCTAGAGAGGAGCAGGCTATGGGTGCTGGAAGCCCATGTGCTCCAGCACAGGTGAGCTGGTGGGATTCTTAGTGTTTTGTCTGAAGCTTGATGAAACCCATCTGTCTGAGAAATATTTCTGTTTTGACAAACTGAAAAAAGTACCTCCAGAAGTCCTGTTTTTCTGGAAAATTTTCAACCAGCTTGAAAATGTTGCACAAATAACAGTAAGTTCAGTTTGTTTTAATGTTACAGATTAAGTCTGTGTATGCTGCTTCTGATACTTGACATGGGACTCAGACTCCTGCAGGTATTCATATTTCAACAAAGAATGATGCCAGTCCCTCAGGAAATTAATGTGGATTTTAGGATGCTGACAAGTGCAAGATCCTGCACCTGTGTCTGGGCAAACCCAGGCATGAATACAGGGTGGACAGAGAATGGATTGGGAACAGCACTGAGGAGGACTTGGGGGTGTTGGTGGGTGAAAAACTCAACATGAGCTGGCAACATGCACTTGCAGAAAGCCAGCCATATCATGGGCTGCATCAAAAGAAGTGTGGCCTGCAGGTCGAGGGAGGTGATTCTCCCCCTCTACTCCGCTCTTGTGAGACCCCAAACAGAGTAGAGCATTCAGCACAAGAAGGGCATGGACCTGTTGGAGAGAGTCCAGAGGAGGGCCACAGAGATGATCAAGGGGCTGGAGCAACTCTGCTACAAAGACAGGCTGAGGGATGGGGCTTTGGGCAGCCTGCTCTGGTGGGAGGTGTCCCTGCCCATGGCGGGGGGGTTGGAACTGGATGGGCTTTAAGGTCCTTTCCAACTCAAACCATTCTGTGATTCTATTCTATGAAGTATTGTGTATCTAATTAGCAGTTCTGAGCACTACATACGGTATACGTATCTCTGTGTGTATATCCTGTAGATCTGCATTCCTATGGGTGAAGTTCCTCTCCTTTTTACCTAAACTTGTTCTATCAATAGGAAACACCTGGGAACATGTTCACTTATAAATTCCATTGCTAACTCTGTTTTTTCAGATCTATTTGTGTTTTAGAACAACACCAAACTTTCCACATTCCCATCAATGGAACAGCCTAATGTGTGATTGTTACCCATGCTATAGTATTCACTGATAAATCTTTAAGTATGAATATGTGAACCAGAGTATTTTATCCCTAGTGAATAATAGTACAAGAGCCTAGACTGGTGCTGAAACCTTCTTAAAAATAGCACTTGCCACTAACTTTTGCTTTGAGAGTTAAAACTTGCAAGACAGAAAGCTCTGCAAGTCAGGGAGCTGATGCTGCTCAGCAGCCTAAGTCAGGCAAGTACAAAGCTACAGAATTCAAACCCTTTGGCTTCAGAGAGTGATCCTCTCATGGCATCAACTGCTTAGCCGTATGCTTTAATCTGTTTCATTGTACATCATTCAAATACTCAGAAAGAGTCTGTCTTACATCTTCATTGAATGCCATTAACAATGTCATGTTGTACCTGTGCATTACTATTAGCTAGGATGTAAAGAAGCGTCTCTCTTCCCTGAATCTTCAATTCAGTGCTTTTTCTGACACCTTTTTTAGTTTTGCTGTGTTTTATATTCAATAGAAACAATTCCCAGTGCAGCATTTTAGTATCAGCCTGTCTGCTATGAGACTTAATTTTTCTTTTGTAATTTACAGCCTGGGTCTTCAGTTAAAAGAACTGCACATAGATGTGGAATAGCAAAGTGTCACATGTACTGATTGAGTTGTTTTGTTATAATCCAATAAAATTAAATTAGTTTAGCACAGACGTAAGTAACTGCAACAGCATTTGTGTAGGGAGACAGATCCAGGTATTACAGAAACACAGACAGTATGAAGAAACTGAAGAGACTGCGCTGACAACAAAACACGTCATTACATAAAACCAAGCTACTGCTACAGCTGAGGCTTGTTCCCTTACCTAGTGACTGCAAAGCTTTGGGCTTGATTTCCAAATGGATGGGTAACTATTGAGTATTCAGTATAGGTTCCCTAGTGTGCTTTATACAAGTTTAACAGAGGTAGGCATAAGTTACGGCAGATTCAGGAGAGTCATCCTTTCTGAAATTGTCCCAAAACAGCAACTTCTGTTACCATACTTGAGTACAAGCTGAGACAGGGCAAGCTCTGTGCTCTCTCAGTTTGCTACAGCTCAGATGAAAGGCTTGACCAAAATTAACAGCATTCTTTCAAAGGCTATATATATGAGGTTTTTCACTATAAGGAAAAGGCAAAAATAATAGCCCATGTATAGCTAATGAGCTATTTAAGCAATAGTACTGAAGTATGGTTTTACAGTGTCTGTGTGTGTCTTAAGTGACTTAAGATTGTGGTAAGGAGCATTGCCTACTGCTTTTAAGTGACTGTGCCCTTTGGATTTGGTAACCCCATCACACAGTTCCATTGGTTCACTGTTGGACACTGCTATGCAAAACAGTGGGTTTTGTTCAAGGTCTGATATTGGAGTTCACTGGAGTATTGCTAATGGCATCACCTCGCATAGGCTCCAGCTCCTTGGGTACTATTGGAAACACACCATTCCTAGATACTTTTAGGGCTCCATAAGTCAAAAATGCTTGCAGCTACTGAAACTGCAGCTTTTCTTCTTATGAGAATGAAAATGCCACATACTAGATATTTAGATGATGTTAAAAGTAGATGTCCTGAGGTTTAAGCACTGGTCTGGTACCCAGTAAACCAGGTTTCATTTCTCTGCCACTGTATCTTTTGATCTTGTTACAATGAACAAATCACTTATTCTTTTTCAGCCTCTGAAATGAATCTCATGCTTTTTTTCTTTCTTTTTTTTTTTTTTCTTCCCTCCCGTGCTGTTTATCTGGTTTGCAAATTTCAGCCATAAATTCTTTGGGTATGTTAATGAGTGACTGACTATTTATACAGAGCCTGGGACAGTGAACTGATTGAGACCAGAGGAAATCACCAGAGTCCAAACAACAGCAGCAGCATTATTGTGTGAGCGAGCTGCAGTAAATACACACATAGATGAAAAGCTACTGCCATCATTGTGTTCAATCATAACAATTGTTGAGTTGCACCACATAATACCCACAGCATGCATATACTAATTAAATGCATTTAGGTCAAACGGTTACATTTGTCATACATGCTTGTTCCAATTTTATCTAGTCCTCACTCAAAGAAGTTTCCCACTGATGTTTTTCCACTCAAAATCATAGTGGAGTAGTTGTTGGGCAAAGATGATAGGGGTGGACACCAGAAGATACCAAATTGCCCTCTGATCTAAAGTTGCACATGACTAAGAGCTCTCTTTGTTACAGTGTCCTTCTATCTGTCATGCCTTTCACAGATATTTGGCATAAAAAAGAGAAAGCGATTAGGAGTGGAGGTAACTTATAATTCAGAGATAATTTATACTTCAGAGATAATTTATACTTCAAAAGAAATTAAATAATTGAAATGATCATTAGTACTATACAGTGAGATTAAACTAATTTGCTTTTAAGTCTTTAGCCAGTATATATGAAGGTATGATTAGGTTCCACTTAAAAATGAAAAGAAAAAAAAAAAGAAAAAAGACCAAAAAAAAAACTAATTTTAAAAAGATTCAGATGTTTTGATGTGTTACCTTGGCTTTGAGAGAGGTAACTTCCTTCGTCCATATCCTGTTGTGACTATAGAGGGATGTTTTCAAAAGATAAAAAAATAAGCTGACCTTTTGATGATTCTATTAACTTAGGGACATATGACAATTAGAAATATGAGCACAGAGAAAAAGCAATAACATTTACTCAGATAACTCCCATTTATTTCATACTGTTTTTATTTTAAGCCTGTGATCTAGGGTGGCAAAATTTGATCCAAAAAAGGACTGCTCATAGCCAGCTTTTCCAGTATTCGTTTTCTGAGAGCACAGTTACAGTTCTCTTTGCTACCTGCATCTTTAAGAAGGCTTTCCCAGACAAGGGAAAAACTGAGCTACCAAAGGTGACGCCTGAATTCCAGAAAAGGTTGAGCACGTGTCCTCTGCAAAAACAAGCTTTGTCAGGTGTTACCAAATCAGGCTCTGAAACCTGTAATCACTTTCTAAACCTTCTGCCCTTAGGTTTTGTTTATAGCTGTATAAATACAAGTGGAGTTGTGGCAATGCCTTTGAAGCCAAATATTATCCTGAAATGTGCGTATGACAACACAAGTAAAGGTTCCTTTGTTTAGGAGTGAGATGCTCCTGGTTCCTCCCCCAAATAACAACGTTGTCTTGAAACCAAAGGAAAAATTGCATTGATTTTTCTCATTGTAATGGCCCCTGGCATGTCCTTTGACATTCGGGATCGTCTCTAAGGAGATGTTTCCTTTGCAACTCACAAATCTCATCAGTCAAATATAAGTTCTCAATTAAGCTGTTTCCACTGGTAGACAGCCCTTTGGAGTATAAAGTTGCTGAGCTTTGGGCTCCTCCATGCCAGATGGCTTATCTGCTTAAGAAACATGGGCTCTAAGTGTGGTTTTAAAGTAATAACAATTTATCTGATGGAGAATGCACTTTGCATTGGTGACTGGTTGCTTCAGGTTAACCAGGAACAGGTTTAAACTAAACCAAAATAAGCTTTTTAACTGGAGAACATCTATTTAAATTATAATTCAAATTATTACTGCAACTTTTATATATAGACAAATCCTAAATCATTTCGCAAAGTTAAATGTTCCATAAAAATGAGGACTCAAGTTTAGGCTTTATATCAGACTTGAAAATTAAGGAACCAGCTTCCTCTTGATTTCAGTGAGAGTTAGGGATTGCTTTTGAAGGTAGGTAGGGACTAAAATCTCCTGGATTTCCTGTGAATCTGTGACTGCCTGACTCTTGTGAACCCAAGTGATTGGTAAAGTGGTGACTTGGCCCCTTCAGCTGTTAAGACACATGGTAAAATTTACCCTGCGACTCACCTGAGATGGACTCAGTTGTCAGCAGTGGGACGTTTTTTCATAAAACTGGTGGAATTCAGTGGAGGTGGAATTTGTGGACTTTTAGCTTGCCGTTTATTTGCAAAGAGAGGGGGCCTGTGTGCTTACTGTGCTGTGTTGGGCCTGGCTTTCCTAGGCCCCACTTCTGTGCTGTGTTAGCCTAATAACTTATTTCACAGATTATCTTTAGAAAATCTTTTTACGCTGTGCTTTTTTTCCCCACTACTTCCCTTGGGCACAAGCAGCACAGTAGCATACTGTGCTGCTCCTTCTTTTGCCTGGAAGATTTATGTTCAGCAAAGGCGATGTTTCATGTTGCAAAATATGTGACATTTGCGCAATGCCATGGCTCATTTTTGTGGCCTACGGAAAATTGCCCTGTAGAGGCTGTTGTAACAGGGAATATTCTCACAGAGCATCTGGTCAACATGGTCACACCACTTGGTAGGAATTAAAACAAACAAAATTAACCTGGTGGGGAAAATAAATTTCAATGTGCCAGCCACTTCATACCTGTCTTAGTTGTAGTGGAGCATTCTGGCCAGGAGATGACTCTTCCGCAATCCCCACAGGGCCTGCAAATAGATGATAATACTTCTTAATGCTTCCTTCCTATGTAACCAATACATTTTCCTTCCCTACCAAAGGTCCCAGGTAACCACGGTGCCTACATACGCCATGACGTGGCCTTTCAGAGGACACCTGAGTCTGAAAAGTAGCAGTAAGTATTCAGATTATTACTTGAGAGGTGCCTACCTGCTCTGATTTTGGAATAAGAGCTTGAATATTATGAGATTATTGGAGATAGGCATTTTATTATAGAATCGATATAAAGTAGATAAGTGCTTCTAATATCTGTTACTGCAGAAGTCTCATCTTCTGAATCAGTCGATCAGCTTTCCTGTTCAGGATCTTTGCCAAGCACCTCTGGAAGAACCACAGAAAGCTGTGCAGCTGCCTGAAGCTTCTCTCCTCAGAAATGCTGTTTTGCTTTACCTTCTCCAGATCCATATAGTTTCAGTCCATAACTAGACACTGGCAAACCACTCCACCCACCCTCAGTTTTCTCTTTTGTCCCTCCCTTGACAAAGCCCAGCTGCAGTCAGAAGCATTTAATGCTGCACACAGTGGGTGCTGCATGTCAGGGTGTTATCCTGCCATCCTTCTCTTCCCACCCTTTCCAAGGAACACCAGAGGACTGACAGAAGGACATTTATTGTTTTCCCACCTCAGCAGTCTGTCAGATTGGTTTCTGTATGAAGTGATACATACATATTCTCTGGAATGGAGAGAAGCAGAGACACCTCTGTTAGATCCTCAATGCAGGAGCCGAAGCTCAGTGCCTGCCAGTGCTTCCTGTAGCTGAAAATACAGAGAACTACTCACACAGAAGGAGAGCAGCTTGGAATAATTATGAAGCTGAACCAAAGTAAGAAGATCTGCAAACCATTTGTCAGCCATTGACTGGGCCACTGTGCTGAGAGATTGTCTCATTGCTTACTATTTTATCTGCACTGAAGCAAGCACTGTGGCCTTAGCTGTGGGCAAGTGTTCTACCTTGCCAGGTGTGAGACAAATGCAGTGAAGAGGTGGTGTCTCTCCCCTCCAGATTAGGCTTTAAATACAAAATGAGGCAATAAACAGACACAGACAAATAGATGTAGAACCATAACAGTGAACTGCTGCTTATGGTACTGGATAGCTCTTTCCTTGCAATGCTACAGGGTACTTCTATCAGTTTACAAAAGCAAAGCCAAGGATGTTGCAGAGGCGTCCAGTAATAAAAAGGGTTGAAAAGAATTTGGCGTTTCCATGTTTTTGATGTGGCCTTAATTATCACTGGTTTTATTTGTTGATTAGAAGTAAATGTAGCTTTGTCCCCACATTGTGAAACTTCCACTTGTAGGAATTAGCAGCTAGCGATGGTATAAAGATAAACTATTTGCAGTATGGAAGCACCACTGTTACACTAGTCTTTTAAAGAGTAATAGTTGACATGTTCTTGAGAACATGCTTTTCCTCCTTAAAGACGCAAAGAGTCGTGGCTTTCAGCCAGCAGGCTGGTGAGAAGCAAAGTCACCTCTCGTGTTTTTCAAAAGCATATTTTTGTTTTTCAGCTACACTGAAAAGACATGTTTTATCACTGTCATTGTGTATCAATCAAACTTTAATACTGCTACAACTGGATTTATGGTATGACATTATACCTCTGGACATGATATATTCTCCAGACATGATTTGCAGGAGTAATCTGTTGCAGTTCAATCAGTGGAACTAAGTAAATTAGTCATCACACAACTACACATTCAGGACTATAATAAATTACTAGGGAACTCATTACAAAGCAGGAAATAAAAAGAGTCAGTGTTTAGAGACTTGTCGCTGTTCTTTATATCTCATTCTTGGATCTGTGTTTCCTGGAGATCTCTCCTCAGATGTAGAAGCAAGACAGAAATGTCTTGAAGATACAACAGTACTCAGTTATAGAAGATTTTCAAAAGCAGACAACTTCCAGTGTGTAGATCTGTGCCCATACATAGAAAATGTCAAAATTCCTGAAAGCTTGGATAAAGCAACAGGTTAAACATTGTATGTGGAAGATGACAGCAAATAGTGAAATCTGATTCTGTTCAAACATGGGCTTGAGAACTCTGCCTGCCTTTTCAGCACTCAAAAGGACTGCTTCAGTTTGACCTGGTGTGTATTTACCCCATACAGACACAAGCAGAGCCTCAAACAGGGCTACTAAAATTCCCAGAGTATTTCTATTTAACATTTCCCTCAATTTAAAGTTATTCAAAGATGTAAAAGAGAACAAAAGAAAAATCTGTTTAAAAGTGTTAATTTTCCAGTGTGCTTGTATAAAATCGTCCTTTCTAGGGGTTGGAGGTATTCCTATGGCATCCCATCCTCCCCATTTTATTGTGTTTATTCTTAAAACATCTTTGAGATATGGATGGGTTTTTCACATCCTCTTTTCAGAGGAGAGATTGAGACACAGAAAGACAAAATGATTTGCCCAAGATCAACAGAAAGTCTCTGGCAAAGAAAATAACTTTCTTTCTTTCTTTCTTTCTTTCTTTCTTTCCTTCCTTCCTTCCTTCCTTCTTTCCTTCTTTCCTTCTTTCCTTCTTTCCTTCTTTCCTTCTTTCTTTTTCTTTCTTTCATTCTCTCTTTCTTTCTTTCTTTCTTTCTTTATTTATTTATTTCTCTTTTTCTTTCATTCTCTTTCTTTTCTTTCTTTCTTTCTTTCTTTCTTTATTTATTTATTTTTCTCTCCCTCTTTTTTTTTTTCATATATAGGAATAACCATAATGCTGCTTATTGCACAATGTTAGTAATTTTCTGGACCCAAGATAGATTTAGATAATACGAAAGACAAAAAATTAGATTAAACTACTAGTGCCTTGTACATCTTCAGCATTTCAAATTTGGAGCTGTAATTTATTTTGAGAAGAATGTTCTTTTATAAATGGATTTTCCATCCCTTTTTAATCCTTGGATATTGTTTGGATTGTCACATTGTTCTTCTGTCATGCTGTCTTTTTCACTGCATATATTGAATCCAGGCTGTCACTGCCAATTAGGGAAGTATTTGGGATATTTCCCAAAATACTATTTTCTTTTTCTTAGTGGCAAGAGCCTCTGGTTGTTGTGATTTAGGATATTGGCATTACTTGAACTGGCTAGTGCTGCCCCACTTTACACCAGCTAGGGATGTTGCTGCCTATTACCGAAAAGCTTGTTCCAGATACTTTTGCCAGCAGGAGGTTCATGAAAAAATTACATTTTTGAAGTTTTGGGAAGTGAGTAACTACTAGTCTCAAGTACATAAAAGCTTTGTAACAGAATAGTACTGATTTTAACTATTTGATTTCTTTAGGCTGGTACTGACACCCATGAGTGGTTTCACTGATTGAAATTGGACTCATGGTAAATGCTCATGATTAGAATTTTTTTGAGCTTCACATTCGTCTGCTTCAAGTATCAGATCCCATTGTGGTACTTGTACTACACACTCTGAATTTCATTGTGACAAGAGATAAGTGCAATTTGGTCATAATTTTCCACCAAGTTCTCCATTGCTTTATAGCAAACATAGAGTCTTCATTTCAGTTGATATCTCAGCACCTGCTTGTGTCGCTGTGGAAGCACTCTGGCTGTGCACACGTGTTTGATGAACAATCAGAACCAGCGGTCCTGGAGTGGAAGTAAGATCACCTTTCTCTGGCTGGTCATGTTGGGATGTGATGTGTACCTGGACAGGCTGTTGAAAGCTGGATTTCATGCCAGTGCCCTTCTGGCAGGCCTTCATTCATTTGCCAGAGCACATTACTAAAATAATACTAAACGAAGCAACAAAAATGGCATTAGGTGTTCTGTCCCACTCTTTGTTATGGTGCTTGTCCAAAAGATGACACAACAAATTGAATGTAGTCAAGCTCCCTGGCAATGAAAAACAGTTCATAGCACTGTCTCACTTGGTAGGCAAGTAATTCAGACAAGAAAAAGCAACACAGAAAGAAAGCAGCCAAACCGAGGTTAGAAGGATTGATTCCCAAACTCCCAACCCAATGTCTCCTCTTTTTTTCAAATACAACACAGACTTTGAAGCTAAGTCATTAACTGAAATTGTACGTTGTGGACATGAATGATGAAACAGTCATTTACTTCATTGTGTCAGAAAGCCGAATCTGAATAGGTTGGATGGGTGATTATATCTGTGTAAGGGCTATTCTGTATCTGTGGTTGAAAGGCGAAAGGCACATTAAGTTTCTGGTCTCAAGTATTCTGTCTGCATTTTAGTATTATTTGCAAGCAACTTTCTATATAAAAATCTTGTCAGGTGATTTGAGAAGGAATCCAAAAATGATTTTTTTTGTTCAGAAACAGCTTGAAATACAATGATCTATCTCTGCCACCGTACTAAGTTAAAATTACGAACAAGTGAATACCTATCAATTTCTTGAATTTTTCCCTGGGCTAATGAATTTCTGTCCGATGTAGAGACAAATTCTTCCTGATAGGAGAAATCTTGTTGGACAGAGATTCAGAGGAGTGTCACAGAATAACACATTTCTGTTCCACATTCTGGTTTCTTTTCTGGGACAACTTCTGTCTTTGCATATATCCAGTCCATTTTCCTCACTAAGGAGAGGTAGAGTTAGGCCTGGTATTACCAAGAGGTGAGGTATTCCTATTCATTTTTTTTTCCAGTTCTTTGTCCTAGTCTCTAGTATTAAATTTTCAAAATGCAAATATTTCTTATTATATCAGATATTATATAGTGAGATCTTCTGTTCTTCTCCACAGTTCTATAATATCTAAGGCTTGTGCATTACTTATTGCAAGTGATAATTATCAGGTATTAAAAAATATGCAAAATATCAATCATTTACCACTTTTTAATGTTATATTTTCTGTTACCCTTACTTCTTGAAAGAAATGAAAGAATATTGACTTGATTTTGTTACAATCAAGAGACGATAAATACTACAATGTTTTAGAGCCATTGTTTGAGACATTTCTTGCCCCACTGAATGAACTAAGACTTTTTCCTTTTGCAGTTTTTTCTCCTGGATCTTCCTGCAAGTTCTCCAATCAGTACATCATTCAAGATCACATGACTGCTCATTACAAGAAACTGATGTCTGCCAAAGGTATGTGTGGTCTTCAACGTTGGTGTTATTCATTTAGCTGAAAGGTGAAATCATACTCCAAGGTACACTGGTTGTCCTTAGTTTTGACTGGCTGAAGAATTTCTTCCCCCTTTCCTCCCTCTCCCTTTCATTAACTCAAGAGGTGTAGGAGAATTTAAAGCTGAGGCATAATACAGCCTGCTGTAAAAGAGGAGATATGTAGACCTCTTGACTGGAACTGTATCCTTGCTTTGGGAGAAGCAATCCTAACCACTGAGAGGATTAAAGTATACAGAGTCAAATCATCCTACAAAAGGACAAGTTCATTTTAGGAAAGGAAATATTATTTAATTCCCCTGGCTTCTTTTAATAATGGTTTCTGTTTAGACAGATATGGCCGTTGACTAACAGGAAAGGTAAAATGAGAGCTAGGGCAGGTTTTTGTTTAATGGGGAGAACCCATTAGAAGAATAACAGTGAGATTTCAGCTTTGGAAGTTTAGAAGGTTACAGAGTCAGTCCTAAATACCCTAGAGAGAAGTTCCAGTAGCATGCAATCACATTTGAGAGAGCTTTTCAAAAATCCTCTCTTCTGTAAATAGCTGCAAACTGCTAGAAGGAGAAATTGGAATTAAAAAAATGTCCTCTGTTGGTTGTCTGGAGCTGTGTAAAGTTCCTGGTGCTTCAGGTGCAGATGAAAACAACTAAAGTGAATGGTCATAGCCCTTGTTAGGTTACTGCAAGACTTCCAGTCCTTGGGCTCCCAGCCTTTTTAACAACACAATTCACTGATAACATGCAGCGAGCTCTGTAATAACACATCGCTGTAGAACAATAGATCAGATTGCTGTTGCAATCATTTTTTGCCAGGAGAGCAATCCTTTTGGCAATTTGCAGTGCTAAGTGCTTTATCTTAGACTGCCTGCCTCAAATCAAGTGCATCATTTTATCATGGTATCAGAACAAACATTTAAAAGTTGCACGACCTCCACCTCCCTACAGTTCGTGACCATCCCACTCATATTGGGGCCTGGAGGCTGGATTGCTGCTGCATACTGTTGTACTTAAGCGACTTTTGCTCCTGCTTGGCTAATGTCACAGAAATAGAGAACTATAAGGACTGTAGAACTCCAATCCTAGTGCATTGCTCATAAATATACAGAAGCATCAAAACTAATTAAGAACAGCAAAGACTGCCATATATAATTGAAACTTGTTTCATTCTCAACTGGTGAAGCCTAAAATGAGGGAGTGAAGATTGAAAAATAAACGGAAGAAAACAACTCAAAGATGTTTTTTCAGTTGTTTTGTCTATTACTTTCTTAGAGCTCCAAAGAAAATACACAGAAGATATTATTGGCATAAAAGAAGCCAAGTGCTTTGTTCCAAAGCAGGTTTCAATTTTCCTTTTTTCAATGTCAGTCCTGCACGTCTGTAGCACAATTCAGTCAGACTGGAAAGATCTTCTCACAGTAGATGCCAATCAAAATTTCCAGTGGCTAAAATTTCTAATTATCATGTGTTTTACCACCTGAAATTATAGTTCTCATAAGTTAGATTTGGAGCATACTAGAGCAGAAACCTCTAATATTAAAACACATATTTTACTTATTGTAATGCTTCCTCATTCCTTTCAGGTTCTCCTTGTAGAGTTAAACTCACAGACATTGAAAACCATAATAATGCAAGGATATCAAGGTTCTCATCTGTACATACCTTGATGCTCTAAAGTGCTGAGTTTCCACATGTTGCAGATGATAGGGCTTTGTACCTCTGAAAAATCTGGTCAGGGTTGTCTAAGAGGCCTTCTCCAGTACCCTTCTAAATATTCACCAGTCTTTTGGAAATATAGCTGCTTTTTGAAATTCTGCCTATTTGGCCTCCCTCCAGCCAGAGCTAGACCTGCACATCTGAAACATCGTTTGGAGCACTTTTACAAGCTCTGATTTGCTGTGACATTTAGCAGTAATCACCAAAGTGTCTTGGATGAAAATGGAGTCAATGTCCTTCAAATGAAACTGGAGTATCGTACTTCTCCTGAGTGATTACTTTTCCCTCCACAGTCAAAAATTGTATTTCCCCATACATTGCAGCTATCTCCAAGTATAGGCAATCAGACATACAGCTCCATTAGCGTCCATACCATCTCCTGTACAGACACGTGACTTACTGAAGAACATGCAGCAGTAGAGTGACAGGGCTTTGTTCCTTGAAACTCACTTGATTTAACCTTTTGCAACAAAACCCAAATGAGCAAATGACAGAAAAAGCTAAATACAAACTGCCAATGTAATCATATAATCAAATAACTTCTCCTGATAGAAAGATGATAAAGAATTGATGACCTTGAGTCTCAGGACAACCTGAATCTCACTGATACACCATCACTTGTCAGTTTCCACTGACTGATAGCAGCTGTACTACTCATCCCTGAAGTATAAGCTTTTTGGGTAGCAATAGATGCTGAAATAAAATGTATACAGCTTTTCTTAACTTGTAAACTAAAAAGAAGGTTTATAAAGTTAGCTGAACTAACTCTTATTTCTATACTGAAGTAAAGATGGACTACAGCTGCAAAATTCAGGCCCAGGTTTGACATTGAATCAACAGCAGTACTGCTGAGGCACTTATCCTACTCTTTCACCCAGCTAAAGACAAGGGGTCAAGCCCTCAGTTGGTGTAATATAGCAAAGCTCAAGTGACTTGTCTGCATTTAAGCTGCTAGCTTTTAAAAGCTGACTGTTTGCCAATATAATAGCAGGGAACAGGAGGAAAATAGTAGAGATCCCTAGGAAAAAAATAGGATTAGATCATTTGCAGATCTGCATTATGAATAATGCTAACATTATGCATACTTGTACAACATTTCCATGGGGAGTTCAGCATCTTGAGATGGCCAGCTTCATCTCTGTCCCTTTTTGGTAAGATTATTTGGGATGTTAGTGTTTCATTGGACTGAACTTTCTTTTTGTTAATACAGCTGCTGTTGATTCATCTGCACCAAAGAGTTTGCATACCAGTGTTAAATGTGAGTATAGTTTTGTTTTGTTTTCAAAATAGGTCTGGCTTCATTTGTTTGGTTTGTAAATACTTGTCTTCTTTTATGATGAAGGTATTCTGAAGAGGCATATGTGTGCCTAAAATACTCATCATTCCAAGTGTGGTTAAGATAATATCTAGTATCTATGTATCTAAGTATCTAATTTAATATCTAAAATAATAGCTGTAGATAGCAGTTGGTTCATGTTTGCACAGATGCAACCTAACTTGCAAACTGAGGAACTCTTCGATATACATACTTTAAGCAATGGTTGTTTGAGGCACAAATTGTTTTAGTTTTCCAGTCTAAACTCAGACCACTGGCCTATTGAATTCCTTGCTTATTCACACTGTATTTTTAATTACCTTAACTGCTTTGTGTATCCCTAGGCATCAGGTATACTGTAGTTAAAACAGGTTTTGAGAAATTAATGCTTTTTTGGTAAGAGAACGTTGCACTGCATCTTAACGCCACCTCTTGGCTGAAGCCTGCAGTACCCAATGTGTAGGCAGAGTCTCTTCTACCCTTCCTTGTTTGAAAGGAAGAAAGATTGATGAGAAGCAATACATTCATCTCTTTACCTGAGAGTTCATTGAGGAATGAGTTTAGATTTCTTCATTCATCTGGTTGTGAGGCATATCCTACTTCTGTTTGATAGTTATGTACATGGGAGCACGCACCCTTTCTACACAGAAAACTCGCATTTTAAGATCAAATTTTAAAAGCCGGAAAAGTGGAAGTGCTATTTTTCCACAGGGCGTGCACAGTGAGTATCATTTAACAGAGATCTGCAGTAAGATATTTCTCTGAGTGGGGAATGCAGTTGGAAGCAAAGACAGCTCAAAGACAATACTGAGATGCAGTTATTTAAGCAAGATACACCCAAGCCTTGAAGGCAAACATAACCCATGCCTGTAAAGATTCAGAAAAAAAAAATGGATCATATGAGATCTTCAGTATAGGAGAGCAAGAGAATTAAATTCAGGATCACAACACATCACAGTAAAAATTCTCTTCTCTTTGCTTTTTAACACCTTATGCTCAATATCAAATTAGTCTTTCCTCAGTACTGTCTTTCATATAATCATTTTAAACTTACTATTCTTGATTGATTTTAACATTTGACAGAGAGATGATCCTCTCACAGAAGCGCATGAGGCATAGAATCTCTGTTACTGGAGAAGATCAAGAGGACATAGCATTTGTTTAGCTACCCATGTTAGCTACAATAACAAGCTTTCCTAGAAGACGGTGAATCAGAAGAAAGCATTATCTGTGTTTGGTATAATGCTTTCTTAGCATTTCTCTTGTACAGCTAATCAGGAATGTACTGTTGTGTGTGGTTTCTGTTAATTTAGAAGCCATGTGAGTATAAGACTCCTGCACACAGAAGCCATAACATGAGATTCTCAGTCAGAGGAAGTGAGGACCCATTATCATTTGTGTCTTTTAACTATCAGTATCCTGCTAAGGAATCACCTTCTTCATTTAATATTTTTCTTCACTAAAACATACTGTGTATCAACTATGTTCTTTATCAGACAGGTTAGCTCCAGAAATGTCTGTCTTAGCAAAAGTAGTTTTGTCCCTGGAAGGATAAAATTCAAAATTTAGAAGTCACGGTAAAAGGACTGATCAGAATTTATTTCTTCTGAAGTGTTAAGTAGGACAGTAGCACAATGGAGGTACAGTCGCTGCTAATAGGGTTGATGTGCAAATCATTTGTACAGCATAAAATGACTTTATGCCTACAAAAATAGGCTTCCGTTTATCATTAGCATATTCAAAGACACAAAATAAATGGTGGTGTTTTTTTTTTGCCAGCCTTCTAGAATAATATGAAAACAAAACTAATTTTCTACTTAGTTGAAGATTATGCATTTTCTTTTCATGTAAAATTCTCTCCTACAACCATTTCCACTATTGATACTACTAGTTGCTATTTATGGTGTGTTTCTAAAACATTGAAAATTATCAGAACACACAAGAAATTTGACAGATGCACATTCTGATGAGGTACATTTTACCTGTTCTCAATCCATACACTCATGTAGTTAAAACCTTGCTTTCCAAATGTGCAGTGTGTTGAATAGCACCCAGTTCACCAGTCAGCTGCAAGAAGAAATTTCAGGTCACTTGGTAGTGATGCAGACATATGTAAACCTCTTAAAATAAAGAAAATATACTGAAAAAAAAATAAACTGAAACAGCTGCAGAGATCAATTCTGAAACAACAGAACAAAATACAGTGTACAGTGTTTTGTTTCATTTTAAGAATAAATACATTGTGGATAAAACACTAAATAAAATGTAAACACTGTAAATAAAACACTTTTTTGACAATGTGGAAATGCACCATTTCACAAGGTCTCTGCATTATTGCACTTCAGGTTAAAAACTGCATATACAAGATGGGAAACATGCAATGTGTAGGGCTTTCTCCTGAATGTCTTCAGGTATATCCTGGATTTTCAATTTTAGGGTTAAAAAAGGCATGGTTTTAAATTGGGCTTTTTGCTGTTTTAGGTTTCGCGGAGTTACTAATGTTGCAGTTGGTAAGAGTGTCATTGAGTTAGCTGTATTTATTTTATATAAGAAATTCTTCTCATGACCTTTACATCTGGTATACAAAGCATTGAAAGTGCCAGCTTTGTTAGTCATGAGAGCAGCATGACTTTTGAAACTACTATGAAAACAGTGATTCCATGGCCATCCCAGTGTTGAAAGTGTCTGACTGGGAGGATGTTTACGTTTCATGTTCTCAGCAGAAGCCACATTTACTAGAAAGAGCATCTAACAAGTATGGAAAGAGCTTAAGTTATGCTGAACACAGCAGTAACCAGGTTTCAGAAGATCGTCTGAGCAATCAGAAAGAATTTCTGTTCCAAAGGAAATGTTAAAGTTCTAAAAAAATCCATTACGAGGCATCATTTTTATACCAATGAAAGAGAAAAATCAAAGTAATTATTTATACAGCATTGAGCTTGAGAATTAAACTTACCTGTTGCACCCAGGAAGTCCTTCAAGTTCCTCAGTTATTAGGCATTAAGAGCTATAGCTGAATTATATTTCATGGAGCTTGAAAGCATGACAGAGTGTTCCCTTGGCCTGTAGGCTCCAGCAGTCTCTTCCAACCAATATTTCTGTGATACTGTGATGCTTTGTCCCAGATTCACAGAACCCAAGTTTGAGTCAGATCTCCTGAGGCTGCTCAACTCAGTAAGAAGAGCAGAAACCTTGGCTGATATGCACATGAAGCTGTCCCAGATGAGCTGGCAGGAAATTGGGAAAAACTTAACACTCATGGAAGATTTATCAAAACCAGACCTAAATGGAGGAACCCATAAAGGTAACTCACACTTCATGCAAGAAAATGAGCCACCCAAACTGTTAGTTGGTAAGTCCTGCAATCTGAAAATCATGACTAAAGCTTAGCTCTTCGGCTCCATCACAGACACAGCCCACCACTTCAGAGAAGGGTGCTGGCCCTCGACACCCTGCCCTAAATCTTTCCCATTCCAGGGATGAGAGCGACTCCACCAAGGCCTGCTTTGATATATGGTTTTCCTCACAGTTTTGCAGTCCCTGCTCTGTCCCCATTAGCATAGTATTGAGTAATGGTCCAGCAAAACAAGCACACCTGCACTGTCAGAGATGGGAAGCTGTGGTAGGGTAGAGCCATTCACTCTACCCAACTTAATAAATCTTGCATCTGAAGACCTAAATTAAATCTGGCTCTCTGGGACCACCCTTAATCTCCAAGGTCTTGGTTTTAAGACAAAGCCATTCCTTTGCCTGTTGTACTAGGATTTGATTACGGAGCCAAGGTCAACTACCTACAGTGTCAAGATGAGCTAATCAGACTATTGTATGTTCTGCACAATTCCCTTGCCCTTCTCAGAGTACTGTGTATGCATTTACCCAAAAGGAATTATGAGTAATACTGTATATAAGTACACGAGGCTAGATGTGGCACACTGCTTCTCATTTACCCTTTACAGGGTGTTGATCGTATAATTGCTCCACGGATTGTGACTCGTTTTTATAAATATGAAACCCAGACATATCAACAAGTGTGCAGATACACATGCTTTAGTAATTGGAAAAAAAGGAATGGTAGTTTTCTTGAAGATAAATTTTATTTTTCTGTCTACCAGCAGAGTACTTAAGTGCTTAGATGTGGCACACAGTGGTCTTTTTATAACCTGTGTTTTCTTCTTTTTAATTTTCTGCATGAGACAGACATTAGTCAAAATAGTAATTTCTATCTGTGTTTTTGAACAGTTTAAAATGAAATTTCTTTGTGACTTTCAAGACCATAATACCTGAGAAGAAGAACAAGTTGTTTCTCCAAACAGTTCAAAGACATACAAAATTGCAGCATTTTATCTCAGGAAGGTTAGAGTTTGTGTGAATAATCTATACAGTCAATTATATAAACATAATTTCATCCTTACAGATGTAGAAATCCTAGTTGTCTCTAATCTTGGGCAATTGAATGGATCATTTAGCAATCAGTGAAAATTAATGTGTTTATATATGCAAACATCAATTTTCTATCATTGCAAGTTTATGGAGCGTTAGTGAGATGTTTTTCAATAGTAAATATTGCAGTCTGTAGAAAAGAAGCACGTATATCAGTATTACAAGGGAACCACAAGGAAGGGAATATTGAACATGGCTGCACTGCGACATTCAGCTAGCAGTGATTATTAATCAAGCAGGCTGGTTCATAAATTCTCCTCCCACTTTGAAGTCTGTGCTAGTGCTGGCAGCTCCGTTTGGGATCTGAGTTCCTTTGGGGTAGCCACTGCATGGTCTAAAGATCATCTTCTCGGTATTTCTGCCCAAAAGGATGAACCAGCTGGAATGAGTAAATTTGTGCTATTATCCTATTTTACAGGGAGGAAATTAAGACACCAGAGATTAATTATCGTACCTGTGATCACACTAGAGCCTGTTGTAGAGCTGGGAATTAAACAATAGTTTTCTAAGTCCTACTGCAGTCCTTTAATCACAAAACCTTCCTTCCTCACAAAACCATCCCTCCTTTCAATTTCAGAGTCAGTGCAGTTGAAGGCAGTTTTTTTAAAAGGGGAGGAAGAAGGTACTGGGAGTTACTGGAGTATGCGGGGAGCAGGAGTTATGACTATTTCATGAGCACTGTGCCCTAACTGTATTTTAACTTTGCATTCCTACTCCACTGCCAAAAGGGAAAGCAGCATACTTCAGCATTCAGTACTTTAAACAGGGATGAAACATCTTGACATTTCTCTTGTACTCCAGCTTCTAGAATTCCCTTCCTCCTTGAATACTTATGTACAATATCAACATAAAAAACCTGCCCATATCCATCCAGAGGTCTGTATGTTCCTGTCAGTGATCTGCTAACATATGCAAGTCTTCTTCTCCTGTTCTTACCAACTTACCAACAATGTCTTTCAATCACAAAATGTACAGTTGCTTCAATTAACGAGCAACTTAGCTATACGAAATCTTGTTTGCCAAAGTAATAAAAATCAAAAAAAGATTCTTGATAACTTCTTGCCATAAAGCAGAACTGACAGTTCAACATCGCTCTACCTGCTGCCTTTTGGCTTCAGGTAAGAGACAAAAATCTATCTTGGATAAAGAGGTTTTACCAATTTTTATTAACTTAGGAGAGCAGAATCTTGAAAAATCAAGAGCAACAATGCTAGATTTATCCTCCTGTTGGACCACCTTCTCACAGGTGTAAATTACCATTGTACATTTGTACTGACAGACAAGGGAGAAAGAGAGATCCAGTTGATTTTTGATCTTTTGTATCAAAAAAAAGTGCTGAAATACACTTCAGATGAGAAACAGGCTGAAAGAATGGGAGGCGCTCTAAGTGTAAGAGTTTGATCTCATTTGTTTATGCAGGAAGTTCTTCATACTTAAAGGTTAAGAGTGGGTGGTGCTTACAGAGCCGTGAATCTCACCTTTTGAATAAGTCTAATTTACACTGGCTAAAAGGTTAAGAAAAATTGATTACTTCCCCCATATAAGGAAAACAAATGCCAAATCTTGATTTTGTGTTCTCAAATAAAAGAAGAGACAGTGTTCTTTCTTTATTTTGATGGAATCTACAATGGAATTGTGTCAAATGCTGACATCTCCACTGATGTCTGTGAATTTGTTCATAAAGCAGAACCAGTCACAGCAGAAGTGGGTTATGGCCAAAGGTATCAAGAATTCCCAGACTGGATGGTTTCCTACAGAGAACAGTTTCCTTCTTGCCTCGCTCATGGGGAAATTCCTGCTAATGTCAGTATGAGAGCACTTACTTTAGCAAAAAAAGCAGAATTTGGCATGGGATTGGAAAACAACATGGCAAACAGCAACAGGCAAGGCCGCTTAGCAGTGTTTCCTGAGTATATCTGATGTTTGAGAGGCTTTTCTTCCTCTATAAAATCATTGTTATTCACCCACTTGATAGTATTGCAGCATTTAAGTATTGATGAAAACAAATAATGCTGAACCAGAGCTCGGGGCTTAAAAAACACCCACATGCTGTAGATTAACGTGCCAATGTGGGCTTTTCACAGTGATAGCTAACATGGCAAAGAGCATCTGAAGTCAAATCTAAGCATTTGAGCCTACCTTAACCCTGGTTTCTGTTGAAGGAATAGTATTGTTTGCTCTGAATTGCCAAAATAAGCAATCCCCACACCAGACAAACTATTACCAGTGCAGACTACAGTGTTTGGCCCACAGATGTGAACATCACAAGTAACTGTCCTTGTATCCCTTTGTATTGCACTGCCCCAAAATCAGACATGACATCAGTTAACAGTAACAGCAAAAACTGAGAAAAATGTAAGTTCAGAGAACTTGGTAGGTGATCCATAATGACTGACACATCTCAGAGTTTCATGGACACAGCAAGAATAAACCATTGCAGTTATCTATCCTGCTTTTTCCCTAAATCTTCCCTCCACGCATCACTGCTTTGCAGAGTTGGGGCAGGGAGCTAAAAATATGTCCAACCTCATTTGTTTACATCCCACCTGTCATTAAACTGTTCCAAAGGATAATTTACCTCACTATGAGAGATGTGCACATTTCTTTAAGGATGAATTTGTCCAGCCTTGGTAAATCTTTGCTCGACAGACTGTATTGTCTAATTTCTGTTTCGTGTAAAGGTGCTTGTAAACTGGAATGAAGTTACTTCTTAACACTCCGTTTGAGGAACTAAATATATTAAACTCCTTAAATCTGTCACCATGAAGAACGTTTTCAAGTCTTCATCATTCATATGGATCTTCTCTGCATCCTTCCCAATTTAAATACTCTTCTTGAGTGGTAAAGTTTTAGAGCAGGTTATGTAATTCCAGCAGCAGTCATCCACCTGTCAAAGGATACTGCAGTAAAGGCTCGCTGTACTTACACTTCAGATTTCCACTCTTTATAGGCAATGATATTACACTAGTTTAGATTACACCATCACTAGATGCAGGAAATTACAAGCAGCTGTTTTTGTAGGAGAAGGTAGGAGTGTTTTCCGGCAGCACCGATTCCCTGGCTAGACCCACCTCCTTTAAGTAAGAGCTTAAACTGAGGGGTTCAGTTATCCATGCTGAAAAGCGTACTACTTGCCTCCATATACCTTACTGAGTGAAGCAGAATGCTTTGTTACCATAAGTGACTCCTTTATTATTCATGAGTTCCCCAACTGTAATTGTTCGATCTTTACAAGGAATGTTTTTATGTTTTTTACAGATAACTGAAAGAAATAATTTAATAACATAATATCAAAAGAGATCGCTGTATTAGAAATGCCTGCCTTGCAAAGAGTCCTCACTTCCAGTAACATTTTCAGATAAGCCAGTTAGCCATTTCGCAAACACATGTAATTTTGTTATGTTGTAGTTTCTTCGTCCAAATGTCACGCAGAACAAAGCCAAGGAGCTTACAAAAACCTTTTAAACCAACACATTTTTATCACTCAACCGTAATCAAAATCACTTTTTTTTTTTTATTTTCAAGTTAGCACAATGATTTTTTGTAAACATTTTTGATTGGCAGTGCTTATATTATTTACTTTAACTGGGCCTTCTAACAGCCATTCAGTTTTTATATGCTCAGGACTGTTGTCAGTCTGACAGGCCTGGAGTTCATTTACCACTTTTGCTGTTCTGTTTCCCCGCAGTCCTTTGAAACTTCCTTGTTGTTACAAAACTCATCAGAAGTTAAACATCAGCCAGCTCTTTTAAAATACTTGGTAGGAAGTAAACCAGAACTCCCACTGTGAGTCAAAAATGAAGGCATGAGCCAAGGTGTGGATTCTGTTTCTAACTATAATCACTGAGTTTTGTAACATCTGGTAAACAACTTAGGGGAAGCCTGTTCTGGCTTTGTATCCCATTCTCATACTTGGGCCACAGTGTTCTGTTTTAGACCTGAAAATAACCTTCTCTTTTAGAAGGCAGCTGTGGAATCAGTCTAAGGTGTTTGCTGCCTCTTCATGCTATTTAGAACAAATATAAGTAGAACTGAAAGACTGATTTAAAAAAAAAAGTGGTTTGTTTTGGGTCATTCTGATAGAGCTATGTTATCAGCTAAACTGTTTCTACTAAGCTGAGTAAATTTGTGTCTGCTTGTTCTGTATGCGGGCCTTTCACACAGCAGCAAAGGAGAAACAAGATTTTTTATTAACTAGAAAGAAACAAGAATTGCCAGGAAAACAGAGCGGGGGCTATAGCATCAGAATCTTCCCGTATTTTTGAAATGGCCAGATTTCAACTAAATCCTTTTTATTTTCTGTACTTTCTGTTGCATTGACAAGTACCAGGTACCAGCACAAATACCAGTAAAATTGCACAATAGCACTGATAAATTAATGTCTGCCACAGTAGGAAGGATCATAAATTAGCAAATAAATGAGTTTAACATGAAGGTTGCTGAATACATTTGCCTAAATAACTGCTGCACTGGCCATGCCATGTGATTGCATTGCCTGGGAAGCAGCAAATAGGTAACCAAGAGATACTGGCTGTTGCAGGAATAAAAATAGTTGCATCTTGTAAGAGGATTCAGGAAAAACACTGAATCATGATACACTTTGTCAAGTGAAACCCTCCCCCACCACCCTTAGGTTGATGTCCACAGTTTTGGTTTTAACCATAGAATCTAGCCAGTTCTTAAACACCTTGGCTATGATGTGAGAGCAGAAGGCAGGGGACATCTAATTTTTGCTAAAAAAAAAAAAAAAAAAAAAAAGACCTCTCATTTGGGATACATAGTTTCCGTGTTCTCTTCTTTTTTGTTGACGGTCATTATTAAGAAGTATTTTGAGAAAGGAAGAACAGGAAAGGGATCTGGGGGTTTTGGTTGGTGGTGAGTTTGAGTATGACTCAGCAGTGTGCCCTGGCAGCCAAAAGGACCAACCCTGGGGTGCACCCCGCGGTGCATCAGGCACAGCCTCTCCAGCTGGTCCAGGGAAGGGATTGTCCCCCTCTGCTCTGCGCTGGTGTGGCCTCACCTCCAGGGCTGTGTGCAGTTTTGGGCACCACAACATAAGAAAGTCATAAAACTATTAGAGGGTGTCCAAAGGTGAACAACAAAGATGCTGAAGGGCCTAGAGGGCAAGACATATGAGGAGCAGCTGAGGTCCCTTGGTTTGTTCAGCCCAGAGCAGAGCAGGCTGAGGGGAGGCCTCATGGCGGCCTGCAGCTCCCTCACGAGGGGAGCGGAGGGGCAGGCGCTGAGCTCTGCTCTCTGGGGACAGAGACAGGACCCGAGGGAACGGCCTGGGGCTGGGACAGGGGAGGGTCAGGCTGGGTGTTAGGGAAAGGTTCTGCACCCAGAGGGTGGTTGGCACTGGAACGGGCTCCTCAGGGAAATAGTCATGGCACCAAGCCTGCTGGAGTTCAGGAAGTGTTTGGACAAGGCTCTCAGACATAGGGTCTGGTTTTTGGGCAGTCCTGTGTGGAGACAGGAGTTGGACTCAATGATCCTCGTGGGTCCCTTCCAACTCAGGATATTCTGTGGTGCTATAACTCTGTGACCCTCTACATAGCTCTTGCTGCTGAGCAGTGCACGTGACTGGGCCAAGCTGCTCAGTGTGGCAGGGTCACAGCTAATTTTCAAACAGAAATTTAGGGTAGATATGAAGACCAGCAGTGTGACCTGAAAAACTGAGAATATCTTCCATTCTTAGCTCCTTTAATTCATGCATCTGGGGAGAATGCCAGGTTAGCATGGGGTAAGGTCATTTTAGGAAGAGACCTGGAGGAGGGGAGAGGCTTGGAGAAGAGGCAGCATGGAGCACAACTGGTGCTGGAGTGGGCAAGACACAGCAGCCCTCTAGTCATGGGAAGGGGCATGGGAAAAACATGAATGGGGAAAAAGAGTAGTGAGGAAAGAGAAACTGGAGAGAACAGAGCTTGAAGGTGAGGGAAGCAAGTAAATCCCTTAGCAGACGTGTGTCAGCAAACCAGGCTGTGGTGTAGGACCCCTCAGTCTGCCTCGTGGCTGAGGCTCATACAAAACCTGACAGATTTTTTGGGAAATGAATCCTGGTGTCTATTAGGGAAAGGAAGGGAAAGTTGCTACAAAGCATTCTGGCCAAGAACATTTTGCTAACTACTCAAAACAAAAACTATAATGCAGTGGAATAGGACTTGTTTGAATAGGCTTAATGCCACATGGCATATTTATAACCCACATTTATAGTAAAAATATCAGTGAAATACTAGATGAAGTCTGTTTAAAACCTGTGGCTTTCTGACCTGGAACATTTTATTTTCTTGTCCTTGGCATGGCTGGGTGAAGGCTCAGCCTTGCCTAGGGCAGACAGCTGTTGTCCTGCTTCACCTGTGTGCAGACAGACAGCACGTGCAGAGGAGCGGAGAGGCACTGATGTGGCTTTTGCCCAAGGCCTCACGAAAAGTCATTGGCAGTGCTAGGAAAGAAGCCAGGTATCCTGACTGGCAGTACCGTTGCGTAGACACTACATCAAGCTGCCTTGTCTGTTGTTTTTTTATAGGACTGCAGAATGCAAAGTCTTTAATCAGAGTTGGGGGGTAGTTTGGTTGGGCCCTGTACAAACCTAGATAAAAGGGGAAGGTATTAATCTCTGCACGAATGCGATTGAGCAAGTATATTTTGTGATTTTTTTTGTTCCAATGAGTTGTATAATCCTGCTTCCCAGTCATCCAAATAGGATTTAGCATTGTCAACATGTTTTTCTTAATAGGATGATGCTATGAACTCATGTCTGTGCACGACTGGAAAGCCAGATTATATGCCTCGGGAGACAATATATCCCATTTTAGCTATTAGTGAAATCTATGGTTTTTTTCAGTGGCCAGGCCACAGCCTTGAGGCAGCCTTACAGGGTGTCATGCCTCGTACAACGGCTATCACAGACTTCTTAGGAGCCAACCATTTAGTGCAATATCTAAGTGCTTTATTTAAAAATAAAAAAAATAAAAAAATAAAAAAACTCAGCTATTTCTTTTCTAGAAGAAAAACTGTTTTTATTAAGACTTACTAAAACCCCATATCTCTTTTGCAAATACAGAATGGTACAATACTAAACTCAGGGCAATGCATCTTCCCCTCAAAAGAAAACCTGCAGTAAGTGCTGCTTTGCCAGGTTTCAAGCATTATTCTGTCACATTACTAGTGAGATGCACAGCAATTACATCATTTCAGTGGAAGAGGAGCTGCTTATTAGCAAAATAAATAAATAAATAAATAAATGCAGCTTATTGTGAGCGTAAATTCTAGTACATTGCCACAACAGCAGTGTAAGGAGGTTAATCAAGAACCAGTCATGCATTTTGTCAGGAATAAGTCAATATTTTACAGTAACATCACACAGCCAGAAATAACATTTCACCAGCTCACCCAAAGCCTCTCTAACCCTCCAGAAGTGCCTGTCTGTGGAGTCTCGGCAGCTGCATCCAGAGGGGAAGAAGCAGAGCACATCTCTGCTGGCCTGCCTGTCTGTACTGGCACCTACCACCACGTGCTAGAGCTCCACAGGACAAAGACATTTTGACAGAGTTGCATTTTCAACCCAAAGGGGCCATATGCATCTTGCGGGACCTCGCTGGACCCCACTTTACCTACTTTGTGGGTAAATCCTTAGTTTCAGCTAGTACTGCTGGGGTTATTGGTTTTTAAACATGATTTTACATAGAAACAGATTTTGTTACACATAACAATTCATAGCCCTTTTCTCCAAACTATGCCTGGGAGGAACGCAGTGGGCAAAAAGGGTTGAAAATTTTGGTCATGCATCATTCATGTTTGCACTGCTAAAAGTAAGGTCATGGCAAAAGATGACAAATTGTGAGTATGCTCATGAGGGCATCTGTGGTCTTGAATAACTTATATCCCCTTCTTATTCCTATATATTCTTCTTCTTACTGTTATATATAATGTGTATAATAAAAACAATAATAATAATGCTTATTGTAAGTATTCTTACTCATACTCTCACTTTATTTCCATATTTTCGATGATATTTGAAGATCCAAGGGCCTAGGCCTGTTTCGTTCCTTTTCATGTGTGAGGTGCTAGCAGAAGTGTCACCCTACTCTTTTTAGCCTGAGTTTGACGAGTACAGAAAACATGCTTTCTTGGCAGTACAGTCTGCCATAGGCTTGAATCTCAGAGACTTAATTGCTTCAGCTTTTCTTCTATTTTGACCTGCATCAGTTCCTGTCTAGGACAGGGGAAAGAGTGGGCAGGAGATGGGAGCGAAATGTCGTTGTACTCTCTTATCCTTCCACAGCTCATTACTTACTGCATGAGTTGTATAATGAAGTCCTGGGTTGCATTTATTTCACATACAGGTGTGTGCTTCTGAGCACAGAGGCAGCAAGCACCGACTGTTAGAAGAGTAGTTGTCTTCTTTGTATGCTACCTGCTATTAAGAGGAGGAAACAGAACAGCAATGGGAAAAAGATGAGTGAAGAGTTACAGTCTGTGACTTGACCACTGATTAAACTGGAAAGGGTTGTTTTTACATTTTTACATGTGCAGACAAGGATCAGCAGAAAAGAGACAAATTGATTCAAGCCCTTGAGAAATATGAGAAGGATCTTGTTCTTTGTGCCTCATCATCCAACTCCAGAAGTGTTTCTCCAGGCCAGCAGAAGGTATGTGATATTCTGACAGCATAGGACCTGTCACACAGGTTGTACTGAGTCACCCAAAAGAGACCAAGTTCCTTGGAGTTAGCTGCACTCTGAAGTGCAGGGCAGTGCCTGTAACACAGCGGTAAGTGCAGGCTTGTTCAGTGTGGCTTTTTATAGTCTAGTCAAGCAGAGATACTATTTGACTCTTAGTTTTGCCTGGGAGGAAAGACACCAAAAAACACTTTGTTCCTCTCACCATCTTAAAACTAGCGAACGTATTTGCCCTGATGGCCCACTGAGCTTTCACCTAAGCTGCAATGGCTTAATCATGTTTTTGGCTAGATATGGCAGCTATCCTCTCATCTAGCTGTTGTTATCCCTACGTGACCTACACTGTAGACCTACAAAGACATGTACCTGTGTCATGTATATCTACATGACTAAAATGTGCCCCTGCACCGACGGCATGAATGTACACATGGCATTCACAAACCCACATGCGTTCTCTTTGCTCCTTTGACAAATGGGATTCATCTTTATGTTGAATTAGAATTTTTAAAAAAGTATTATGTGTGCCTGGAAAACAAAAATAGAGCGAATTTATTGAAATAATTTGGTAATGTCTGTGACAACATTTTTATCAGGAATATTTCTGTACACAATATTTTTAAGAATACTAAATCCCAATGATTTTCATAGAATTGCCACTGAAAGTAATGCAATAACATTATTTTTTACAGTATCATCTGCATTCTAAAAAGGTGTTTATTAGTAAAAGCAAGACAATAAAGTAATTAATCCTAACTCCTTATATTCTGCCAGATAACAGAGACTGTACAACCTCGTGCTAGTGTGAGTAGGTCTGTTCTTCACCAAATTCTGCCAGTGGACATCACCACAATAGGCAAAGTCATCCAAAACATTTCATTCTGCCATAGTCTCGAGTGTCTTAGGGGCAAAAATTCCTCAGCAGACTATATTTAGATTGTAAAACTTTCTATTTGTTGAGAATTATAGTGGGTTTACCACTAGATTACCAATGATGCTGTTTATAAAGTAGGTCATCCAATTCAAACATCTGCATTATTTTGAGTTGTAAAATCTTGCTCCCACTGAGATAAACAGTGAAATGACAGGCCATGATTTCACCTATGGTATTTATGAGGATAACAGTGGTTCTGTTGGAATCTAAACTCGTGAGACAGAGTCATACTGCATTGGCAGAATACCAGAGTGGGCATACAAGGAGAGCAAATAGAAGATGCCATCCTAATGCTCCCAAAGAGGAGCTGTAGGATTGCCACGAGGATGCACAATGTCCAAGGGATGAAAATCTGTCTTCTTCTTTGCCTGAGAGTGCTGGCAAGGAAAGTGGAATTTCTGTAATTTCCCAAGACTATCTGTCATTAGCACCCTCAATCTTGCAAAGAGAAGGAAGGAAAAAGAAACTAGAAAAGGGACATGTTAACCAGCTCTAGCACACTGGAAGGGTGGCTTTACTCCTAACTGCAGCTCCTGAAACTCTGCCAGTCATTTAGACCACCTGAGACAGTTTGAAGACTGGTTCTTAAACTTCCTTGTGAGTGACCCAGTTTGTAGGAGGCACTGTCTTCAGCAAATTCCTTTTGTGATTTTTCTGTCAGCTATTTTCTTTAACTTACAGGCAAGATGGTCACTGTTGGAAAATGGTCACCGATATTTGACATCTGCTCAGAAAAACTGTTCCAGGACAAAGGGACAGAAGCCCCACCCTGTATCTTTTCAGAAGCTCACTTCAAAAACCCTGTTGCCAGCTTCTACTGCAAAGATGACTGCCCAAAATACTGCTCAGCATGCTTGGTCTCAGACTCCTGTTCATGCCTCTAGCACAGACAGATCATCTGCTTTGCCACTCCAACAGCCTCACATACATTTAAGCAGTCGCAACAGGAGGAAGGCATTTCAAAACTCTTTCAATAAAACATACTCTGGGGACCTCCTTGACAAACATTCAGCTTACTTCACAGAAAAAAAGCTTTTTACCCCTCAAATCTTAAAGACGTCACACCAATCTTTTCTTGTAAAACATAGGTACTATAATCCTCCTCCCTCAAAGAGGAGCTCAACTCCTGGCAAACGATCACTTAAATCAGCAGATGTCGGTAATGAAAAGGAAACAGAGTTACACAGGTACTTACTCATTTTGCTTATGCATCAATGCTAAAAATTAAGTAATTTCACTTTCAAGCAACATTCATTTTAAGCTGAAATAACTGGGTTTTGTTGTGCTTTTAATCTTGCAGTTTTTTAGAAGATGCACATGTGAGACCACACTCAGATAACTTCTCTCAGCAGCCAGTTGAGGTTGGTGCACCCAGTTTGTCAAAAAGAAAAAGAATGGGGCTGTTCATATACTGTTCATACACAAAAGTTGTCCTGGTTGTGTGGAAATGAAATGTATAGTGTAATCTTTGGCTTTGGGGAATATACATTAAGAGCAAAACTAAAAAAATTAAATCACCTTGTGAGACGTCACTAAGATTGCAGTTGAGAAATATAGCATGTGTGGCTATATAGGGTCAACAGACTTCTGTGAATAAAATAGGGACAGATTAAGTAACCGATCTCTCTGAGAAATGTGAATCAGCTATTATGCAATGTGAAAAACAGTGTATTCCAACACAAATGCACTCTTCTGAAAGCAGAGCTTTTTCCTGCTTGACTAACATCTCGCTGCACTCTAACTTAATTTCTAGCAGTCGTTTCAGCTTTTGCTTGATTTGCAGCCTTTTCATTCTATCCAAATAATAATTTAGAGCATAGAAATGTCCAGGCAAAGTGCTAAGCCCTCAGCCTACAGTCAGCACTGTAGCACGCCATACAAGACTGTATGGAAGTTGCACTCTGCTGGTCACCTGGCGTTTTAGGATGAACGGGGGATTAATTTAGTGAATTTTAGTGCTCTTAAAAACAAGTGATGGTTAACTGTAGCATAAGCCATGCATGCTAGAGAAGTTGTGTAAAATTCCTTGGCTTGCTCACCCCCTTATGGAGCCGGTGTTGGATTTCTGAACAGCTCAGCCAAGACAACACAGGCCTGATGTGTGTTAGCTCTATGCTAGCTGGGACTATTCCACACCTTATTCCAACCATCAAAGCTTTCTTTTTACAACATTAAAACAGACGCTCCTAAATGCAAGGGTATTCCCAGTTGATAATCTGCAGGAACGATAATTTCAGTATCAGTCTGCTTTTGTAAGTATTCTGTGTCTGCTTCTTTTTTTTGGCACATCCTTTTAAAGAAAAAGGTGTCTTATTTAAATGAGCTCTGCAAATATCTCCCATTTTGTCAAAACTGATTTCATTTAGACTGTTTGCATTGTTTTTCTCTGTTTGTACATGCTTGTTTCCATTTCTGCTAACACGAACCTACCTAGTAATAATATCCTTTCTTTATTCATATGAATGATTGACACTAGACATTAATTTCACATGAGCTGGCCTGTCACTTTAGTATGATGTTGTTGTGATTTTGATATATTACAAAATCAGATCATTTTCCCCTGGTGCTCTAAATGGAAATATGAAATGTTAATACAAAGATAATCGAAAACCTGCTTTTCCCCTTTACTTGTTTGTGGCAGAACCATGAATTATGGATTCCTGATTCTGAAATGTCACTTTTTCCAGGACTGCAACTCAAAGAAAAGTAAGTTAAATATTTTTTTGTCTCTTTTAACTGCTTCTAAGTTTTGTATCAAAATATTAAAGTAGGAATCTGATGGAAAACTAAAATCAGGGCACAAGAGCCAATTACCAGCAGCTGTATGCAGTGGACAAAAGTGACTTAGGGCTACAGGATTCTGCTGCTTGCTTGGGAAATGTGGGATCAGAAAATTGGAAGAGATTTTCTGTCATGCTACCCAGTCACCTCTTATTATAGGCAAACTAAATAATAACAAAATAATGTTAATAATTTATCTTGTGATACCTACGCTTTGTCCATTGGAACTATTTTTCTTGAATTGATTATTTAAAAAAGGCAAAGATATTCTTGATTAAAGAAATTTATGGATTAAATTAAATTAAATTAAATTAATGGATTAAAGTAATTAGGAAGCTGACCAATAAAACATGTGAAAATCACTCATTTAAAAGAGTATAAACCTGGAGAGTAAAAAAATGCAGACTAGTAAAGAGATTCATCACTTTAATATGTTGGCAAAATTCCTTATCTGAGTTAGTATAATTACTTTAAAACTGCCACCTCTTTGGATGGTACAGTAAATCTTATTTGTATTCTGTGTATGTTAAAGAAAGATGCTGACAGCTTATGTATTTGTGTAGAGGAGAAGAGTGTCTTCGTTTTCTTCAAGATCTTACAAATGATATTTTGACTAGAAGTTGTTACCACAAGGAGTAAGTGCTTTGCATTTCTTACTTATTCGTTTGAGTAGGAAAATTTTGACCAATTAGTCGATCAGAGTAAGAAATTGGTGTTTTTAATGAGATTAAATTGAAACCTGAAGCCAGTTCAGCTTGGTGCACACTTTTGTGACTGCACTTTATCAAAGTCATGATTTAAACCGAACAGCTGAACAGAAAATACTTTCATTGTCTCCTATTTCCCAGTAACTTCTAGTAGAAACATGGAAATGTCATGTTTTCTGACCCTGGTCTCAATCTCATTTCCTTACAAAATATCATGGTAGGCATTATTTTTACAACACTTTAATTCCCATTCCCAGTCAATCCTGGGCTGTCAAACCAGGGAGCTACAATGAGTCTTCCTTATCAAAGTGCATCGCAGCAGATTTTGTATGTAGAAGTCTTCCTCCCACGTATAAGAGCAGAATAAATAAATGCAATAACTACTTCCTTTAGGAGGCGTGCTCCTAAATTAATGATGCACACACAAATCCTAGAGCCAAATACACCCAGTGCTGCTAACATCCAACTGCAGCATCCTTTTCTGGTTTCAAATTCTGTAGGTGAGGTCCTGATGTGCACACGCACCAGTATGCATTCCCATTCTCTATCACATTTCTAATAGAAAACTATCATGTTTGTAACATTTAGAGAACTGTGACAAACCTTAGGTCCGTTTGTAGGCCTGCGCAAAGCTCCAACCTTTTGTCCTCT
The DNA here is from genome assembly GCF_013377495.2 of Cygnus atratus. Classification (NCBI taxonomy): domain Eukaryota; kingdom Metazoa; phylum Chordata; class Aves; order Anseriformes; family Anatidae; genus Cygnus; species Cygnus atratus. Next base: position 101,476,561 of record NC_066364.1, read on the forward strand.
TTTTCTATAACACTGCCTGGCCAGCATTTTAAATGGGAGGCACTTTTCCATTGATAGATAATTTAACCCAAATGTTTACGACTCCAGTCTTTGTCAAGTGCTGTGCTTTGATGCTTAAGAGGTGCTAACCCCCTGATACCAATCAAACCCATTCTGAAACCAACCAAGACGTTTCCCTTTCAATCTAGAGGATTTCAGTTAAAATTTCTGGGGATCTTTTATTTATTTATGTATTTATTTATTTATTTATTTATTTTTAAGCAGTCGTTATTATGAATGGCTAGTTTGTTTTCTGAGCAAGCAGTTGAACGTAAGAGTTTTCTTTCTTCCTTCTAGGGGTAGCAGTCTTCAGACTGCCTTCGAGGCCCAAATTAGAAGTGCATGTGTCAGGTTTCATTTTGAGTTTTCTGGTTACACCAGGAGGAACAGTAGTAGCTTGGAAAACCACTGACTCAGCATACATCGAAGAGGTTGCTGAGCTTCATGCCTGCCCATACATACAAAGATAGTATTAAAATAAAATAAAGCCTCAAAAAGCTATTGTGTGTCAGCCCCCAAGTTAACAGGAGAATTGGTATCCTTCAGAAAATGTCTTTTCTCTATAGATAGTGAAAATCAAACAAAAGAACCCAGACTTGTTCCTGAGCGATGTGACAGCAGCAGGGGTCGTGTGTGTACTCCACACTCAGCCCAGCTCAGAGCACCGTGGGGCACCAGGGTGTCTGTGCTCAGGCTTGTAGGGTGAAAGTACCAATCTGTTGACTTCAAATGGGGATTGCTTAGATACTGTGCACTCTTCCCTCAGAGGTTACTAAACAAAGGTTACTAAAAATATATGAATAATCATTTGCTATTTTCTTGGGTGGTCTTTAATAACAGAGTTTAATTTATGCAGAATAAAAGCAAATGATCAGTAGTCGCCTTTCATTTTAAATCCAGAGTTCAATCTTTAAATAGATTTTTGTAACAGACTAGAAAAGACACAACTGATAGCCTTAGCTACCCTGCTGCAAGATTATTATGATAGGCACATATTTTAAAATAGCTCTATTTATTTTAAAAAAGCTTATTTACAGATAGAACTATAAATGCCCTCCCAATTCAAATAAACATTATACAACCAAAACAGCCCTGCTAACACCTCCAGTTCATTGCAGGTATTTTCATTTTTTATGATTGTCTGAAAACCCAAACATTGGGTTAGATTTAACTGAATTACAATTGCAGAACCTGGAGACCCAATTTCCTTGTCAGTTATGTTTATTTTTCACAGATTCTAATCACAGTGAGTGCACCTTTTGCTTGCAGCTGATCATACCATCATGAAAAATATTCTGAGTGCTTTTTTGAAGGCATCTCTCTTGCCCTAGTCCACCTAATTAACAAAACTATGACCATGAAAGTTCAGCCTTTTCAGTGTTTCTCTTAAAAGTTACTGGAAAAGAGGCCCAAGAACAAGGAGACCATGCAAATGACATGTAGAGGTCTAAGAATTGTTGACTAGAAGCAATTCAAAAGTCAGCTTCAAGTAATGCAGTATCCTGGACAAAGGAACTGCAGCTATAAATGAATCTAGGAAGCTGCTTCACCAGTTTCAGCTAGTTAACATGTGGTGGGATGGCAACTGAGAGATATACAGAGGGGGACTACTGTGTTTCCGTGGAGAGCTCCAGTACTCTTATTAAATGCAGAAGAAGAAATTGAAGTTATATATATGAAATACTGTCCCCATCCTGCCAAGCTGCACGCATTTGGAACAACCTTACAAATGTTCAATAAGTTATTTTTTAAATCCATTTACAACTATGTTAGGGGCAGTGGGAGCAGAGGATGGAGCAAAAGTGAAAAGTTGGGATATGTTTTAAGTGATCTGAAAGACAGGCTGAGTGGTATTTTTCATATGAAAGTATAAGGCCTTTGAATAGTTTTGTGTGTTTTTTTTTTTTTTTTAATCACAGATTTTCCCTTTTATTCTATTTTAAGGGCACTAGAAGATGTATTTCAGATGCATATTAAAAGTAAGAGGCATAACCTTGATGAGGTGAGCAAAAACTGTCTCTTATTAAATACTCTGTCACCTCCAGGAGAAATGTTGTCTATCAATGCTGAGCAACAATTTATGGCAGACTGACTGCTACACAATTTAAATACAAGGTGAGGAGAAATTACTTCTACAAAATCAACAAGAAGGGTGTTTTCCATAGGGGATTGGTAAAGAGATTTTTCTGTAAGTTTTTGTGCCTTATTCTAATAAGATTTCCGAAAGGCAGATAATGTACTTAGTGTGCAGAATGGCTTTAATTATATAAAACCTGTTTATGAAGAATGTTTCTTGCAGCACTTTTTTGCTGTGACTGCTACTTTCTGGAGTAGAACAGCAAGAGAGCCTTGTAGACTGTGACTAGACCCAGTAAGAAAATGTTGTTTTTTAATAGTTTGCTTTTAGGAGCTTGGTCACCAGAGCAGAATAAAACTCCAGCATTCAACATTAAGAATTCCCATGTGGTTCCTGCCAAGAATTATACATCTTAAAATGTTTATCTGAAAATCTCACATGCTGAGAGGGAAGTTGCCTATGGAGAGACAATAGGAAATGACAGGCACAAATATGCATGCACAGTCCTGTCTCTCTCCTCTGCAGGTCTGGCATCCTATTTAGAATGAAAAAAGCACCTCTGCCTGATTTAAGCCTGATCTTAAAGCCCTCTCCTGAGAGCAGGACTTATAACTGCTCTTTGAAAAACCTGAAGGAACACACTGTTTTCCTTTTAAAGTCATTCACAAAGACAATGGTATTACTGGCTGCTATGCCAGAGTGGTTGAAGTGTTCCCATGAAATGGGAGAGGCAGATCCCAACACCTTCCGCAGACTGGGGAGGCCCAAATCCAACACCACACCTCATGAGCAAATGCACCAACTGGGCATTTCACTCTTCAGGTTTTGAAATTGTTTTTTTGTTTGGTTGTTTTTTTTTCTGTGCGCGGTAATAGGGGCAAAAAGAGAGACACTAGCACTCTGTGTTAAGGCTGCAGCACTCATTTCAAAGGCACTAGATTTTTCTCCACCCCATGACTGTAAAATGTAAATTCTTCCATCTTTGCAGTCTCTATATTGAAAAAAAAAAAAAAGAAAAAAAAAAAAAAAGACATTCCTAAGAGCCTGGAGCAGAACTCTGAGCTCCACAGAGGGTGCAAGAGTTTAGTCACGTCCTTCCACTCGCATTGCCTGCCTGCTTGCCAGAAGGTCCCTGCTCAGCACACGAGGTTTGGGTTTTGGACCTCTTTCATCCCACACTTCTCCCATGTCCTGCAGGGTGTGAGGCTGCTAGTTCCAGCCTTGAAAGGGATTTGGTGTTTGAGTCCTTCTCTGGATCTGACTTTAAGGGCCTTGATACAAGAAGGTGTTTCATTTGGTCTGATGATCAAGAGGAACTCGTGGTCAGGGGCATGGAGTTTGCCTTCTAAAGCTCGCATTGCTGCAGCAGATTCAGGTGGGAGCATTCCTGAGAAACCGATGCAGTGCAGCACTTAAATGTGTTACCCTTGCTTATTTGTTTCTGTGAATTTGCAGCACTGCCTTTTAGCATTGTACTTTCTTCAGCAGTAGGCATGTGGGAGTTATGCATATGCTTTGCACGATAAATAAATAGCAATCAAAGAGATTATAAAATAATTAGAACTCAGAAGGTTATTTTGTTTTTCAAAGTGCCGTGATTAGGAGATAAACAGTGTTTTGGTATCTGTTTAGATGCTGGTCTGACTGACAGTCAGTAGGTAGCAAAAGTGTTTGAGGAACAATCTAAGCTGAAATTTAGGGAATTTTAGGTCTGTTTTGTGGGGGAAAAAATCAGCATCAGCTCTTCAGTTTGAGAAGATACATAATTTCCATCTGCCTAGGGGATGCAGAACTTATTTCTAAGGCCAGTGCCTGCAAGACTCTGAGTGCCTTACAGAGAGAGCTGAGAAGCCTTTAATAGGCAATTGAAGATACTCGATTCCTTCCGCAAGGATGAGTTTGCAATGAGTAGTGGATTTTAACTACGTCCCATTGCAGTGTGTGATATCTTGTGTTGCTCTGCATTTGGGCAGAGTTTAAACCTGCTATTTTCTTCTCAGAAAATAGTGGCTGAAGACTTTGAAGAAACTCAGAAAAGAGGAATAAAACTAACTGGCATAAAACAGGCTTAAATGACTTTTTTTTAAACCACAAATTAGCATGTTTAGTCACATAATGATGAAAGGAAAAAGACCCAAACTGCCTCTATCTGTGAGAAGGATGTAGCATGTACAGAGGGAAGAAAGGTTCGTCGGAAAGGCTAAATGGGACGTGTATGGACAACTAACACCAGGAGAAGCTTGTGGGCAGTGAGATTCATTAGAAGGGGCACAGTTCCCACAAGGAAAGTAATGGAAGCTAAATTGCTTTGAGACTTTTACAAGTGGATCGGCCAGTGGATGGAGAGGAATTACAAAGTGGGGGGACTTTCTGTCCTACAAAAATACATTGTTCTCTTGTAGTTTGTTGTCTTCAAACCAAACCCTTTTTTCATTCACTATCTACGTTTTCTGGACCAGGCAGACAAAATAGGACTACAGAAACATTTGTCAAGGCCTTTGCAGTGCTTTTTTCACCCATGCTGGATGTCTGCCAACTTGTTATTTGGGTACTTGCTTCCCTGGGCTCTGCTCTGCTGTGTACTTGCTGTCTAAAACCAACACTCCTCTGCATGTTCCTGCTGCCACTTACTCTAGCCTAGTGTCGGAGACCGTTCCCTAAAACAACCTCCACTCCAGCCTGCTTCTAGTTCATGCATCACGAGGATGCTTAAACCCCTCTGGCTGTATTGCCTGACTCCATGCCTCTTCCATTTGCTTTGTGCTTGGCCATGCACCAGCCAAGCCATCCCCACCACTTACAGGCTGTTGTACCTGTGGCTTCTTCTCCAGAAAAAGAGAGTAGCACCACCTGTCTTTCAGGAAGAAGGTTACACGCTGAAGAGGTTGTTACATGGGGACTGAGGAGAAAGAAGCGACCAATGGCCTAATTCTGTTAGAAAAGACAGACAGTAGCTGCATGGTGAGGAAGGACAGAGTGAAGAAAGAGTAGAGGAAATACATAAAGGGAGGTAAGGGCAGTGCCTTAAAGACAAGAGCCTTTTTTAAATGCTGTTTAGCATTTCCCCTTCGCCACTGCTATTCTCTAGGTACCTACATGGTACAGTTATTGGTATGAAGTGGGGGCACAGAGGGCAGCTCTTTCACTGGACCCAGCCCAAGACAACTTTCAACCTGTTTCATCAAGGTATGTCTAAGGAGTAATTTTCTTTCCTTTAGGACATGCCGTTTCAAACTGCGTGCCCAGGAGAAAGCATGCACCGCTCCTCCCATCCAACACTCATTTCTGCTGTTCATGCTGTTTTACCACTTCTGCATTCTGTGGTCTGCTTGGGTGGTTTTCAACTTCCCAGGTTCAAACATACTCCTTTATGGCTCAGAACTACATTTTCTTCTACAATACTTACTACGAAACTGGAGAGTTTCTCTAACATTTTTACAGAAGGGAAAGGTTCCCCTATTTTCTAATTAATTACTAATGAAGTGATGTCTACTCAGGAAAGCTTATGAGATTTTTACCTAGCCACTGCGTCAAAACCAACATTAGGCAGTTTTATACCTACCTGTACGAGTGCGAGGATGACATTCAACTGCAGTGCAGTGGTCTCAAAATCTGATCCACACTCAGTTACAATTCAAGAAGCCATCAATTCCGTGACAAATATTTTCTTAAAAAGAAAAGAATACTGGTTCTTGCTGGGAGGTACAGGTAAAAGAGCTGTTCTTAGAATCCAGGAGACTAGAAAAAATGTCACTCCTGGGTTTGAAATAGCCTCTGAAATGGATCTGTAAGTGCATCATTTCAGGAAACTGATGGGAAACTAACACAGCACCTGCAGGGGGTGGGGGCTCTGGTGCCAGCCTGTCTTCCACCAAGCAAAATTGTTCCATGTAACTTATTTCCTGGAATTTTATCATATAAATCCAAAAGCTCCCGAAGAAGTAACAGCTGATACTTTGCTTTTAGGAGGATCATAAAGTGTTCGGTCCCCCCAGAAACACAGTGTGAAGACATCAGGTTTACCTCAGGAGAGGAGGTGGAAGACGGCTGTTCAATGGCTTCCAGCAGCATTACCAAACATTTTAAGACAGGAACATGACAAGACATAGGCAGCTGAATGCCATAGTGGTGTAGAAGCTGAGGGGCCTTCCTTCCTTGACCAAATAAAATGATTTGCTTTGATTACTGAGCGAGTACAGCCTCAGTGATAAGAACTGGTGGGATGTGTCATATAGGGTCATTGATAGCCAGTAGTGGAAAGGTCTATTTTTACATTTCTTATGCAAGAAAATCTCTTTTGCTGTGCCATGTTCCATCACTACCCTAAGTCACACTGTAGCAGACACAGCAGAAAGCAACCACTGGCCCAACCTCCTACATGTTCCTTGCCCTTCCCTTCTTCAAGTGCCGTACCCTCCCTACTTAGCCCATCAGGTCTCATGGGATTGCCTTAGAAGGAGAAGTATTGGCAGACAAGTGTGGTTTAGGATGCTAATGCAATAATTACTGGCTTAATCATCAAAGTGAATAAGCAATTTACCAACAGTCACTTTCAGCACTGTGCACTGTTACCATGTAAATACAGATTTTTGTATACCATAATTAGATGCTGCACATGGGAAAGTTTTAAATGCAAACCAGTAAAAATGAAAATGACTGCTCTGAGATGAGCACAGGTCCCACGTTTATTCTTCTCACAACAGATAATGTCAGTGGTCTGGTATGCAGAAACTTCCCTCTGAACCAATACTGACCCCATCACAGGCAGAGGGGGAACTGCCCTGTGAAACAGGTTCATTTCGGCATGGCACCTAGAGCAGGAATCTTGTACTTTGGCGAGGTGGCCTGGGTAATAATTTTAGAAATTCCAGTGGGAATAGTTTCATTTCAATTTCTTAAATTTCTTCTGAAGTTTTAACTGGACACATTCATTTCACTGCCTGCCCTGGCAGGATATACCACATAGCTGGGTATGCTGATAGGTTCTTCCCATTTCATACGCACATCCATTTGTGTGTGTGCAGTGGCAAACACTGATGGCTTCAAGTACGCAGGTACCCGTCTACATAAATCAGGGTTTCTGCATATGGAGACAATTGGAAAATATGTAGAAAGTATATGTAGAAGAATATGACCATCATCAAACTTGGTCCACCTCACAACCTTCATGTGCAGGACACATGCACGCTGGAATCTTCACACCTGCATAGCTGACAGCTTTGATTATTTTTGCCACTGAAACCAAGCCAACCTATTCTCTAAGATCATGCTTTAGTTGTAGGTCAGCAAGCTTCAGAATTAGATTAGAGTGGAAAAGAGGAAAAAGTGATATGTACATAATTAAAACACTGGATCAAATTCTGCTGGCTCAGCACTGTGCAGGTCTGGCCACAAGCTCTCAGTCCTCAGCCTTCCAGCCCTGGCCACTATACAGATTTTTCCCTTTTGTTGAAGCTTCTCATTAGCAGTCTGTTCAGCAAAACAGAGCACAAGATATAAAATTACTTTTTACTATCTATAAAAAGTGGTCTTCCAGATAGTTTTTTTAATAACAGGTACATTATCTCAGAAATTATGCTAAAAATTGCTTTAAAGTCATGGAGGAGGTGTTAAAGTTGTTCTTTTCACTGCTTTTGGGCACTTCTTAATGTTTATCAAGGCCATAAACCTCTCAAAAGAGAAACAAATCCCTTGGCATTGAATACTGCAAATATCATCTGTTAGTTTAAGAAAATATATGAACATTGGATTCATGTGCACAAAGTTTGTGATCCATTCAATCCCTACCACAGACACATGGGATTGCTCCGTATCTCCTTACACCACTATGCTGAGCTAGAAGAGTGAGTCAGGTTTGAAGCACTGGCTACTACGTGCTTTTTGCTCAATGAGAGTGGATTATCCATTGTGCTTAGTATGTTTCAACAAGATGAATTAATTTTCTGCTAAAGATTCAAAGCCCAGTATAATGACCTTCAAATTGAGCTCAAGCCTTAAGATTTTCCCAATAAATTCCTCAGAATCTGCTGAGTCACCATCCCTGGAGGTATTCAGGAACCGTGTAGATGTAGAACTTATAGCATGGTTTAGTGGTGGACTTGTCAGTACTAGGTTAAAGGTTGGACTGGATGATCCTAGACGTCTCTTCCAACCTGAATGAGTTGATGATTCTAATTCTACCCATCCTTTTTGCCTTCTGCATGACAGTTTCTGAACTCCCTGTTGTGCCACGAATACCCGCAGGTCACCTTCCACAGAACAAAAAGAGAAGAGATGACAGGGCCTTCATGGTTACTCTCTCTTATTACAGCAGAATTCCTTGGGGATGCTCTAGCAATCTTAATTGGTTAACCTATAAACCATTTTTCTCGTGATTCATTCTGACTATATTAAATATTAATAATTTCTCAGTCTTGAGCAAGTCAGTCTGCACTGCCCGAGCACTATCAGTCCATTTTGCAGTCATCTGCCATTCAGAATCTACTCTCGTATTTTTCCAAAACAGTAAGCAGTCAAAAAGTCCACCTAACTGGCTGCAACCCAAACTGCAGACCACATATTTCATCACTTGCTCTGTTTTCCCTTCTCCCGTGATGGTTATACTGGGTCACTGATGTATTTGGCTCACTCTTGGCTCTTTGAAGGCTGACATAGATAAACGACATGGGGGCACAGCAAAACATGCAAAAACCCCACCCCTTGTTTTGCTCCAATGAATTAATTTCACTGGAACCTCTGAGGAACCTGTGCACATGCGAGGCCTTACCTTAGAATATGGGGAGTCCCGGGCTATGCTGTAGTAGCAATGTTCTGCAGTAGTCATACAAAGGAAAGGCGTATTTGCTGCTGCCTAATGTGTTTTGTGGATTTACTGCTGCATGGTACCTTACTGCATGCCGGCCCCTAGCGCCCCATGGGCATTTAGGACAGAACAGCTCACACCAAGGGAATGGGATAAACGTGAGAGCTTCCGAGGAGTTACCTGCACTACAGAAGCCCGAAGACATTTCTGTACAGCCATAGAAGTACCCCGGTGTTGCTCAAGCACTGCTAACACTGTAAGAGTTGGAATTTTGTAAGGCAGCGCTTGCCTCTAGCGTCAGCTGGTGAACAGCAGAGATGGAAACTACATTTGTGATGTTCAGACGAGGCTCTTCACTGCTAAGTTCCAGGAATGTTCCCGCAGTACGCCGTGACTCCTGGCTAACTCACCGCTCGCGCCCTGCTTGTGCAGCAGCGTTTCAGGCACACGGCTTCTTGCCATGGCCCACAGAACAGCCTTCTCGAATGACCGGCTGTGCTTTGCTTCCCTGCAACTGACTGCAGCTTCGGTTTGGTATTAGGCAGCCTTTCACCACCTCTACCGCAGCCTTGCCTCTGTGCTTCATCCCACCACTGGATGCATTTTGCAGGGGATTTAGCTGCAGAGAGGTAAATCCAGAGTGCCGAATTTCTTGCAAAGGAAAGATAACATCTCTGAGACTGCTTTAGTGAGCTAAAGGAAATAAATGAATGGGGTAGTGGCAACAAAAGTGGAACACCTACTTAACAGAAAAATCATTTCAGTCTTTTTCTGCAGTTAATTAAGTACCGAGGAAAATGGATGTAGAAAGCACATTTTAAAGCAATCAAGTACTGCCAGAAATCAAACCAGCAATTTGAAAAGAGAACAACACTGCTCTCTGGCATCTGACAAAATAAGATATTTGACAGGGAACAATATGTGCAGTACTGGTTAATTGAGAGGTGAGGAGAAGAATAATCATAGATGCATTATTGCATTTATAGAAGTATCTCCAGTGTGCCACAGGGACTGTGCAGGTCTGTGGAATCCTCCTGCCTGCTAGAGCAAGCCAGCAATCTCTTACATTCCCATCAACGTTTTCACCATGTACCCTTGGCAGCAACACAGAAATAGCAACTGTGTTGGCTGAAAATCAGAGACTTGCCTTTAAAATGACTGTAAGCACAAATTTCTTCAGCTAGTGAAGACATAAGAAACAAGCAGGGAAGAAATCTTCATTAGAGTTTGCTCTGTCTACAGCACCCTTTGCTAGAGCTCCTCAAAGCACTGTACAGCCCTTTACCCTTACAGCTCCTGTGGAGGGGAACGTGGCTATTTCACTGCCAGTCCTGCAACCAGTTAGACTGACCGTGTTTTCAAAGTGTCAACATTAGAGCGAAGGCAAGACTTTAGATCTCCCTCCTTTACCTCAGAGCTGTAGCCAAACAGTGTCAATTCTACCCATGAACTTATCTATATTTAAAAGGATAATGCTCTCTACAGCTACCTGAAAGAAAGGTGTGGGGAGCTGGGGGTCGGCCTCTTCTCACAGGTAACCAGCGATAGGACTAGAGGGAATGGCCTCAAGTTGTGTCAGGGGAGGTTTAAGTTGGAAATGAGGAGGCATTTCTTCCCAGAAAGAGCAGTCAGGCATTGGGACGGGTTGCCCAGGGAGGTGGTGGAGTCACCGTCCCTGGGGGTGTTCAAGGAAAGGTTGGACGTGGTGCTTAGGGACATGGTTTAGGGGGTGATGTTGGTGGTAGGGGGATGGTTGGACCAGATGATCTTGAAGCATTCCCCAGACAAAATTAGTAATTTCCCACTCCTCTGTTTTGCCTCTGAAAGCAGTAATCGGATGTGGATACAGACTTCACAAAAAAGCTCATTTTCCTTCACAGAATCAGCGGCATTCGCACTGCATTTCCTACGGCAGCCAGGAGGCCTCCTAATAAAGGGATTCTGAAACACCACCCAGTGCTAGGAGCACAATCTCACTCAGCTTTAATCTATTTCACTTATGAGACGTGGTGGTAGAAAAGCAAAACACTGAAAGCTGCTGATCTTTCCGTGCACCCATCAATCATCAGTGCATTCACCTAAGTATCTTAATAGCTGAAGTGTGAAGAGTACACGATCTGTCTGCTGTTAAAAAAGCTTCAAGGGAGACAAATAATGCAAGAAGCTAAATCTTTAGCTACTCTATAGCTCAATCCTGTTTTTCTAAGTTCCATGTAAGTTCTGATTTTACACTGAAATAAGCGTTTGTGTGTGCACAAACATGTCTGCAAATATGCGCGCACACAGCAACGATCGAGGTACCTGTCCCGTTACTGGATTCATTTAGGTACCAGTCTTTATTTTAAGCAAATCCACATCGCCTTTGAATACTGCCGGCCAACTTTCACAGTAGTCTACCGCATGTTCAATTGTCAACATCTTCCAAGAAGCTCAAACAGCTGTTTTGAATTACTGTTGGTGTTGTTTGTTTGTTTTTCAGAAAATTGCTTGCAGCCTTATTATAATTTGTGGCTATTTAGGATAAGGTGGCAAAAGCAAAAGGAAGGGGAATCATTTTAAGGGTTAGCTGAGATCTCCAACAGCAGGAACAAGGACCAGCAGTTGAAGCCAGTTCTCGGACAGATTTGGGGTGTTCTCACCAAAAAGAGGTGGCACCTGGCCTACGGGGCGACGCTATTTTCCATACTGTACAGAGGGGTTACATCTTTCAGCTGCATTTCCCTGTCTAAAAGGAAGTCGTCTGCAACTTACAGTGCAAAGACAATCCCCGCTAGATGTACGTTGCACTTTCCTCTGTCGTTGCCTTCAGGTTTCAGGGGGGAAGGAAGCCGGTGCTTCGGAAAGCAGCATGAGCCTGTGCTCAGTCAATGGCATTTGGTCCTGCCATCTCCTTTAATGGTTTTCTTTCACTAACCAGGTAAAGCGGAGAGGAATAGTTGAGAGCCTGAAGAGAGAGCTGAACATCACAGATCAGCCAGGCCCGTCCGTCAGCTGCAACCACACACAGCGAAAGGACAGCGGCATTCCGGCAGCAGGCCTTCAGTCTCCAGCTTTTGGTGTTTCAGACAGCATTCAAAATTAGTTAGGGCATCCAGGTAATTTAGATAAACACCAAATACAATGTAAACCTTGGGCAAACAGGAAAATGAGGAAGAGACCCAGCTAATGCTTCTGCCTGTGATGTAGCACGGTCAGGTTACCATGCTGAGAACACTGCCAGAGCACCAAGGAGGGCATTTTTACCGGGACTTTCACAATTCAAATAGAAAGCCAGATGCAAGTGCCCTTTCATTAGTTACTGACAGCTGACACCAACACTTCTTGTGCAATCCTCTTCCTAGGAAACCTGATGAGGCATTTTGATTTGTTCCTACCACACACTTGATTTACAAATAAGTTGGAAATTAAGTGTTAGGTACCGCTTTCAAAACCTTACATGAATTGTGACCTGAAGTCTCACTGGCTTACTATAGCATGTAGAATAGTAAGTCCCATTTTCAAGTGATTTAGGTATTAATCTAAGTACTTTCTCTTAAAAATCTTAACCTTTATTAGCTCATATGCAAAAACCAAAGATTAGTTAGTACTACAGTACACACCAGTAACTGAGAACAAACAAACATCGTGATCTTTCAAAATGTAAGGTTCACATTTACAAGAATCTACAGGCTCATAAAATACAAACACGGCCAAATAGGAAAATATGTAATTACAAAAGCCCCAATCCTTTCTTTAGTGATATTTACTTCATTATAACTTAGTTGTTTAAACTTTTCTGGTTAAGATTAGACAGCTTTCTAAACATAGATGTTTTTTCCACACTCTTCTCCAAGTGGGACACTTTTCAAGGCATCAGATGAAAATAGAAAAAGATTGGGATAAATAAAACACTCCAGTGTTTTTTTTTTTTTTCTATTGTCTGTTACCAATGCATTCTCCTACTCATGCTTCTACCTCAAGATCTGCTTTGTAATGAGAGTTATTTAAAAAAAAAAATGCTACAGTTCTTTGCACAATCCCTAAACAATTTGAATATACAAAGCTTTATCTGAAATAATTGAACTGTTATGAGCAGCTTTGTTGGTACACTGACAGACGCTGAGGCAATCAAAATGCGTTAAGCTGGGCCTCTTTCAGGCTCCCTTGAAGATGCCTCTAGGCATAGTGCCACAAGGATTGTTTTGATTACCTAATATCTGGGTTCACAAACAAGTGAAGAAGCTTAAGAAAAAGCCACAAGATCTACTGATCTGATGCCAGCCGTAGGTGTATCTAGTTACTGAAGGATAACTTGAAGTTTTTGTTCCTTTTAACTACATGGAATATTTTGTCTGTGTTATCGTTAGGCTCATTTGAGACAAATGTTGAATTTCTTTAAAGATCTTTCAGTTAGACTGACGAGAAAATCAGTTTGTTCTCATAAACAGTATTCTAGCAGACAATGCTGTCAGCAAGGCAGAAAGCTGGTTTGTACGTATTTGTAAGAGAAGAACACCGAGTGGAACACTAACACAGCTTGGAGCAGAACCTTACCTTGTATCATTAGGGAAGGACTTGTTATACTTCGAAGTTTAACTTGGAACAAAAATATTTTACTTCAAATTAAGAAACCTCTTTCAAGGAGTAGAAAACGCCATTACCCACCTATGCTGAAAGAAGAAATGACACCTTTCTGATGAAGGAACAACATGAGAAGGTCCCTTTGCTGCACAACTTGAAGTCTCAGAGCACTATTGCTCATGTAGAGCAGCTTGGTTTTCCTAATACTTGGGTAGGCAAGCATAAGCAAGATGAATTATTGGAAAAGTAATTTCTCTTCAGTTGGATAATGACTGATTTAGTTGATGTAACCCTCTTCTCCTGTGCAGAATTACTCTGAGCTACTGAGCAAGCCCAATTAGATCTCTGAAATCAACAAGCACAAGCTTGCTGTGGTGAGCTTATTTGTAATGAGTCATCGTAAATTCAAGTGCACAGTCATAAACTAGACAAATTTATTTTCTTACATTGAAAATACCAGAATTTTAGATGGTATTTCCAGCTAAATTATTGCTATCCCTACCTTCTTTTAGGATCTAAAATAGGATTTTTTCTCAAATGAAAAGGGGCCAACTCAAGGCTTTACATGCAGCTATTTCTTGACACCTGACCATTTCTCCAACACATCCACTCCTGTTAAATCAATTACAAGTCAGCTATCTGCAATCGTTTTCATATAAAATAACACATTTGAGGCCAAGGATTTTAAGGGTAAAGGGTGACTTCCTGCAGAGAATCAGCAGGCAGCCACTGCTTGTAGAAGGAGCACCGCTTGTTGTCACAGCATCCTTTGTGGCCAGGTACATGGTTCCCACCCCAGCTTGGTGGGGATTGCTGGCTGGCCAAGGGCCGTTTTGCAGAGGTGAAGATTATCGTTGTAACATCTTCAGCTACAGCCAAAGCCAGAGGATAGTGGACAGTACAAAGAGATGGACTGGCAGATACTTAATTTCAGGGAAAATTGATTTGTTTGGAGCAGGGCTCCTCTCTGCACAATGTTATTCCATCTGGAAGAAGGGGTACCAAGAACACAGTGCACTGAACCTGTGCACTCCAGCCTCTGTCTGGTTACACATGTTTTACAGTTACAAACGAAGTCAGTGCCTCATTTTGAAACCTCTAATAGTGTTTGCCTCATTTTTCCTGGAACCTAATAGTTTTAGAGATGCTCAGGTGAGTTTAATTTCCATTTGTAAATCATTCTGTACACAGAACAAATGGCAACAATGATCTAAGGCAACATGTAGTCCACTTTTTGGCTTAAAGGTTTAATTTTATAACAGGTTCATGTAGAATTCTTTACAGAAAATTCAAAGAAGATCTGTTCCTTCACTATCGTTCCACAACTTTTAGTGACTTGATATTAGTAAATATTCAAGAACAAGATCGGAAGATTGTTAATCATTTGATAAGAGAAAATGGTGCCCTCCATATAGTTCCGGTATTTATTTGACAAACTGGTTTTTCATCATCAGTTGTTCTGCGTTGTAATCAAATTGACGGAGATTTACAGCACCGTACAATTTTGTTTTTCATCTTGCTTGGGTAGTGATTGTTCATTTAGGGATTTTTTGGCTTTGTGAATCATATGAGTCTCCCTTAGTATTGTCAGAGACAGTGTTTGTGGATTGCTTCTATGGGCAAAGTGGTGACCTTGAAGTAGATTTCAGTGCTGGAAGAGCTGTCCCTGCTTGGGAGTGCTGTTCACCGTTTACCTGCAACACAAACATAAATGTTCTGTTTTACTTGTAATGGTAAACTGGTAACTTTCTGCAGTAAGTCAAAAGGCTCATTGCAAAAAACTAACTATTGGGAATTAAAAAAAAAAAAAAAGAGCGTACATGCACAATAACAACACAAAATATTCTGAAGACATTTCTCACTTGAATATACAATGCAGTGAGACTTAACATCACTTGTTTTGCTGATGGGTAAGATGGAGTATCTCCTACACAGCTGGCAAGCTATTTGCTAGGAGCAGAAACAAAGCTTAACCAGGGAACAGACAGTACCCTTAGTGTGTTTATGAAGGTACCAGGTATTGCAGAGATCTGTATTTCATTTTTCCTGCACATATTCTGCAAACATAAAACAGTTCTCACATTTTTACTGACATTTGAGCAGAAACCACTGCTTTCACATTTAGCTGATGTGCAAAGCACTCAAATTCTAGATTAAGTTTACATACAAAAGTGAATAAATGTGTACGAAAGTGACAGAGGGCACATTTTAAACACCTTGAGAAGTTTGCAACAGTTTGAATCTGGGTGTCTGAAATGAAGTATATGTAAGTACCTGTCAGAGAAGAGCTTATTTCACAAAGCTTATTTCACTTTAAAATAAGACACAATATTTACTGTATTAATATAAAGCACGAAGCAACACATTTTGATGGTTTCCACAAATGATGAAACAATACTCTGAACAATTCCTCCAGAAATTCCCAGATGTACACGGATTTGAAGTAAAACCAACCCATATATCCAGCAGTGTCCAAGAGAGAAGTTGGACACAAATTCCAGGAACTGGTGATTCTGTGTATTTATACTTGTGGGAAAAAAACAAATCCTGAAACCTTAATTTCTCCAACGTAGTTAAAAATCAGGAGTTGCTTGTCCTTAGAGCCAGACAAACACATGCTTAGGCAAAGAGGAGGACTGTTTGGGAATACCTCCCCCAGTTAAATTAAAATCCATTTATTACTGATTACTTCTAATTTGCTGTAGCCTTGACTATGGTCAGTGAGAGCCTCCACCAAGCTTACGCTCTGCTAGCAGGTGATTACTCTGTAACTTCCTCAAGTCAAGGTTTCGTTTCTTTTTACACTACTGAGTTGTTTTGGTTTTGTGTGTTTGGTTTTTTTCCCCCTCAACAAACATGCTCCATTTGTTTCTAAAGTTATAGGAAAACACATATAAATGAGTGTAAATAAAACTTATTGGCATCACTTAAAG
The DNA here is from genome assembly GCF_013377495.2 of Cygnus atratus. Lineage (NCBI taxonomy): Eukaryota > Metazoa > Chordata > Aves > Anseriformes > Anatidae > Cygnus > Cygnus atratus. The sequence continues at coordinate 101,492,972 of NC_066364.1, forward strand.
GACTAATAAACCACAGACCTCCAGGCAGTGTCTGTGAGAAGCAGCACGTTTTGACAAGCAGGGTAATTCACCCTGAAACAACATGCACGCATGCAGTGGATCCACTCTCACTTTAACATATGGATTTCCTAATGCTACAGCTCAAAACAAATTATGGCTCTGATCTGACTGGTCATTCTAATGACGCTTTCTGGCCTCAATAACTATACATCCGCTAATGTATGTAATCATAGAATGGTTTGGGTTGGAAGGAACCTTAAAGATCATCTAGTCCAACTCCCCTGCCATGGGCAAGAACATCTTTCACTAGATGGGGTTGCTCAAAGCCCCGTCTATGTGGCTTTTGCTTTTACTTTCTTTTGGTATCTTGCCAACATGCTTAACGTGCTAACAAAAAATAATTAAATTAAAAAAAAAAACATAAATTGTATTTATCCTTTATGACTTCGTATTTTTCTTATTTAGCCGTGTGGTAGACTCCTCTGATTGCCAAGAAAATATTTTTGTGTAACATGGCACATTGGAAGGATTTGTATCTACTGGCATACTTCTATGCAGCTGTCAGGTAAAGAAATACGGATAGATAGTAACTTCTCAAATTCTCATTGCTCAGCTTTAAGATAGTGCGGTTAACAACTTTGGAAAAGATATCAGACAACAAAGGTTTATTTCTGTTCTGAAGCTGGAACATTTTCAATAATATGCAAAGCATTTTCATTGGCTTAGAAAGAATGTCTTATTCTGATGTACTGTGAAACATGCAGTAGTGTGTCACGTTACCAAAAACACTTCAAGCTTAATGTAAACTTCATTTACTACACTTTTTTTTTTTTTTTAAATAAAATCATCCTTCAAAACTTAACTCGGTTGTATTTATTTTGGTAACCTCAAAATCTGGTAATCACTAACATTAAAGTTAGCTCCTTTATTATGTAAATGTTCCCTATTTACATGTCTAACAGCCACTCAAACATCTGTAGTTATTTTATAGCATTCAGAATGAGGAATTTCAAGAGAAGCTGTTAGCAGAAAAATATAATCCTCAGCTCTGACTCCCAACGGTTCTTTTGCTGATTATTTTTTTCTGAAACCTATGAAATTACAGTAAAATGAGTATCTGGTCTTTAATATCCATCAGAAGAAACTGAAAATGTATGTGTATTTCATTTACATTTCCCAACGGATTTCCCAATGAAGTCACAAGCTACGTCACAGGAATGATCTGCAGGATGCTAGCATGGTCAAGAGCTCTACCACATTTTAGTGATTCAGTATTTATGATCTTAAGTTCACTGTACTGCTGAGAAATTTAAAGAATGATGATATATCCTCAAACTTACCTGGCAAGATGAATAAACTTAGTGAACATATAGGCTTTCCCCATGGCTTTCATGTACAGATAATTTTTTTAAAAAACTACCTTTTGTGATTTGCTGCCACCAGGTGTTGAACAGGAGCGCTCACCGAGATTATCTGATCCTTTCTGTACATCTTGTGTCGGTAAGAGGAATTTCTCACTTGGGGAACCCAGACGAGGATTGGTCCCTAGATTTAGGGTTGTTCTGCGTAAAATGTAAGGGGTAACCTTTCCGATGGGGATATCAGCAAACCCTGGAAAATGAACAGATTCTATTAAATACAGCTAAATAAGTTACACTTTTTCTCAAATAAAGGGATTTTCTGTTTTGTTTTTTGTTTTGTTTTTTCACCACTGGGGATAAAAACAGCTGATTAAAATAAATAATTTATTCTCCTGAAGATCAAAAAGATTACTGAACAGATCTTCTGTATTCCAAATTCCATATACAAGGCCTGAAAACTGCAGGCAAGGTACAACAGCAATTCTGTAGTAAAGTTTTTCAAAGAAGTTTTTGGTCTTTTTTTTCCATAGGTACATCATCATCTGGAGAATAATTTCAGTCTGAAAACACATGTATTGTTTTACTAGAATTCATTAAGAACACAGTACCATGATACAACATTCTTGGTTTTTCCTATTTTCTCCATGTAGAACTATACTGTCACAGATTCTCTATTTTAGAACTATACTATTATAGATTCTCTATTATCTCTCCATCTAGCCTAGAAGTCAAACATTCACTGGCACACGTGTCCTCAGAACAAGTATGTTTCCAGAAAAATACTGATGCTCATAAGCAAACAAAATGCAAATAATGTATAAATTAAGAATTCCTGACTTCTGGGAGTGATCAGTGAAGCTGAGGCAACTCAGTATCTTTGTAGCTTGTCTAACAATTACAAGTGCACTTATTACAGAGGCACCTCACAGGTAGTTTGCATCTATTTTCTTGTAAGTTTGTTATTATCTCACAGAATAGTTTTAAATGACTAGAACAAGTCACCTTCCAGCAAAACTTTGTTGCTGCTAACATGTCACATGCTTAGTGTCTAGTAGGTGTGCCACCAGAAACTACAAAACTGTGATGGCCAGAATCGTTTAACTCTGATCAACTTGGCAGTTACAAACCCAATGTAAATGTATTGAAGCAGTCTAAGGGCACAGTTCCACAAGTGCTGAGTTGGCATTAAATGGCACAACTCCCACTGGCTGCTTTCACCTTCCATCACCATCACCAAAAACGTTTCACATAGTCACCTACTTACCCATATTAAAACTAATTCAGCCAAAAAAAAAAAAAAAAAGGAGAGATAGGGAGAGAGAGAACACCTGCCATGCTGAGAGAACATTTGCCTTTATCAAAAATTATAAATACCTTTTTTCACTACTTCTGGAAGCCCATCCAGCTCACAGTCTGAGTTCTCCTGACACAGCAAGTTTTGACAGATAGAATCCTTCCTTTTTTCTTTTGATGAAGACTCTGGCATAGGGGATCTTGGTTCTCCATTATCCTTCCAGGTGTCTTCATATCTCTGCCTTTTACTTGAAAGCTCAGCAGTATCTTCATCTCTTGGATCAGACTGATTGCTCACTGTTGATAAGTTGCCTGAATTAAGCAAAGGACTGCTGACAGCATCTCTCATTGGCTGCTTCAGCTGACCACTCAACAAAATGACTTGTGTTTCTAGCATCTCGTTTACTTGCTCTAGTTTATAATATTTAACAATTAGAGAGGAGTATTTCTCCAAGTTCTCATTTGCCTCTCTGGTTTTCTCTTCTACAGATTCCTGTAATTCTTCCAGTTTTAACTTAATTTCTTCTGTAATGGCATTCTCATCAGCACCTTTCAAAGCAAAGTACTGTTGTTCATATAACTGACTTAAAATAAGGATGCATGTAAAAGAATTTATAATACAATGATCACAGATCTTTTAATTAATTACACATGCTCTACAACTGTGCAATCACAAAAAACAAGTGACAGGATATACCAAAATCAGTGAAATGTTATACACTACAGTGTGCTTGCTAAGTAGTAAACAAACACGCCACATTTGAAAAGAATCCTTGACTAGTGCACAGGCAAATATTTCCTCTGTCATTTTGTAACTTCACAATACTTGACTTTGCAGCCCTAAGTTTCCTTAAGCATCATTTACAGTAGAGTTCATCTCATGCAATGAACTTTAAAGGAACCAAGGGAACAGGAGTCAGAGGAGAAAGCTAGGGGAAAAATGACAAGTGTTGTACACAAACTCTTGTTTAAAAAAAAATAAATGCTTCTCCCTTTTTCCTTAAGCTACTTTGGACCAAAACAATGTAATATTTAATAAAATATATATTCATAATCCATAGTTGCTTCTGATAGTTTAAGAGAAAGGAGATGAATTAAATTTTCAAAACGTCTGACATATCTGCGGTGGTACTTACTTGTACTAGTTAAAAATCGTGCTCTGTATTAGTGCTGCACATGCAAATGGACATTCTAGAAAAAAAAACGTTTTGCCAACTAACACATTGCTAGGAAAGCATTAAGACTGAATCTAGCTTCAGTTACCTTCTTTCTCCGACATGTTTAGCTCTTTCTTCTTTAATATTTCTTCGCATTTTGTTAGTTGTTTCTGCAACCGTTCCTTTTCCTTTTCCATATGCTTACAGGATTTCATCCACAGCTGCACTTTACTCTCGGCAAGTTCATTTTTCTTCCTTAGTCGAACTATGAAGTTCGCATTATTAACCTACAAAAGAAAAAATACAGTTGTTATACCAGAAGCATAATTCTTCTGTTTAAACGACCCACTATCAAATGGAACCTCCTCAACTGTTACGCAATATTAGTAGTAGACCATGGTGGTAATGTAGATTTGTTTGCTTGTTTCTGTACAACCTCATTACAGCAGCTCTTTTATCCCTGACACAGGAAAGTCCTTCTTCTAGACAGATACATACATGAGATTAACTATGCAGAAAAACGCAGGATCTGACACAGCAGTCCATTTGCTACCTGTTATCCCCACACCGATGTGGCATGAGGAAGCACTGTGTGCCAGGTAATGTATTTCAAACCAATATTCTGAATCGTAAGGCACTCTCCTCCTAGTCTGAGTTTTGCTGGTCTTCTTTTTGTCCCTACTGTATCTCACTACCACAGAAGCAAGAAAACCCAGGCCTGCTTTGCACTCTCCATCTCAGCTCAGAAGTACCATTCCGAGCAGCAGCAGATCACTCCTTGCTATCCACTCCCACTCTCCTGGGCGGCTCTCTGCTCTGAAGCAAAGCTGGGTGCAAATGCCACAGAAAGCACAGCCGGAAGCCTCGTATCATAGTTACAGTGCCGTGGGTACTGCGCTTTGTCACCAGCACACATCCTGGAGTTTCCTATCAGCACCTTGTTGGTATTAAACAGAATAATTAACAACTAACACTACAATGGACATCCCTATTGAATACAGAACTTTTGAGCAAGGGGAACATACTGTAATTCAGCACTTAATTGCAAGTATGCTGAATCGATTATTTATCTTCAAGAGCCCTTTTAGAGAGAGAGAAACTCATTTCTGAAGTGGAAGCACAAGATTGAAAGCCAGCAATCAATCCCAGACAGCAGCAGGACAAATAATGAAGATAAGAAAAATGCAGGGGAAATTAATAACCAGAATTTCAGCTACAGGGACAGTTAAACTTCACCTGTGCTACTAGAAGCCAACCAAGCACACCTAGAACTGTTCCCAAGCTATCAGTTGTTCACAGAAAGTGGAGCTACCATCATTGAGAAGAGTTCTGTCATTCACAGAACGACTCCAGTTAATCATTTTAATGAGAATTCTATATAAAATGGAGTCGATAAACTCTCAAAATCAAGAGCAAAGCATCAAGATATGCATAAAACAGAACATGGTATCCTTTACCATCGAAGTAATTCACAAACAGAAAACAGAGGCACTGCAAAGCCACTTTTGACTGCAGTTTAACCATGTTATAACCAAGTTGAGATGTTCAGTGGAGACAACAGACGGCTGTGTTTCGCATCGCAAACCAGTTGTAGGTGATCTAAGTCGTGGCATGCTTAACAAAATTTTTCTAATGTAGATCAATAGTAACAACATTTCCTCCATGCTCTGTGCTCTCATTAGTGAAACAAAGGCTGTATATTAAAGTCAAACCAAATCTCTGGAGCACTGATTCCTACATGTACGTTAATGTACTCTGCCTTAATGCTTGAATATTTTTTTCTTACCTGAAAATTTAGGAGCTCTCCTAAAGTGTGATTAGCTAGTTTAAGAGAATAATTTAATTCTTCATCAGCTGACATCAGTTGCTCAAGTTCCAATTTTTGTGAGCTGTTAAAGAGCCCTAATGAATTCATCTTATCTTGACAGGCCTCAATTTGCATTTCATTCTCGAGAGGGAAAATGTGCCTAATTACTATGCTGCTAAAAAGGACACTACGCTATATTTTGAAGACATACATAAGAGCATATCACTGCCAATGGGAATTCCATAGCAAACTTGCTTGGTATGTTTTGAGGAGTTTAAAACTGAAAGACTGATTTGTCACAAGTATGCATTTTTTATATCAGTTTGCCTTTAAGAGCTCTGCCATTTGAAAGGCCCTATATTTTACTATAACTTGCTTTTAAATTTACTTCATAGTCATAGAAATGAAACTTACTTAGAAATAATTAGAGCAAATTGTTTTTCAGTGTCTTCCTGGTCTCAAGTACATATTCATACACATTTATGACTCCTCCATACAAAGATAGGGCTCTTTGTATACAACACAGAATCGTAGAATGGTTTGGGTTGGAAGGGGCCTTAAAGACCATCCAGTTTCAATCCATCTAATTCCATGTTGAGCTTCTCATCAAGGAACACCCCCAAGCCCTTCTCCTTGGGGCTGCATGGCTAAAACTGTGGTATTTTCAACAAATTAGCCATTTATATTCTTCAACATTTAACTGTTCCCTCACCATTCTTACCAAAAGAACTGTTTCCTGGACTGAAACACACTGCTGCTCTCCCTTTTTCAAGTGTATAGTCCCAGCTAAGTTATATATACTTAACACTAGCTGAGTACTGAGGTAAATTCACCTTCTACTGTTTGTTAAATGAAAAAACAATTTAACACTTTCTGAGTTCTAAGGTAAGTATATAGAGAGTTTGGAAATGTTGTTACCAAAACCAGGTTCTTTTACAGTAGGATCAGGGAAGTTTTTTAAAATACCTAAAATTTAATTAAAAATTCACAACACCAATCTTCCCATTTCCTGATTTACCTTTCTGTTTGCTTCTGTCAAAGCATCCTGAAGTGCTTTCTCTGTTTGAATTAGTCTGTCCTGGTACTCTGCTATTTCTCTTTTCATTTCACTTTCTTTTTCTTGTAGTTCTTTCTGGACCATCCCCAAACTCTTCGTCAGTTCATTTTTTTCTGACATAGTTAGATGCAGCTCAGTCTAAAAACAGTAATAGCACATTACTTGATATTTAGAATTTTATCATTGGAGAAATAGCCAACCTGTTAAACTATTTGACTTTGCATCTGAAACTTTGAATTTCCAAAAACAACTTGGTAAGAAGATTGTATTTTAGAGTGGCTAAATAGATTGTAATCACAGAATGTTAAACCTGAGCAAAAAGGCAGGATAGGCAGCAAAGGAAGGTATTCTCAAATAAATATTAGGAACTGAAGGGTACACTGAGCGTAAGTTTGCCAACACTGTTAAAACAAGCAGCACTGCCAAAACCAAAGCTTAACCTCTCCAAACATAAAATTGTTCCCTCAGAGTGACTTTAAAGATTAAGGGTCACTTCTCTCACCCTCTCAAAGATAACAAAATTTTCTAAGCATTTTCATTTTGATCCACTTTTTTGATGGTACTTTTTGGACAGCTGGCCAAAAGGAAAATTTATTTCCATGCAGGATTTCTGAAAGCTGCAGAAATCTCCATTCTTTCTCCACTCAAAATCTTCAAGGCCACAACAGAAACAAGCCCCTGGTTATAAAATTTTGTAGCTGTCATTAGCATATCCCAAGGCCACGTAAATTTGTTTAAAGATGTAATATTGGTCACAAATAAGCACGACCTACATTTATCTCCACAGTAAATCAGCCTCTGAGAATTAAATATTAACAACTTAAAATAAAGACTCATATTTTGTTTCTTCCTTTACTTTGTCTTGAAAGAAGTTTATTCTTTAAAAGAAACTTGAGAAATGTTGCATTTTTTATCTAACATCCTCAGCCTAACGATTGCATGTCTGCAGTAGAAAATTCTTGGTACCAGATTTCCAGATAGCCACCTGTGGCATTTACGCTAAGGAAACAATTCAGTTCCTTCAATGGAGGCAAAAGGCAAAAAACAATAACTAATCATCATTCCATCTCAAAATAGAACATGAAATATTCAGAAACTTGGAAGCAAGAACCTGAAATACTGGTCAATAGCACAGCTCCCTTGACCAGCCCACACACATTCTCAGCTAGAATAAATCTGGCCTTGAATACGGAAATAATACAGGTGCAGTAACTAACTTTGTTCTTTTCTGAGTGTTCTTGGAGAAGCTGTATTTGTTCAGCAAGCTTGTTCTTTTCCGTGGTAAATTCTTCCTGTAATTTGGAAATCTTCTGTTCAGTATCACTTAGCATGGCTTCCAGCTCAATACAACTTTCGGTCAGTTCATTTACCTGAAATGAAATTTTATTTATTTATTTATTTTTTAATTTTAAATTAGATGCGTCATGACCTCCCAAGAATTTTTGTACGTAAATACGAGCAGTTTTAAAGGTGAGTTAGTTTATTCCCATTGTTGCTCCAACTCCAAGCAAGGGTCATAACAGATTAATGTCATTTTGACATAGCACTTGTCCAATTGATGTTTAACTTTCTGTTGAGCTCTCCAAGTAGTTATTCTTGATGTAAAAACTCACTCACCCACTATTCGTTTGTCTTTCCTCTTTTTCCTTCTACGGGAAAGAGGAAAATATCCTGCATTATTTGATTCAACTTCTTCTATGCCTACTTCCAAGCAACCGTTTCATTCGGCCTACATAAAACACTGTCATGCTTTCCAGCTCTAAATACAGTGCAAACTTGTGATCAAATTGAGAACATAATTTTAAAAATAGGACGTTTACTGTAAAAGTCTGAGGTTAAAGTTATTTTAACATATTAAGGAAGTGGTAAGCCCAGAGGACACTTTACCCTCGTTCTTAAAAAGGGAACTGTGCCCTAAGGGAAATGGTATTACCTTTTTAGATAAAGCAGTCTTTTCACGAAGAGTAGATTCCAGCTCCTTCTCAAGGTCTTTATAGGACACTTTTAGAACATTCAGGATATCCGGGAAGGTTTCATTATTAGAAAAATGTTGCGCCTTTAGCTTCAGCTCAGCAACCAAGTTATGCAGCGCTTTTTTTTCCTGGTGCCAACATTCACACTCTTGTTCCATGTGTGTCAACTGTGAAGACAGCTCCTCTGTTTCTTTCACGTGCTGCTGGAGAGCACAATTTTCCTGTACTTTTTCATCCAGCTTTTGTTTACAATCCATAAATTCTTGAACAAGTAATTCCCTTGTGTGATCCAACTTGATATTTTCGTTTTTTATTTCCTGACACTCCTGCAGTAATATTGTTTTATCTCGCTCAAGAAGAGAGACCTGATTAATCAAGATTTGCTCTTTTGCTCTGGCAACTGCTTCCTCCTCGGAAGAAACCTCTAATTTCTCACTTACATCTTTCAGCTCAGATTTCAGCAGTAACATAGAATTTTCAAACTCCTCCTTGAGTTGCTTCTTTTCTTTCTCCTTTTCTTCTAACAGTTTTGCTGTAGTCAAATTTGAAGACTCCAGTTCGAGGATTCTTTCTTGCTTTTCTTTTACATCTTTTGCCAAACACTCGTTTTGTGAGGTGAGAACATCGATCTGTAATTGAAGATGTTTCAACTTCTCAGCCATCTCTTCCATCTCTACTGTTAACGTTTCTGCCTCTGTTTTAGCCGTCTCCATTTGAATGATGGCATCTTCTAGATTTTCCCCTGACATTTCCAATTCTCTTTCCAGCCTCTCTATTTTATCCACAAGAGAGTCAACTTTCCGTTCACTGTCTTTCAGCTTTTCAGCAGCATGGCGTTTTTGCCTCTCGTCAGATTCAATTTTTACTTTCAGCTTCTCAATTCCATGTCGCATTTGATCTACTTCTTTCTGTGCTGAGTTGAGTCTAGCAGCAAGTTCACCTTTTTCAATTAACAAGCCTTCCAAAGATCTAGAAAGCTTTGAATTTTCCATTTCTGATGCACTTAATTTACTCTGCATCACTTCAAGTTCTCTCGCAAGCAGCTCTTTCTCCTTGTTCGCATCTGCTGCTTGGTTTTGAAGTTTTTCTTCTAAACTGGAAGACACTGCATCCTCTCCTAACTTCTGCAGAAGGTTACATTTTTCACTGGATAGCCAATTTATATCAGATTTAGCAGGCTCAAGCAGATTTGTTTGTGTCCTCACTTCATCCTCTAACCTTCTAATGATTTCACTAGAATCCACCTTAGTTGACTCTAACTCTTTTAATTTCTCTTGTAACTTCTGATACTTTTGAACCAATTCTTTTTTAGTTTCAGACAAAATACACAGTTCTTGGCCAATATAGTTTCTCTCAGCTGTGACTGAAACAAGGTGCTCTTGAAGGACAGAAATAGTTTTTAGGTCAATTTCCCTGTCCCTTTCTAACTGCTGACATTTTGCCTGAAGCATTTCAGTAACGTTTTCTATGAGAAAGGCATGCTTCTTAATATTAACTTTCTCAGATTTTGGCTGCTTTTGCTCATTTTCAGCTCCAAGAAATTGTTCACGACCGTTTCCCTTGGTCATTTCAACATCTTCCAGTGTGTCTGCTGCATTAGACAATTTAACTTGATATATCTCCAGCTCAGACTTCATTTTCTCAGGTTCTTTTTCTAAAGACAGTACTTCAAGAGATAATTGTTGGTTACTGATAGAAAGTGATTCCGGTTTCTCCTTTACACCACTGTTCTCTTCCTTCACTACAGTAGTTTCCTCCAGTTCTGCAAAAGCTGAGCTCTCCAGAGCTAATTGTGCATTCTGAAAGTGCAGGTGTGAGTCTAACTTTTTGACTTCCATTTGTAAATCAACATTTTTATTGCTTTCTTCTGTCTCGCAGATCAGCTTCAAATTTTCAGCAGTTTGTTGCTTTGCCTCCTCCTGAAGAGCTTCAGTGCTTATTTGATTTTCAAAGAAATCCTCTGAACCCAAAAATATACTACTATTAGAAAATGACAATGCGCTAACGTGATATGAAGGGCTGGTGATTTTTCCTGATGTATTTCTACATTTTTGTTCTCCGGAAACCTTCTCAGAACAATCTTCTACTAATCTTGCTTCAGCAGTCTCAGTTACATTTTCACACACACAGCTGTCTCCTACAGGAGATTTCTCAATGGGGATTAGTTTTGGTTCATTGTTTCTTAGTTCTGGGCTTCCAATAGGGAAGGGCTTCCAAGAGGGACTTCCCAAGTGATAAAGACTATTGTTTTCCTGTTGAGCGTTCTGCAAAGTTTAAGAATCAATTAAAAATTTAAAAAATAAATACATATAAATAAAAACGAAAAAGCAAGGTGAGTTTTAAAAACTTTCTTAAGCCAGTGAAGCTTCCCTCTTATGCAAAATAAATAGACAGCATCCTTCTCAACTTCAGAATCTGCACAATTTTCCTATGTAAAGAATTTACACTTACACATGCATGCACGCATCTTTGGCCAAAAGATTTTAAAGATATTGAGGGAGAAATGTCAGCCAAATTTACTAAAGACAAAATACAAAAACTGTGAAAAATTGTAAGTATCACTAATGGGAAAATTGTTTACTGCTCATCTTCTACTGGGCGCTAAAGAATCTTGAAGGGGGACAAGCCCCAAATCTTCAAAGAATCCCTTCTCCCAATTGCCACTCTGTCAGAGCTGGCTTACACATGGCGCCATCTCATGGTCTCACATGAAACAAAATTGAGTGACTTCAAAACCTGAGGACTCCAAAAAAGAACAGGGACCACAAGGAGAAATTGAATGACCTGTACTGGGTACTTCATCTTGAGAGAATTCCAGCTACATGTGGTAGGAACAGTCTGTCTTCAGGTGTCTGTGTGTCAGCGTGGATACTCCAAGTGAATTGTGAGCAAAGCATACATGTGAAAGACTTTCTTCTCTGCAAGGAGCAGCTGCTCAGTGTTGCACAGTTGGACGAAATGAAGATCTTTGAGATGCTCAGTCTGAAAGAGCAGTGCTAAACTATCATCTCCAGGCCTATGCTGACCAGGTGCTGGAGACCACTTGTACAGGACTTAATGGCCCAAGCTGGAAGTTCCCCAAACAGAAAATGTACCTGTCAGATTTATGTTAGGGGGAATTAGTTGAATACACTGTGTACATGAACTAAAGTGGTTTTCCTCTAATCTGACTGAAATTCTGGTTCTGTCATACAGGATACTCTTTACAAGGAGCAGGAAAATCGAGCTCCTTGGTTGCACATCACCTACAGTGCTGAAAGAAAGGACAGCACTGACTTCCAAAATGCTCATTCTCTTAAGTATTTTTGAGGAATTTAGGCAGAACTGAAAATTAACTGTTTTGCTACCCGCTAGCTCTGGCCTGCTGTTGAGAGCGTTAAAAGGAATTAGGAGTATGGAAGCAGTTCTAGTTTGCTCTTTATGGTCCCGTAAAGGGGTGTGGGAGGTGCAGACATCTTCAACAGGCTGTATTAAATCAGAGAAGACCTAAAGCTCGCAAACACAGTACAGATGTATACAGTGCACGTGCACCAACTAACACAGCACTTGACGAAACAACAAGTAGTGTATACTGTACTACTTTCACAACTCTAGTGAACTAAACCCATTGACTTTTTTATTTCTCACGATCCCTGGGACGCGTAGGCCAGAATTCAAGGTACAGATTATTGGTCTACTTTCTTTAAGCGGTACCAAATGTCTGTGGGTACAACTTTAAACATATTTCTTTTTCAAATCGGTAAAATTCTCATTTGGCTTTGCCATAAACCAAGAGGTTTACAAGAAACTGTTTTGCACAAGAGTGATTACTTACATTTTCAGTATCAGCGCACACCAGTGAATGAGAACTTAAATCAAGGACTTGTAGTTGGAGTCGCGCTGCTTTGAAGTCCAAAAACAGATTCTCAGTTTGCTTTCTTTCTTCTGCCAGTTTGCACTCCATTTCTGTAGTCAGGTTACTCAGTTTCTGCTGCCACTCCTCTTTGTCTGACAGGTTTTGTTGTTTAAGATGATCTATTTCTTTTCTCTCTGAAAGTATAATGTTTTTCAGCTCTTGTATTTCCTCATTTTTCATATTCTCTTGAATGTGAAATTGGTCTTCAAGCACTTTGATGGCCTTCTCATATGTCTGACATAGCATTTCAAGTTCTTCAATTCTACCCTCAAGGTTAGATGTGCTGGGAGTAATGCTCCTGGGCTCTTTAACAGAGTCCAGTGTGGTACCATTATGACAATTTTCAACCGAAACATTTGCTGCACCTTCTGAATTTATTTCCGCACAACTTTTCAGCTGATTAATTTCCTCTATCCATTTGCACATACCACTGTTAAAAGAATTATCAACCTCACTTACTTCTGAGAAACAGAGACCTGAGAAAGAAACTGTGGACTTCGTTTCATCTAATTTAGATTGTGTACCATTCTGGCTAGAAGACAGTGGCCCTGTCAGGTAATCTGTATGAGCATTGCTCAGACTTGTTGACAATGCAGAATTTTCTGCCTTTAGTATTTCAATGCAAGACTGTAGCTCAGATATCTTTGAGATCATACTACAGTGTTGTTCATATAACTTTATATGCTCATTCTGGAAAGAGAAAATTTTCTCTTTTACTTCAGCAAAGTGAATTTTAACTTCTTTGCTGGACAATTTTAAGTCTTCATAGTCAGAACTAGGTCCAGCACTGCATTCCTTAAATTTGAAGGACATTTCCTTATTATCACAATGCATTCTCAAATCCCTGTTATCACTTGGATCCGTAACTTCATCAGAAAAAGTAGTTTTCTCAGCTCCTAGATTTGTATCTGCATTACTCATTATGTTCTCTTCTTCCTCTGCCACTTTATTAATATCTGTGATACCATCAGTTTTTGAGTCTTCAAACCCAGAGATTGACGCAAGGTTCTCATTCTGCAACCTCTCACATATTTTTTCCAGCTCACTCAGTTTGTTTATTGTTACCTGCAAAGAGGATGACAACAAGACCGGTGAATAACTTTCATCCATTTCTCTTTTGCCACAGTTCTGGGAAACATCATCATCATTATACTCCAATGAGTGGCAATCTTCACCTAACACTGTAAGCTGAGAATATGAAGTTTCCAATTTTTTAACAGACAACAGTTCTTTCCGCAGTCTCTCGTTCTCTCTCACACTTTTCTCAAGTTCTGTTTCCATTTCCCTTAAAGCAGTCTTCAGTTGTACCACTTCTAACCTGTAGTTCTCTAGGGAGAGTTCTCTGTCCTCAAAATCCATTTGAAGAAGCTGAAGCTTAAATTGGTGTTTATTCAGCTCAGCATCCTGTTCTTCCATGCACTTCCTCAAATGTTCTGAACAGAGCCTCCTTTTGCAACTAAAGTCACACACCAGAGGTTCATTTTTTGTCTCTGTTTCCTTCACCAATTGCTTCCTGCCTTGAAATACAATGTCCTGTTGTTCTTGCATTGCATTTGGTCTTACCTCGACATTTAATATTTCCTGTCTTAAACAGTCAAGCTCACAAGAGGGCACATGTTGGATGTCAGAAAATTCTGATTGTAGTTGTTGAAGTTCTTGAATCAAATCCTTTTTTATCTCTTCTGAGGCTATTAGTTTATGTAAGATATCTTTATTCTCACTAAGTACTAGTTTCTCTTCTTGTTCTAATTTTGCTTTCTTCTCCTTAAACTCAATTGTCTGCTCTCTCAGAATACTCATTATGTGTACATTTTCTTCTTCTACCACTTTATACTTTTCTTGCAAAACTTTCAGCTCTCTTGTGATTTCTTCAGTTCTTGCGTCAATACATTGTTTTTCCTCCTTGTGTTTTCTGGACATTTCAGAAATGATTTCTTCTTTTTCCTTTAAACTATTAGAAATATTTTTATTTGCTTCCAGTAAAGTTATTTGGTTTTGCTCTAAAGCTCTGCTTAAATCCCTAATGGTTGCATTTTCTTGAGTAATTTCCTCAATTTCTTTTTTATATGAACAAATCATTGACGACATGCCCTTCTTTTCTGAATCCCATGTCTCAGACATGAGCTTCAGCTGTCTTACTGAATCCTCAAGCAATTTATTACTGATCTTTAAATCCTGAAGCTCTGCTTCTTGGTTTTTTAATCTTTCATTCAGAGTTTGCAGTTGCATGTCCTTTTCCTCAAGAATAGCTGAAGTTTCTCCAACAAACGTCTGATGTGCTGAAATATCTGCTTGCAAGTTACTAACATGCTCTTTAGTTTCTGTCACAAAGCTTTCACGCATCTGTTCTGTGTTACCTAATCTTTCTCCTGTTTCACCCTTGATTTGCAGTAAGTTGTCATTTTCATTTTTCCATTGAGAAAAAGCATTAGTCTCTTTTTTTAATTCTTCATATTCTCTCTGTTTGAATGCAAGGAGACTCTGCAAAGCTTCTGATTCTTCCTCCATTTTATTTATTTTACAGTTCAGTTCTTTAATATGATTTTCTTTTTCCTTGATCAGGTCTTGAGTAGAATCTCGCTGCTTTTCCATGTCAGCTAAAGCTAGTTTCAGTTGCTCTACAGAAGGTGAGCTCGCTTGCTTTATAAATTTCTCTTCCAGTAACTTCAACTCTGCTTCCTGAAAAGCATTCTTATCTATAACAGAAAACACCATCACATCATCATCAGACAACATTGGCCATCCTACTGATAATGTTTAATGAAAAATTACTACTTTTACTATTTTCAATCATCTTTTCAGTGCAAAGCATTACTCTTAAGTTATCTCACTGGATAAAGGATTAGTTATATCACTTCAGGCTATCAGACACTGTGTACTACTCATAGACATTGTTAACTTTCTGTTCTGCAGTCTAATACAAGTCTGCACTCCAATCTGGTAAGTACGTGCTTTCTCGGGTGACTGACTACCTGTTGTTTCTGTGTCTCATTTTCACTTTTTTTTTTTTTTTTTTTACAGGACCTATAACAGTATGACCTTTTCATGGATCATTCTTGTGCTCCTTTTCTGCCAAAAAAGGATGCTTAATTCTACACAGCCATTTTTCAAATTCTCATAATTGTTCCTCTGCTTTGATAAGAACAGAGTAAGAAGCAGCATGCACACATAGCGAAAAAGAAAAAGACACTACATTCCTCCAGATAGCTGGTAAGGACTGCAAATTGTCTACCCAATCAAAAACAAATCAACAGTTGAAAGGCAATGAAAAGTTTGGGCATTAATTTTCAGGAGAACAAAACCAAATTCAAAATCTTCATTCTGAAAGCTCACATTGAGTTTGATTTCCACACAGAAACAAGTGGGAATCCATCCCCTTTTATTAGTCAAATCCAGCAGAACTACAAAAAATATTTTACATTTCAACTTAATTCCTGAAAAATTGTGTTCTCAATTAGAAACAAACACTGCAAAGAAGACTCAACAATTAGTAGTTACATAAAAAAAAAAAAAAAAGGAAAATGTTAATTCAAACAAGCAAGAATTATAAAACAGAAGTTTCCTGGTTTAAATGCATTCTCTGAAATTCAGTTTGTTGGTAAGTTCAGTATACTTCAGTTAATTTCAAAATTGTGTATCTTCAGGAATTGCATATGTTTAGATAAAAATTCATTTCTATTTCAGACAAACTTAATATTGGTTAAAAATACCATCATAATCATATCCCACAGAGGAAACCCTTTTGCTTAATTCACAATCAAGTTTACAGGATTGCAGCAAACATGCATTATTGAGCATCCAACAGGAGTCCTGCAAATGTGAATACATAACTCACTTTTCATCTCTTCTGCAAAATTCTGGCTCTGCTTTAGAGATTGCTTGACGGTTTCTAGTTCCTCTTCAAGTTGGTGGATCTCCTGCACTTTTTTCTCAAATTGCAAGTCCAGAAGGTTTTTTTCCTGCTTCACTTTCTAAAACAAAATCAAGAAAGACCAGATTTTGTAAGGTTTGCAGAGATCAAAGAATTCAGTTCATTTAAATCAGAAGAAAGATATTCCACTAGGTCCTCTCTGGGCAGATGGACACTGATTCCTAAGCACTGCCTGAGAACATTAGCTGAGCATAAACTTAACTCATTGACAGCATCTGAGGCATGCTGCCAGTTGACACAGTCAGGACGCCCCTTGTTTGCATACAACAAACAGCTCCAGATGACCTACCCCAAAGAGACAGGACAGAACATATCCTACAAAATCAGAGGTGATTAAGTTAGGCTGCTTTCCTAAAGCAACAAAGGAAACAAACTCCTGAAACGGCATCAAAATTAACAGGGAAAATTATAGATCAAATTTCACTCATCATCTCACGCAAAGTCTTCTTTCTACTAAAGAATATCATGGCAACACTGTTCAAATTTTATTTAGAAGTGCTTATATTTCCAGAGGGTTATTTTGCCATTAAGAGCATTTTCTTCCAAATAAATTGAGTTTAAAAAAGCAAAAAGCCAACTCCATAACTACATTGCATCTAGGAAGCAAAACAAAAGTTCTTGTAGGCAAACTAATTTTTTTTTTTCCTCTAAACTCCTGTGCTGCTGGACAACAGATGGCATGGCTCTGGCATGGTCCGATTGGAAACAGGCCGTCAATTATTCATCCGTTTACTACTAGCAGATGGACAGCAATTCACAAAAGCCAAGCTCAAGAAACAGAAAGGTCTGGATGAAAAAAATTAAAAGCTTGCTGGCATGGCAGGCTTGTTTTTGAAACAACATAAATAAATCACCCTCAGAACATGATTAAAATTGTCACTGTCACTACCAGTTACCTTCCCTTCCAGTCATAGCCTTCTTTACACCGAATTTATAATAAAAAAGTCACAAAAGTTTCAAGGAACAAAGTTTTCTAGCAATCTCAACAATAATTTTTCAAAGAAGCACAAGTACCCAAACTTCCTGCTTTCAAAGCACCACACGCACATGCAATACCAGTCAATGACTAAACAAGCCTGTTCATTAGAACATTTAGGGTGATCTGTGGACAGAAGAACAAACAAGTTAAAGAAATTAAAAAGGCTGAATGGTCCAATTATTTTGATTCAGTGCAAACATTTTCAATAAACAGCATTCAGCAAGACCCAGGAAGCCATGCTTTAACAAAGTATCTGGTAACAACAAGCCATTTACTCTTTCCAAAGCTATAAGCAATAGAATCAATTTGGTTTCAATCCAGTCAACACTTCTACTTGTATGTTGTTTTACCCAATTTATCCGTTCTGCAACTATGCCTTGAAAAAGCAAAAATTAAACCAAACTCCAGAACCTATATACTGGTGGTACTGTTATTCAGGAGGAACTTCAGTGGGCAGGCTTGCCAGCAGCTGGGGGGACAGACTGACCAATTGTTCCCAGAAGAGCTATGGGCGTGCTTGCACCACCAAAATGTAAGCCCTACCTTACGATGCCATAACTACTAAGATATCACCACACCAAAGCTTAGCAGTCCTTAGATTAAACGTCCCCAGTCTGTCTCACAAGTAGATCCATTTTGCAACTTCTTTGGAACACCAGTTTTATACAGTAAGGACTGCAGAGTAAAACCACTGTAAAACAACAGTAAGCACTTAGACCATCATTGCAAGACTCTATACATTTCCCTCCAGGAAAGGAAAAAAAAAAAAAATTCAATCTCATTTTCTATTGCTATAAACAAAACCTACAGTCATCAAAGCCTCCAAGACTTCAAAACAATTTGATGATTTTTTTTTTTTGCTTTATACTTATTTATGAGAGTAAAGATAACAGCCAGGCCTTCAATTCTGCTAAATATACCACACTGTCTTGTGTGAGTCAAGACAGAGAGAAAACCACAGTTACTGATCTCTTCAGATAGTACCTTCTCCCCCAGACTCAGCTTCTTCACAAATATATCACTCATGTTCTGAAACATCACTGTCACCAGCTGTTCAGTTGTCTGGCCAAGACAAACAAATACGAAGAAAAAATGATTATAGTTACAGACCAGTAAGGTGGATACAAGACTGGTAGATAAAAAGAAGCGCTTCCAAGAATTTGCAGTAAAAATGGTATCTCCACAAATTAAGGTGCTCTCTGACAAAAAGGTCTAAAAAAAAAAAAATCCAACCCTGAAACCACCTGTACCAAATCTAACCTCACTCTGTAATTTCAAAATAAGAAAGGGTATGAGCCCACAATATTTGATATACAAAGTCTTTTTTTTTTTTTTTTATTGAAAATATGAAAGATCACAGTGAGAATGAGCAGAAGCTTTTAGTTGCTTTCCTCCTTTGGGATATGTTGGAAGAACAAGCACATTCTTGATTAGCATTACCACTAGAAGACACTGGCTACATTTATTTGCTAAATAAATATGTGCCAAGGACCACAATCCAGCACTGAGGCCAAGTGGCATGGAACAGCCTGTATCTGTACCACTAAAATCTTCTGTCTTCCAAAACAGGTGGCTGTAACCAAACTGCTTGCTGGGAATGGTGCCAGGCTTGTGTGAACTCCCAAACCGTGCCTGGGAATTGTACAAAAGACTCCTAGTCAGCTGGGCCAAAGCCTTGTGAAATACTGTTCTAACAATTAACGCTTTAAATAGTCACATTCCAATACCTGGCGATGCTTCCAGATATTGTAATCCACCAGCATGAATGCACCTGAACTTTCACAATATACTAAAGGTTTATCAATGCTTGTGCTGATCTGGTCAAAAACCCCTGTGATACTTTAAATTTTTTTCATAAAATTTTGCCAACTAATTTTTTTTTGGCAGAAATTATGCCAGATTATTTTATACCTGCTCATGACAACAGGCAACAAGGAAGATAAGAGCGTTTAAATAAAACAAATCACTGAGAAGGATTCCATAGGTATAAAGCTCTCTTCCCTTTATTTGGAGAATTAGAAGTAGAAAATTAAAAAAAATAAATAAAAAATGCATTGAGAGGTCTCCTAGTGGCACAACTGTAACAGTTTCCTGTGTTTCCACTCTGATTGCTACCAAAGCAAAATAATGTCACAGAAAACCAAGGAGATACTAAAGTGGAAAAGATTTTTACACAAGTGTATACGAGGTAGTATATCCACAGACAAAAACTTCTCTGAATTAAACTTTATTTTGAGGAAAGCATTTAGAGCAGTGTGTATGTGCTGGACTGTGTTTCTTCTTAGAAAAATGCAATTTTTTCAAAAGAGGATATAGCATAAAATCTTTGAGTTTGGCAGCACATACCAAAGAAATTGTCGATGATTCTAGAATTTACTTCTAAAATCAGACAAACATTTATGCATTTTTATTTCAGGACTAAAAGCAAGAATCTCTCAAAAAGCTATGTTTGGTAATGGAAGTCCAACGTGAACCAGAAGATTAGCAGTAATGCTACAGCACTATAATCCCAATCCTTCAGCCAAATATGCAAATTCCATTAGTCTACGTGAAGTTAGTGAAGACCTTCTTTTGTGTCACGACTAAAATATTAGTAAGATAGTTCATAAAAGCATTTTAAGATAGCTTATGGGGAAATACGCTATGTGGGTAACTACTAGACAGTCCTAGTGTTTACAGATTATTAATTTATATTATTAATTGAACCCGTTACCCCTCTGCATCAGTTACCTCAAAGCTTCTTGTCAAGTCAGTTTCCTTATCCTGGGCTGCTAATAAAGCCTGCTCCGCTCTGCACAGCTTCTGAGTGAGATCACTGGTATCACGTTCCAAGCGTTGCTTCACTGCCATTATCTGCAAAACCGAGCGTTGAAAATTCACATTGTGTTTACAGACATTTATAACTCTTTTTTAAACCTTCTATGCTTAAACTCTAACATTCTATTACAAAATAAAACTACGTTATCTTACCCCACCACGAACCTAAGGTTGTTTAGTGTGGTTTAGAAAACAGCTTCTTATTGCCTTTCAGTTCCTTTACCTCTGACCAGAAAGATAACATGTCTCTAAAATACATATAGACTGTCTGAGGTGGATTAATACAACTTGCAGCTACAGGCTTCAAATGAGATTGGCAGCATAAGAGCCTTGTTGCTAACCTATGCGCGTCAGAAAGGAAGGATCATAACCATGCTTCTCACTCCATGGACACAGTATTTTGAAGAAACTGAACAGGTCTTAGCTCTTTGAAACAGTCCTGTAATGCTCCAGATTTGAAAGGAAGGAAATGCCATCATCAAGTCAAAACAGGAAAACAAACAATAATATAAAATCTGCTCTTAGATCATTAGGTAATAAATTAGCTTTCTTGGAGAAAGAACTAAAAGCACTTACTTTTCTATACAAAATCAATTTATTCAGTAAGTACATGCGAAGTAAGATGTGTATAAAGAAACCTCCCTTGAAAAGGCTTGACAATGTTTTCACAGAACTAAATTTCTAAAATAAAACAAGCTTGTAAGAAAGCTGTTGTCACTTTCAGGAATACTGTTTTCGTTCAGCCTCCCTGCTAATGGCCCTTCTCAGCATGGCTTTCAAAGACTCATGGCCCTTTTTAATAATTCAGTTAGCTCTGCTGCTTTATAGCTGCTCTCAAGAGTTTTTTGACCCATACATATGTATCTTTTTCAGTCATCCTCTCTTTAGACTTTTGCTGCTTTCTAAATTCCTTAAAACTGTGGTCCCATCACAACTAGTGGGATCTAATGGCTAGTGGGAAGAAACCTTCTAATGGAAGTGGGAGAGACCTCCCCTGTACTCAGGTTCCTCCTCATACAAACCCCGATTCATCTGGATTTTGTGGAGAGGAAGTCCAGGGAGTTAAACTAATGAGAAATTCTTATTATTTATAAATTATTTATAAATAATTTTTCTTTGTTCTTTTAGCCCTTGTTTCAGCTCTCTGCATGTTCAGATGAGTGGGGGTGCTGCTACAAATGAAGTAACAGGAATGCATGAACAGGGAGCATGAAGTGGGGCTGTGGTTCCAAAAGGCAACTACTTGTTGATCAGCTTAGCTCTATCATCAGACTGCACCTCTGCAGGTTTTTCGTACAAGGTGTCTCTTGTGATAAGCCCCAACTATTCCCCTCTCACACAGCAGCTTTATTTTAGTTTCACTGTTCTGCACTCACGTCTCCTTCCCTGTGGAAAGTGGACTAGCCCCAAACCTTCTAAACCCTGCAATTAACATTTAACTACATCGCACTTCAGTGAGAAATGGTAAATACAAAACAGCTAATACAAACTGCACAAAACATCAATATAAGCTTCCACATTAATTATTATTATTTGCTTTAAGTAGAATTAATTTAAGGCAGTGCTGTCAAGATCAGTAAATCCTAGCTTCAGAAGAAGATATTAGTATTAAAAGCTTACTTTGTCAAATTCTGCCTGCAGGGAGTTGAAGTCATTTTTGGCTTGCTGTAGCTCCTGGTTCAATTTGTTTCTTACATGGCTGCTCTGCTGATCCAGCTTTTGTAAGGAACGTTGCTGACAGGCTAGTTCCTAGAAAACAGTGGTACAATATCAAAGCAATAAATAGACAAATTAAAACAAGTTTCTATTTCGGTTACTGAAGCAACAACAGAATGATTTTCATTAGCAGATACTGCCTGCTCTGAAACACCCATCTAACACAATAAACAAAAACTTGAAAACAACTTTGATGCACGCTGTAAATTTGTCGTGGGCAAGAATGGTTGTAACACCATTTGTGTCATCTGCTTAAAAACTCCTTTACAGCAACATCCATATCATGAAAAGGGAAAAAATCTAAAACTAGTAGAAGTATCAGTACTAAAATTTGTTATTTTCAGGATGTTTCAAATAAGAATTACATTAAAGTACAACACGTGGACAAATTCATCTCTTCTTTGCTATTACGTGCACACCATACTGTAGGGTTCATTTTTTTTCCTAGGAAAATCTAAAATTATTCTTAAAATAATACCCAGCATGGGACTAAACAACTAGAGACTCTTACAAAGGCAGTCATGAAAATGGCACAAAACAGACTTCCTGAAATCTGTAGGACAATCTAGCTCGTGTGGATCCTCCAACGTGCCAAGTAGGCATCCATTAAGAAAACAGTTGGGCTTGCAAGTCCTCACTGGGGCTGTTCCTGTGCCTCTGGTTCCTACAGTTGCGGTTCTGTAGCAATTTCAGTGCCTAATCAAGTGCTAATATGTTGATATGTATACACGCATATATTTTTAGCATCTTTCTACATAGAACCCAGTATAGACAGCTCTGCAATTGCATTCCCACAGAAGAAGGTGGCAGAAGCAGTATGCAAATTCCGAAAGGAAAGATGTGACACCACCTGGGTGTCACATTAGCTGACGCAAGTAACTAATGCTGAGGAAAGTACGTACGAGATCTAAGGGCTCTTTTGCAAACCTCTGGTCAGGAACATTTCCTGAGCACATGCGAGGAGGTCTTTTGGACCCTAGTGAGCTCCTTATTAATGAAAAGATGAAGTCAATGCCTTTATGTTCCATAGCAATCCAATAATTATGGAAGTTTGAAGCTCAGATGGAAACATTCAAACAAAATTTGAGAGAGAACACTGGAAATTGTTTAGACTCTGAAACCAGTCTGTGTTACCAACTCTGAATAAAGCCTAAGAAGCCCCAGGCCTTTGGCTTTATGGAAGTTAACTGAATGCACACCTGAATCTCACCTGCCTTCTAGAAACAGAAATGGGATAAGGAACACACAAGCAAGGCTTCACGGGGCAGAATTCGGTAGGACCAGGACGGGACTTAGGTTTCACAGAGTGGAAAAATCCCCCCTGAGGAAAATGCACAGACGAGAGTTCCCAAGATAGTACACATATTTGGATGCCCGAATGCATAAAACAAAACCTTTACATGGGATTTGGCTGCCATGCATAGCATCCAGTTCATACAAATAAACGAACATTAAACAAACTTCATAATAGTTTATAACAGCTTACAGATGACAAACATTACAGAGAAAGTGTTCCTCACACCAGCTGGCCTTGTTGCACAACCTAGAATGAGAGTGTGTGGATTTACATATTAGCCTTATGAAGGCCTTTTTAACAAAAATAAAGTCTACTTCACAGGAGCAGTTCCTGTGCATGGCACCTAAACTGCCTGGCATCCAAGCGAGCAGCTGCTGAAGCAGGCTGTAGCAACAAACCACCCGTGTGCAGGGTGCTGTGCTGCTTCTCTGCTCTCAGCACTGCCATCTCCACGAAGGATTCCAGTCGGTGCATGCACCAGCCAACACAGATTGGGTTTGTAAGGAGAATCAACGACATAATGCTTCTTCAAACCCATCTTTTGATGTTACTGCTCTATTTGAATCTTTTGACACTCTTTTTCATGCAACAATTATTCAAAGATCAACTCTTATTTATCACTTCTAGACCAGGTCCTGTATCTCTCTGAGATCCTGTGTTAGCATCTACTGACAGATTTTATGAAACCACGTTTTCACTCACGTATCAATATTGTTCATCAGCCACTCCAGCAGAAGTCCTCTACCAGTGATTTTATCTTTCTAGGGATACCTCAGAGAACGTTTTAGGTTAAAGATCTGACACAACAGCAGTCGTCTTCAGGGCAACCCTCTATCCAACCCCTAAAGCAAATTTAAAATGCCAATCTGAAATGTTGTCATCACTTCCAAACCCAAGTAATCTTTTGGATTTCCTGGTAGTGATCGTATTATACAAGGAGTTTAGATGTAATCTGAATCTGAAAGTTAATACTAAACCTAACTTCACTCCAAAAATTTTCTGGGATACTGCTACACTTGTTCTCTCTGCAATAGCTGGCACAAAAAGGAAACTAAGGACACTGATGCTAATCCCATATTTTACCATCTTCTGAGCACAAACCAAGATTAGAAGAAAGGCATAATCCTAAAGAAATTTGTTTCTCATGTGTGACATGCAGGAAAAATTAACTCAGATTGCACACCAACAAATAACTGAGTTTGAACCCACATGTACGTAATTCCGTGAGCCAGCGCAACCTGGTTTCTCATGGATTCGTATCTCACTCCGGCCTCTTGCACAGATTCTCTAATATCTGATGAACCCTAACCTAAGTCTGCATCTCTCTGGCAGCCCCTCCCCTCTACTGTGATGTGTTTTCAGTTTTTCCAACTACCTTTGCGACTTTTATCTATCAGGTGTGATTGCAATGAACTGAAAAGCAGGTACACAAAACAGGCCAAGTGATTTCATCTCCTCAGCAAGTCAAAATTAATAAAAAGTTCCACCTTACCTCTTGGTATTCCTTCTCCTTAGCCTTTATTTTCTGTTCTAAAGACTGACGAGTACTCTCAGCATTTTGTCTTTGACAGTTCAGTTCTTCAGACAATCTTTTCATCTTTTGCTCCATCATTTGGACCTACAATAATTATTTATCAATCCCAAACGTTAAAAATGCAAGAGGTGTTTTAAGTTCATAAGTTTTTTTTTTTTTTTTTCTGTCCAAATCAAAAGCAATTATCTTAGCCTACCCGAACAACAAGAGGGTCTTTTCCACAATTCAGACTTTAATTACAAAAAAATCAGCAGGGTATTTTCTGGTTTAACCTCCACATGAAGAACTTGCTGCCTGATTTAGCTTACTATGTTAATATTATGTTAACTAAGAGAGTGACGCAGTGTCACCCAACTCCCTGAAAAGTAAAATGTGTTTTTATTCCAAAACCAACCTGTTAAGGCTAAACACCTTTTTTTTTTTTTTTTTTCCCAGAGGGTGGGAAATAATGGCAAAGGGTGAACAGGACTGGTTTTATTCCCCAGCAACAAAAGCTGGTGAATGACTTACTGAAACAACAGTGCCTTTATGCCGTAAGAAAACAAGATGCAGGTAGTAGTACAGGGATGCTAGGTTATTAAGCAGACCACAGAGACCGTGAGCCCCTGGAAGATCCCATGGGAACTTGCCTGCCAGGCAGAACCCTGCCTACCACATAATATGGGAGAGTATCTGATAACACAGAGGAAGTGCTGCAGTCAGGGAATGGTGCTAGTGACAACCGTGCAAGAGACATGCCGGAAATTAAATTTGGGATATGAGGCAGGAAACTAAAATCCAGAACCTCAGTGCAGTTCGTACAAAGCAGGAGGGGTGGGCAGAGATCCAGTTTCAGTGCAAGAAGGAAAATGTAACAGAAAGGAACAACTTTCAGCTGTCGGGACCAAAGGAATCCTCTGAGCCAAGGAGATGCTGCACGGTACCTTAAGGACAGGCTGTGCCTCAATTCAAGCAGGGCCAGCCAGTCTTACTCCTACAGCCAAATGTTGCTCTCTCTCTCTCTCAAAAAACACACTGGTTAACCCTCAACACGCAAAGGTTTATTTTTAAGGACCAATACAGGAGCTGTGGGAAACAGCACAGCTTTCCAATATACTGAGGTAGCATGTAGAAACTTGCTGAGAAAAATGCATAATAATCATTATATCTGGAGAAGACACACACAAATATTTTTCTCCTATCCTGTAGGCGAGTCAAAGTAGTAGGAAAAGAAAAAGCTAGATGGAAATATGAAGATTCAAATAATCATGTCACTAGTCACTTATTACTTCTGGGTACTATTTTCATATCTGTCAAATGCTGTGAAAGAGGAGTTGAGGAAGATGCTGTAACTCAACTGATCAGTAAAAGGAAACTTCTAACTGGTTATCTGCAGTTTGAATTCAATGATTTTAAACAGTGGTGTTCTCTTTGCATGACCAACAGCAAAAATCAAGTGGATTCATTTTTATGTATTATATATTTAAATACTCTAAATTCTCAACTAAACAAACTGAACAAATTGTACTATCTTTTTCTTTACCTAGTATGCCTACGTATGCAAACTGCTTAGGATTAGGTCATGAAATCTTATTTTAAAACTACATACATTCTCAACATCCTCTTGCATGGCATTTTAACCCAGATTTTAGTTTATACAAGTCATTTCAAATCCAAAGACTATCTCACCACAACATACTGTAGTATAGGCAACAAATACTGATTTTTCAGTTTTCATTTTTCAGTATTTTTCAAATACTGATTTCAGTTTTCAGTTACATGACAGTCTGTTTAGTGCCACATCTTGCCACCAGATGTCATTGTTGCTCTACACAACTTGATCTGAAAATATTTTTCAGAAATCCAGTCAATCTTGCCTGAGGGCTATTCCTAATGGATGAAAAATATTTCTTCAGGTGGAGTAAGAACCTTCCAGAAAACGGCAACTCCTTATGAATACTTACATTTTTACAGGTAATACACAAACTAACATATTCTTCTCAAAACTGGAATCTCAGCAAATGTCCAAGAAACTTAGCAGAGTATCTTGGTTCTTACTAAAATGGCTGAAAACTGACACACATTAATACTGGGAATGAATTGTAAGGACGTTCAGAAGATGTAATGCAACACCTCACCTGTGTCATTGCTTGATTGAGTTCCATCGTCATTTGAGTTATTTTATCTCTGGTTTTATTTATGACTTTATCCTTCTTTGTTAATTCCAACTTCATTCTGTCCAGCTTGAGTTCAGCCTCTTGATGTTTATTCATATGGGATTTCTTCTCTTTTTCTAGAGCTTGCAGTTGTTTTTCTAGGTCTTTAACCTTGGGATTTAGCTCTGAATTTTAAAAACAGTTAAGATTAAAGATACTTTCTGCTGAAAGGTATGTCTTCCAGGAACTCAGCTTTCCAAGAGTCTATGAATTTTAAAATATTGAGTATGTTTGATAACAACCGAAGTCCCTGACAGAAGCAGAAACACTGCAAAATGTTGAGCAAGCTGAACACAAAAATTTCAACTCTCTTCTACTACTATAATCTTAATGACTATAACTATCAAGACTAAAAAATAGTTGACTAAATCAACCAATTCCATTTTGTAATGTATGAGAGCACAGCAAAATGCAAAGTCAGGCACAAATATTGCAAAAGCAAAGACAATTTGTTACTCTGCTGTTATTTTTGTTTTTCTTTTTTTTTCTTTGTTGTTTTTAAAAATACAGAAAAATGTACTCAACACATATTTTTATCTGTGTTTTATTTATTTTTAAAGGGTAGATATCCACTGCAAACATTTATTTGGGGCAACTGTGAGCCTCTGCTTCAAAGAGACTTCTGAGCTATTTCACATCTGCAAATATAGTATTTCACATTTTAATGTTTTTCTTGCTCCTAAAACTACATATATAAGAAGTAAAAACCAAGTGATCTTGTCAGAATATACATCAGCAGGAGTCTGCCTTCCAAAATCACAATGCAATTTTATGGTAAAAAGCATTGGCCGGCTCCAGGACTGTTATCAAGAATTAATATTAATTGCTAAAATTTATTTATTAATATACAAAAACCTGTTCTCCTGATGCTGAATTCATATGGCTTCCAAACTGAAAAACACTGCCCGGACTAAAGTTTTACATGCAGACATTTGAATAAACATCTGGAAAATACAGAAACCAATTAAAAAAATCCTGTAAAAAGCAGTTAGTGGAAAACCTGGTCCAAACAGCAGGTTTAAGTAAATGGCCACCAAATCCATAACCAAACAAATCCTTGTTCTCTTCCAATTATCAGATATCAGAGAAAATGTATTTCTACCAACATGCAGAAAATAATACCGTATTTTGCTTTTTCATTGTATTTTTAGTATCTTATTCTATCCCAGGCTTCCTGTAACATCCTTTATGGATGAACTCAGTTATGCATTAAGCACGTTCAATCAATGAATTTTTAAACAGATATTGCTCAGCCATAAATCTCAATAGTCATACAAAATTAAGGAAAAATATAATTGAATTTGAATTTAACACAGATGGAATGAAATCCTGAAAAGTTTTAACTTCAAGAGAATTGTTCCATAAGCAATGGAATTATTAGAAAAGGCTGTTCTCCTTCAATTTTGGTGTGATATCCCCTGCCCACATCATAAATACAAACTCCCCTCCTAAATCCCACACCCGTTATGTAAAAGCTACCGCAGCTTGTGGATAATCGCCACGTACTGGCCGGTCATTGTGAATACACACACCAGTAGCCAGCCGAGCTAGCTGCCAAAGGCAACAACAGGTATCTTCCTCTTTTCCTCACTAAAGCACTAATTCCAGTGCCCCTCTTCTATCCGCACAGCAGCTTTCATGAAGCCATACAGGAGGCTGCCTCTGGCTTTTAAAGAAATATACCAGATACCTTGGTTCTGTGCTCTGAGCGGGGTGATGAGTGAAGAGTTACAATTCTCAGCAAAGCTGTTGTCAAACTCCTTCTTCTCTGATATTATACTAGAATTTGTTTCCTTTTCCCACGGAAAATAGGATGTTGTAGAACTTCTCTTTGCAGGGGTTTCTTGATTTTTAGATGGTGTCTTTTCTGGTTGCCATGAAAACACAGATGAGGAAGCCTGATGCCAAGCAATCTCCCTGTGACTCAAAGAGCTTTGCTGAGGATAAGGCTGATTTATTTTCTGTGACCAAAAAAAAAAAAAAAAAAGGATCTATCCTTACACAGTTCCACAGCTGACATATAACAAAATTCATTTA
Organism: Cygnus atratus; assembly: GCF_013377495.2. Taxonomy (NCBI): domain Eukaryota; kingdom Metazoa; phylum Chordata; class Aves; order Anseriformes; family Anatidae; genus Cygnus; species Cygnus atratus. The sequence continues at coordinate 101,522,021 of NC_066364.1, forward strand.
TTAATAAGTAGATAATAGGTCGTGGTCATTTCAAATTGTTATGTTAACATACATCATACACTGGTGCAAATTACTGATTGATATCACTGCTTTTTATACTACATAAATAAAATAACATTAATTCAAGTATAAAAGCATAGCAAGTACTTATCAGCACAGACCAGGATCCCTGAAAAACTGAGTTTGATCTGTCTATATTTAACATATCCAGATTTTTGTGTTTTTCAAGAGAATAACATCATTTACCTCCTACATTTTTCAAAATCAATGCCTACATTCTAACAGGCAATTTCTGACACAAGCAAACTGCAAGAAATATAGAAGTCTAGACTAACATATCTGATATCTGCCCCATATTTATTCCGAACAAACACAGGTAAATTCAGAACATACTCAGTTATTTAAACCTTTATGCACAGAATAGCCAAAATCACAGTAACAGAAAATGCTAGGTGCCAGCTTATAACCTCTTTGCAAAGAAAAATTAGCGACAGTCCAAATCTAACTTTTTTCCCTCCTATAAATGTTTTAAATGAAAAAAACTCAGACAATAATGCCCCTAACTGTATTTTTAAAATGGATTTTCAAATGCCTCCTATTTACTATTTTTTTAAAGTAATGCCCTAAACCAGGTAATGCCCAGTCTGACTTCTCAGTCCAACCAGAGAATATATTGTCATGTAGGAACAGCTGTGCTAGGACCAGAAGCTTATTATAGCCCAGGATACTGTCTCCAATCTTATAAAATATATTTTTTATGGACAGGGAACATAAAAACCTAACAATAAGCAAGGTAATCATTCCCCTGATGTGCCATTTAAATTTCCTGAGTTCCTGAGACAAATGTTTGAAACCTGGAAATTAAAGGAATTAATTTTTACTGAAATGCTTCACCTGTATTTTCCCTTTTGGATCTGTCTGTATTTTGTTTTTTTTACAGTACTCTGTGACAAAGAGCTCTGTCATTTAACACTGTATAACATTAAATAGTTTTTGTTCAAATTGTGCAAAGCTGGTACTTGTTATTGTGCCTTACAAAAATAGAAAAATGACCATTTTCTGTTTCCTCTCTTGACCCTCACTCATCTTTGAACCATCCTGTTCTACTATACCTGTTTTCAGATGAGATGACCAGAATTGTGGAACATGCAGGGAACACGGGAAAAAAATTTTCCCCATTAGTTTTTTCAAATAAAATAATTCTTTGTCACCATTGTTGCACGCAATATTGAAGTTTCCAGAGATCTAGCGACAATAATAACAGAATTACTGCCTAGAATATTTTCACCAAATTTGGAGCCGGAGTGTATCAGGTATGCAGTGTTCAGATTATGTTTTCCAGGTGCGTTACTTCACATTTCTGATGCTGAATTTAACTTGATATCTTAGCTATTGCAATGTACTATAATAAAATCGTGTGGTCTTCAGCCATCTTGTTCAACGCTTTTTCAGATAGTTACCAAATACGCTGAATAGCACTGTTCTCTGCACTCATCCTTTTCAGGCTCCACTGTTGATCACTCCCCAGCTGCAGAAACTGACCGTTTATTCCTAGCCCTCAATCTTTACCGGAATTCACAAGAGGAACTCTGCCTTATCAAAGCAGTTTAGTTTTTTTTCAAAGCATTTTGGATATCCAGTAATATTACATTGAATTAATCACACTTGTTCTCTGATTTACTCTAAGAAAAACAAAAACCAGAACCATACACCTCTGAAAATATGTGAGGCATTATTTACCTTCACAAATAATAAACAGTTGATCTTTTCTCCATATATTATATATACACATGCATCAATACATTTATTTTGTTTTACATTTAAATACATTTAAATACATTTATTTTGTTTTGTTTAAGTTTCTAACAATTTTTCCAGGACAAAATTTTGTCCAGGACAAAAGTTGGCCTTCGTAAACTACATTCCCAGGAACGGGTACTGCAAGGCTTTCTAAAAACTGGTATCACCCTTGCCACCTGCTAGTGCCAAGAGGAGAATGAAATCAGCAGTCCCACTTCAGAGTGCTGTATCAGTTCATTGGTAAATATTGTCTGTATCTGGTGGGTTTTTTTTAGTACTATTCATTTTATCAATTTCTTTTAAGATTCTTCTGGCTTTTCAATTTGAGTCTATGCCACACATTCAACCAACATAAAGAAAGGCTTTGAGATATATGTCTTAGCCTTTAAAGAGTAAATACCAAGCCAAAAAGATTTCAGCTTCTTGTTCTCAATGAGAACCTTTACGTCTTCATCATCTATTGGCCTCTGAGATCCTCTAAGATACTTGCTACTACTTACACATTTAAAAAATTTACTATTTTTTGCTTGCTGGGTAAATTATTTCTTGTAATCTTTTCAAAGCTTATTTTACTATTTTATCATATTTAAATTGTCAAAACTGGCACTGTTTTCACTTGTCCTTGACTGCCCAAGACTTCTAGGTTTTGAAAGATGTGTTTTCATTTTTAATATCCTTCTTTCCTTTGCTATTCAATTATGCTGGCTATAGATTACTTTTGAATGGCAGGACACACTCATTAATCTTTTTAATACATATATATTAATTGTACTTGAAGTGATGCAGAATATATTTCACTTAATTTCCACTCCATTTTCCAAGTTTAAGCAGTTGTAACTTTCTTAGACCTAACATATTATTTTCAAAAGATACTTACGTTATTCTGGATGGTTCTCAGTTCTAATTCTAGCTTTTTTCTTTCTTCTACTTCTTTCTTGTATTTTTCTTCTAATTCTTCAAACTTAGCATCTACAAAGACATGATGAATACTTTTTCATAATACAACTTAGTATACAGGTAATCTTTTCTAGCCTCTTCCTATCACAGGAGTGATGAAAATGAACAGCTGTCAGAAGCATCAGATCATGAGGAAGAAAGAATTATATATAAAAATATTTTTAGTAATTTATGTCCTCAAAAGTACACCTGTGGCATACGTGGAACTTGACATTAGAATGAAAACACAACTGTTAAAAGTAAGGATTCAATGCCAGAGTTCATTTCCGTGCTTTTTTGACAATATGTAATACATATAGAAAAATGTATATAATGCATATAATAATGAACATGTATCTATATTTTTTCACTTTCAAAAACGTGTATATATTTAATGATACATGCACATACATACAGATATTGTGTGCGCGTATACATATGTATATATAATTTTACACTACTAGCCCAGTAGCATTAACATTATTAAGAAACAAACAGAAAATAAGGCTGGATCTTTTCCTTGAGCAACTTTCAAATGTAATAGGTATTGGACAGGATTCTTTTGTTGAAATTTTAAAAAGAGTATATTAGTCTAACACAAGTCTTGCTTCCCTTTTCTTGAATTTGTAAATAATTCTACATTTTCCAAAAAAAAGACCTAGAACTAGAATACTTTGTAACATCTGAAATAATTTAACACACCAGCTTTCAATGAAAACAAACTCTTGCAACAACACCATTTTAAATAGTTACTTTAACCTAATCCTTACTTCAGGAAGGCCACACTTCTGTGTGGAAATCTGGAATACCTGACATCGCCAGTCCTGCACCCCTTTTTGGATATGTATAAGGGAATTAAAAGAAACAAGAATACATGAAAATATCTCAGATTTGCAACTGGAGTAAGACTGAGATGCCAAACACACAGAACATTTGTTCACAGCAAAGCAAGCATTCTCAATGTGGAACCCATCGCAGTTCTTCAGTGTATACAGCACTGAGGTGTCTGGCTACATAACAGTTCTCCTGTTACGGAATCTTCCTCTCGTTTTTCCAGTTCATTCAAATATTTTAAATCTATTTGATGTCACTAATTTGAAGATAGAAGTGATGCTTTGAAGTGGATACAGAGGTTTTAATTGTGCAGATTATTATGCACAATAATATTCTAAGCCAAAAATAATCTCCTAAAGAAAAGAAATGACTGTTGATTGAACTTTAGTTAAAGCACCTGCAGTGCATGAAAGAGAAGAAATTCGCTCTTCGCTACGTGAAGGGAACTAACACTAGGAACAAGCATGCAAAAAATTGCTGCGGTCTGTTGATAAATATTCCTATTGTTATTCCATGCCCATCAATGTAGTGCTGAAAAGATGTAATATTTGCAGTAACAGTTCAATCTGCACTAATATTTTTTAACCTTGGAATTTACAGTGTTACAAACTGGACACTGTCATAATAAGCTACGCAGTATGGACTAGGCGACTCAGTACCTAAGTGTAATATTCAAAAAATCTCTCCCACCTTCCAAGGGATCTGACAATTGGCTATCTGTGCTAGATGTAGAAAAATTCATTTACCATTATGACTTTGAACTGGTGTTAAAGGAGTAGTGAAATTTTTCTGTGGAGTACCACTGAATGACAAGTCTCCTGCAATCAACGCTTGCTGACTTCTCTCAAGCTCACATTTGTATCTGTTTAGGAAAGAAGCAGAAGGAGAAATTACTAATGGAAACCAGAAAGTCAATTATCTATTTTTAAGAGCCCGAAATACACAAATAAATATGATTTCAAGTGCTTAGTTTCAAAATCAATTTGGCATTAGAATCAATTTCCAACTCATTTTTGTGAGCACGAAGGATTACAAGCTCAGCCACGAAAACCACATCACTAGTTGGGAAGTTACACACAGGAACTGCAGCCAAAGGAACAGCAACTTTGGTCCTGCCCAGCAAGCCCAGGTGGATCATGCAATGGTTCAAGGCTGCAGCCCATCACATTAGTGGCTCCACAGCTTCCTACTCCATTCTCCCCTCCATTTTATAGCACAACATCAAGGATTCTTGTCCCAGGGGTTGTCAGGTGCTACGAAGTGGTAAGCGATCAGTTAGGATAAACCAGAACCAAATACAAGGTCAAAACTGATAGCCGGGGTCAAGCTACACGTAATCTATTGTAGTGGACAGCTATGCAAAGAACTATAAAGGAAAGCAGAGAATTCAGTAAACTAAGCTTTCTGCATGGTTTTGGAAATGGAAAAATGTGACATCCTTGGCCTGTAACCTCTCAGGGCCAGCCTTTTACAGCAGGTTTGCTCTATATTTCATCAGCGTGGTTCTAACAACCCTGCTGAATGACACTGGATTCTTCCTCAATGGATCTCAGCAATTCCTTGCACAAAGTCGTTGTTTCTGCATGTCATAAATTGTTGTTAAAATTTAGAATCTTCTCACAACAGTCAAATATCTCAAGTTTCCTTAGTTTGCCCTAACTGTGAAAAGACGACAAAAAAGTAGCAAAGGGAAAAAACAGGAAGTGCAATGCAGCTCCCTCTTTATTTACTTTATTGGGACAGTAAGAGGTGTACCTTCCAACAATTAAAGGAAGTAAACACATTTCAGACCATGAAGAAAATAAATGTTAAGAAGTCTTGTGTCACAGACTTATCGCTCTCTGAGGCAGTAATTCTGCTTTACTATTATCAGCACAACAGTTTGTCATGGGGGCAGGACACTCAGCCCTACTGACACACACAGTTTCAGAAATTCTTTTATTCAAGAACAGTGCAGCTCTAGTATAGGAACACGTTTAACAGGTGATGATGTTCACTTCATTACTGACAACTGTTCCATTTGTGTAAGCATCCTCAGATGATAAATTCTAGATGTCTGCATTATAGAAGATTCTTTTACTGCATGAATTACATTCCACCTCTGACAGGTGCAGCTCAAAGGGTTAGAGTAAATTGGATTATACTAAATGTGATAAAACTAGTCGCGTTCCCCAGAGCTCCACTTCAGGGCCAGTTCTCTTTAATGTTTCTATAAATTATCGAGATGCAGGACTCAAATGCATACTAAGCTTACTGATGATACTGTATCAGGAGGAGCTGTTGACTCCCTTGAGGCTAGAGAGACCTTACAGAGAGATCTTGACAAATTAAAGGGGTGGGCAATTAGCAACCATGCAAAATTTAACAAGTGCCAGATTCTGCACCTGGGACAGAGCAACGCTAGATACATGCGCAGACAGGGGGGACCGAGAGGCTGCAGAGCAGCCCCACAGAAATGGAACTGGGGGTTCTGGTCAACAGCAAGTTGAATGAGCCAGTAGTGTGCCCTGGCAGCCAAGGCCAACCGTGTCCTGGGGTGCACCAAGCACAGCACTGCCAGCCGGTCAAGGGAAGGATTGTCCTGCTCTGCTCTGGTGCAGCCTCACATTGAGTACTGCGTGCAGTTTTGGGCAGCACAGTAGTGGTGCATAAGTACATAAAAGTATTAAAGGGTGTCCAAAGGCTACAAAGCTGGTGAAGGGCCTAGAGGGGAAGACGTGTGAGGAGCAGCTGAGGCCCCTTGGTTTGTTCAGCCCAGAGTAGAGCAGGCTGAGTGGAGGCCTCATGGCGGCCTGCAGCTCCCTCACGAGGGGAGCGGAGGGGCAGGCGCTGAGCTCTGCTCTCTGGGGACAGCGACAGCACCCGAGGGGACGGCCTGGGGCTGGGACGGGGAGGGTCAGGCTGGGTGTTAGGGAAAGGTTCTGCACCCAGAGGGCGGTCGGGCACTGGAACAGGCTCCCCGGGGCAGTGGTCATGGCACTAAGCCTGTTGGAGTTCAGGAAGCATTTGGACAAGGCTCTCAGACATAGGGCCTGTTTTTTGGGCAGTCCTATGTGGAGCCAGGAGTTGGACTTGATGATACTTGTGGGTCCATTCCAACTGAGAATATTGTATGATTCTCTATACCCAGCACTCACCTCTTGTCACAGTGCCACATAACTGGTCTTGCTTATAAGGTGAGGTATCATTCATCAGCTTCAATGTAATACACAATAGATCAAGAAATAATGCAAACAGCTATCTGGAATCACAGCTACACAACAGTACAGTTGCACAGGACACATATTAATGCAAAGGTGGTGTTTCCTATCTAACCAAAGATATTTCTGTTCCAGGGGAGTTGAGGTGTTTGATTCTTATTTATACTAACAACTTTTGTTGTTGTTATCCCAGAACGAGTGGATTCTTTTCACATGGTATTACAGAATTCCCCCAAATTTAACAGGAACCATAGGTGCTTACTGCTTCAAGTGGCACAGAGACTTATGTAGATGCCTGTGCATGCATGTGTGAAAACACAGAAGTGAGAAATCAGCAAAACATAAGAAAACAGTTTTTATATTAGAGACAAAGCAAGTCCTCACCTTTTCAGTTCCTGTTCTAGTCTTTCAATTTCTTTCTTGCTGTCATTCAGCTGCCCTGATTGAATGTTGATTTGAGATTCTTTTACTTTAAGGTCATGTGAAATTTTCTGCTTTGCCTTGTCGAGACTATCGCACAATTCCATCAAGCTCTGGTTCTCTCTCTTCTGAGTTGCAGCTTCATTTTTTTCATTTTCAACCTATTAGGAATATGGACCATTTCAAAATTGTCTCAAGTCTTTACTCAATTTAAAGTAACAGTTACAGTTTATATGCTGTTATTTTCTTCATAATCTTTCAAAAACCCTGACAGCACTGAAAGCCTCAGATATACACACTGTTCAAATATTCTTAGGTATAAACAAAAAACATTTCTTAGAATTCAACTCCATCACAGTAACACTCAAACAACTTCTATTTACTGACTAGACACAGTCTCATCAAGAATTCATTAGACCTTAAATACTAGTCTACGCTGAATCACTCCTCAATGACTGTCTCACTGCTCCTTCACATCTATCAGCTTTAGCAATCAAAATACCTTGATTCACTAAACAGAAGATGCACAACAATTATCAAGGGTCACAGCTTTTAAACTGTAAATAGAGACAGACAGCAGAGACTTGCTCTACCTCCTCTCCAGCTTCTGAGAGAAACTACAGCCACCTGCTGCTCAGCAGTAGCCACTGGGAATTAAGGACTCCAGAATTCCATTCAGCTTTGGTTTCAGCTGATAAGTATTAAGTATTAGCTAGTATTAGCTGCTGATTCTAGGAGTTTTAAAACACACCTATTTGAATACAACCCTTCTTTTTGTTTGGGGAGCACAGCAGTTGAGACAAGATGAGACAAGAACCTGGAAAAGTCACAGGAAAAAAGTCAAGGTAAACTACTAGGCTTGAGTTTTGCTAGAAAACTGTAACAGCTAACAGGAGTAAAAGGCAGCCTTTGTCAATTGTCTCTAAACCCTATTCAAACATTACAAAGCAGAATTCAGTCAAATGGATTACTCCTGACTGAGACACAGGAGGACCCTGACAAGGAGGGCTAGAGAGTTGACAGTGTAGAGCCAGATGAGCCAAAATTTGTCAAAAAAAATCCTAAAATAGTCTCTAAAAACAGAAATGAGATGCACACAATCTAAAGTAACAGATAAGACAAATAGGTGCACACAGGCAAGGAGAAACAGTAAGAGGCCATCGATTGTGCGGCTCTGTGATAGAGGAGAGGCCTAGTTATTGTCAAGATTTTTAACAAGCATAACAATAAAGAAATGTTTTTCTTAGTCACAAAGCAAAGCCTGGAAGAAGGCCTCTAAGTAAACAAACACCTGGACATCAACAGCCATGCCAAACACTGATAAAAGGCAGTAATGACCTTAAGAGTCAATGAGAACTTAACAAATATGATGAACAGCTACGAAAGAATGATGAAGATAAGCAGTTTGTATTTCTACATTACCTTTTCAGTCAGTGGAAAGAAACAAACCAAAATCACTTTCTAACAACAGACATTACAAAGTTTTATAATCATGTTTGGCTTGCAGAATGGCATTGTAGGGAAGTGACCATAGTACCTTCATTACCTTCTGTTTCTGTTTTTCCAAAGCTACCTCCAGAGACTCTAACTGGAACTGTCTTTGCTGACGCTCCTTTTTAAGCCTGTCAACTTGACTTTCCAGCTCATGAATCTTCTGTAGAACTCGAGGGGACAGGCCTTCTTTCCACTCCTCCACAACCCAACTCATACTGACTGGGTTTTTCTTTTACACAAATGGGTGGTTGCTACACCTGGAACAAAAGAAAGCACAATTAGACCTTGACAGATATCAAATATGCCTCTCATTTAAATAAATTGCTTTTTTAAGATTAGCAGTAGTTAGAATGAAGTATTGTACAATCTTGAATTGTAGGACACCAAGCAGCAACTTTTAATATTAGGTCCTAATGAGACAGATGTGTCAAAATAAGATGAGATTTAGGAAATCCACCGTAATCAATCCCCTTGACAAGAACAGGGTTTCTATTCTCACAGATGCATGTGACTGACACCCTTCAGAAGCCGTTTATTAGCACTTTATCCCGACGCTTACACTGCATTAAGCCCGCCGCTCGCCCAGCACCCACCTGGCGGCGGTTACCTCAGCCCCCCCTCACGCAGGGACCACCAACAGCCGCAGCCCGTCCCAGGCTCCTGACAGCCACACGCCTCTCGGGGCTCGACCCGAGCAAATCCCCTGCCTCCCCCTTGGCCCCCCAGCCCCACCTCACGGCTCGGGGCAGCGCCGGCAGCAGCAGCCGCCCCCCGCCCGCTCCGTGACAGAGCCCCCTGTCCCCTGTCGTCCCGCCGCCACCACCCAGCCGCCCTTCGAACCTGCCGCCGCCCCACCGCCCGTTTGTGATTTCCCCCTACCCCCCGCGCTATCCCCGCCTCCCCAGCAATGGGAGAGCAGCGCCCCGGCCGCCGGCGCTCCGGGTTGGTCGCTTCGGGAGCGTTCAAACGCTGCGGGAGGAGGCGGGGCGGGGGGGCGGTGAGGGCCGGCGGGTAACGGCCGGGGGAAAGCTCGTCGGCGTGAGCTTTCGCTATCCAGCGGGAACCTGTGGTTTGAAAAAGCGTCAAAAAATAAAAAGTATTCCAGCAGTATCCCGATGATAATCGGTTAGCTAGGAATAAAGCCCTACAGAAGCATTATGGAGTGGCTTAGAATCATAGAACCATTAGGGTTGGACAACACCTCCAACACCATCTGGTCCAACTGTCCCCCTACCACCAATGTCACCCCCTAAACCATGTCCCTAAGCACCACGTCCAACCCTTCCTTAAACACCCCCAGGGACGGTGATACCACCACCTCCCTGATTCAGCTGCTGGGGTTTGGTGGCTCTTTGAGGGATGGGAGGTTAAGTCAGCTCGCTGTTGCACTTATTCTGCCCTAAAACAGAATCCTAGAATCATTAGGGTTGGAAAAACCTCCAAAATCGTCTGGTCCAACAAGGGGACAACACAATCTGTGGGGTGCAAATGGTGGCAGGGGAGGTTGTGGAGCTGCAGAGCTGTGAAAGCCTTGGCCTCCGTGCTCCCCACCAGGCCCTGGGCAGGGGGCTTCGGGTTTCGGGACAGCCTTGGTGTAAAACCTATAGTTTTATACCAAGTCTGCACTAGTCCCAGAAGGAAGCAACAAGACATCAAACTGATGGAAATGATCCATCTGAAACACGTCTTGGCAACTGAGGTTTTATAAACAGCAAGCTAGAGGAGTCAGTGATGACATTGAGGCACTCAGATTTATGGCTGCAGGTGCTGCTGAGGGGAGAGGGCAGCGGGCAGAGAGGTAGGAGCTGGTGGAGGAGTGGGAAACTGCACATGAAGTGCTGGCAAGTGGTTTGGGAAGGCCCAGGACCAGTAGGAGCCAAAGGGGATCTTTCACATGGTGGACAGGGAGGAAGGGCATCAGTGAAACCGCTTTGACTTCTAAGACTGGTGGTGTATTTTTCAGAAGTAGAGTAAAAGAGTGGAGACAGCCTTCAGGGTTCTGACAAGGCACAAAAAATAGCAGCTGATATATACAGAGCTTTTAAGATGCAGTCTGATGAATGCCTGAATATCCAAGATTAAAAAAAGAAACCTGAGCACTGTTGTAAACTTAAAGATGTGTGAAGAGTTGTTCTGAAGCCTGTTCCTAGCAAGGGTCAAAATCATTCTGGGTTTCTGTGGATAATAAATTAGAAAATGGGTTATTTTATATTTGACATCATTTATTTGACAATCCCTGCAATTAATTAACATGAAAGTTAAAAGGACTCATGAAGGGTACAGAAACTTGCTTTTCTTTTGCTGTATAAACCTTATTTTGCACAATAGCTTCGTAAGTATTGTATTGTGTATATTAGTAAATGGAAGTAAATGTAAGATACAAAACTACTAGTAAATGTAACATTAAAGTGTAAGATACAAGAGTAAGTCAAATACAATTAGAAATAACTAGTTACGAAGGGTGTTAGTAGCAACCATCAGCTTGCCTAACACTTTTAATTATTTCTATTACTCTCTATTAGCTAGAATTCCTGATATCTTTCTAAGAGCCTCTCAGAATTCCCTGATTTGGAGCACCCCATGATTTTGAGGAGGGAGAGAACTAGTTCAGCCTTGTGAAGTGGCTTTTCTTTGTCCTTGAAATTCCATTCAGATCTTTCCAAATGTTAAAAATCACTGTTTACTTTTCTCACCTGCACTCCTTACTATGATTTCAAGAAAAAGTGAAAATAGCAAGTAGAATACAAAACCCACTAGAGGTTGTATTCATATCCTGCATCTTATGTCAGAGCACACAATGGAGTGAAGAAAGGGAAAGGGAAAGGGAAAAGGGAAAAGGGAAAGGACTTCTCGTGAGAAAAACCCACTCTGCTTGGACACTACAAGGAGCAGAAACCAGATAGAGATTTTCCCCATATTCCACCCTGCCAGACTTGGAATCTTTCAGGTAAAGCCTATTTCATGTGTGTCTCCATGTATGTGTATATATATATATTTACATATATGCACACACGCACACTCATCAAAGAGCACCTGAGGAGCTGGAGCATTCCTCTTGACCCAGACAAAGAAAGAAAGAAATGGACCAGGCTCTTCACATCTGACATGGTTGTAATTTCCCAGCTTTCCTGTCAGGCACTAGAGAGGCAAAAGCTCTGCCAGGCTGCCAGTGAAAGAAAAGAAAGACAGATCTTTTCCTTTAGCCTCACCCAAACCCCACCCTGTACTAAGTGATGCTTCTTGCCTCTGGAAAATGAAATTCTCCATCTCTGCCAATGCGTGTAGGTAACTGAGAAGTTAGCAGTTTAGGTGTTAGTACTGGAGTGGCAAGGTTAAGTCTGTACTAATAAACCCCAGCGAGCAACTGTTGTAAAATACAGTGCTTGATTGCTCATATACCCTTGTTTTAATTTTATCCTTCTTCGTATGATCGTGTTTCTCAACAGAACCCATACCCTATTCAGTGATCAGAATGAATACAAAGGCACCATTAGGATGCATAGAGAGCCTTAACACCTTTCGTTAACTGTCTGGTTTTAAGCTCTCTGAAAAGGCTGAACTGACCTAAACATTTTTTTTTACAGTTAATTAAGAAAAACTATAAAATAATTAATTAAATTAATTAAGATAAACCATAGCTTTGTTCACAAAAGGAATGGAGCATTTCTCTAGTGAGAACTACAGCATTTCTTACCTCCTGAGGGAAACTGCTACTGAAGTGCTCGAAGTGACACCAGTGCTAGGGATGGATGTGCTAGTGGCTAAAATACCTACAGCTGCTCTGTTTGGTGATCGCATCATGAGTGTAGCCTACTAAACACCAGTGGGTAGGTTTCCGAGGACTGAAGAGGTGACTGAGGTTACCTGGCTTGTCTGAGGTGACACAGTGAATCACATCCAGGTGCTGGACAGGAACCCATGGGTGCGGCTCCAAGGCAGTTTAAAACACCTCAAGGCGACGTTGCCACATTCCTGCACTCCCTCCTGTTCCCCACCTGCTCCTTTATGACGGCTTTGGTGCTCATCTGAGCTGCTAGGAGAGACGGTTAAACTGGTGAAGAGCGTAATACTAGCCAAGGACCTTTCTGGTAGCATCAGCCTGTATACAGCTTGGGGTTCCGAACTGCTGCACTGTGCGATCGGGTAAGTGCAGCTCAACTGGGTATCCAGCCCAACAGATAGAGCAGGGATATACAGGTGAGAGTGGGCAGGACTGTGGTGACAACTTAGATCAGTCAAAATATTACGTATCAAGACCCTAAATTCCCATGCTTTTATCCCTAACACCTCACATAAATGATATCAAGATTTTTTTTTTCCATAGTAAATGCATTCTTCAGAACTTGCGTGTTTTGCAGGGATAATACTATTTTACAGCTTCTGCTTTCATTTAAGTTTCTCTTGCATACTAAGAGCAATTACTCTGAACGATTTTCAACACTGGAAAATATTCTCTGAAATTTGCATAGAATGTAGTATGATTGTGATTTTTTTATAGTCTACAAACTTCTGCAGCAGTGATATCTTCTGAATTTAAAGCTGCTGAGCTGTTACACAGATGAGCACAGATTGTGCTCATTAGCACAAGCAATAGTAAACTTATTTAGCCATATAAATAACTGAAAATGAAGGGGAGTGTTAGTTGTTTAATGTTTGTTACTATATTGGAAGGGTGGAGGAAGAAAGCAAACAGATAAAAGAAATGCTAATTAAAGTGCACGCATACTGTCTTGACCTGAACAACTGTGATTTACAGCTATTGCAATGCTGTTACAGTAGTGAAAAGGTATTTATGCCTTTCCTCCCTGTTCTAAAACCATTCTTTGCAAGAGACTGAATACATCCATTAGCATAACACTTAGAGAACTAATGTGCACGTACATGAAGAAAATGATAAATAATTGCAGCAATTACATTATGATATAACACATCAAGTCCGTATTGTCTAGGGCTTCTAATTACCAGTTACTGAGCTGTAAATAAGATTGGAACTCTTTTTTTTTTTTTTCTTAATGGTGAATCCCCTCTTTTTATATAATTCTGCTGCCATCTAGAAGCGGCAATACCAAGCAAATCTTTCATACTACAGACACTAAACTTAAAAATATATTAATTGTACTATCAAATGGTGCAATGTCTTACAGGCAACTAGTAATCAGGTTTCAGGGGGCATTGGTTAGACAGGATCCTATTTCCTTTATGGCTCACTCCTCCCTGACTTTCATGGCTCCATAAATTGTACCTCCTTTCACCCCTGTTTTTGTTAGGACTGTATTCTTAACTGTACACAGGTACATCTACTCCAAGTATCATTCTGTTCAAGCAAAAGAAAAGTGATGAAGAAAAAACTGCACTATATATAATCTGAAAGGCATTCACCTTTCATAGCCATCTCTGCCTCATTCCATCTTTAACCCTCACTTGTCTTTTTCTTCAGTGAGGCACATGGAAATTATATGCTGACATGTACATTACCTCTTTCTCTTGTTGGGACTCTCTAGATCAGTTTTTCTTTGGTTAATCTTCAGTAATTTCCTCTCTTTAACCTCTTTAACTCTTTTCTTCACTTTTTTTTTTTCCAATTTCCTATTTCTGTTTTCCGTAAAGGCAACTCTCACCATGATATGTGGCTCTCATCTGCCAGGTTGCCTTCAAAAGTCTGAGTTTCCCTTCTTCACTGACTCTTCTGTTCTCTCGAGTTCTTGATCATTTGTCATGGCTGTCCTTGCTGTGTCTAATCTCCATTTGAACATCCTGTTCCCATGAACTACCTACATTAAAGCCTTGAGCCTATACTCTGTTTCTCTTTTTTTATGGCCTATACATATGTGTGTATATATATATATATAAAGCCTTTATTTTAATATACATATAAAAGTTTTGTATTACTTTTATGTAGCTATTATCTGAAAATCTGTACTTGCTTTCTATTGTGTTTATCTACTGCTCCAATCTTTTATCAGTGAAACAATTAAGAATGTCACTTTACAGAGTTCATGACAAACTAACCAAAGCAGTTCTTAGCCTCTGCCTATCTTAATGCTGTCTCCAAAATCTTCCAATGTTTTCCTGTTAAAAGGTTGACGAGATAAGACAAAAGTATGCCTTTATCTTACACGCATCTTAACCACCTCAGCATTACTTCTGCCATTTTTGCAGGCAAGTTCTAGGGTGACTGAAAACTCGCTCAGCTAATTGCAGTGGGAAACCCATCTCAAACAACCATAGTCCATGAACCACATGCAGTAGTGATCCAATAGAATAAATAAATATGCAAGGAGAAGATGACAGCGTGTTACATTTCAATGACTTCAGTTATCAGTTGATCTCCTTACCTCTTCCAAGTCTAAATTTCAACAGTTTTACTGGTATTTCTCATGTCATTTTTGTATTAATTCTTTACAGGAAAATGTTTGTGTGAATTTTAAATTTTTCCAAGGTATAGAATGTATCATGAAATGATAACATAGAAAATAATCTTATATGCACCTCTCAACACTCTAAAATTACTCTGACAGGAAACTTTTTCTGAGTTTCAACCAAAAGTGAGAATGAGTATTAGGGCTTTGTTAGAAACAATACATAGTATTTAAAAAGCTGAAGTACACATAGCTGAAGCATTATTCTTTAACAGAGCTCTTTCCTGTTGATTTCAGAAAGTCTTAAAATTCAGAGTTTTACAGTACTCTCATATACAAGCATGATCTTGTGTCCATTTCACAGAGATAGCAAACATTAATGGCTCAATTAAAGTTACACAAGTTTGTGACAGTCCCAAAAACAGACTTACGATTATGACATTAGCTCTTTGCTTTCTCAAGAAACCATTTATCCTGGAGTGGCAATTAAATATTTTCAAACCTGGGTGCCCGCAATCAGACATCCAAATCCATGCCGAGACATAAATAAAGATTATGATTATCAGAAGTGAGCAGCAGGTAAAATATCTACAAATCAGTTGCGTATGCTGACTTCTAGGCATGCTGCTAAGTCCCATGGACTTACCAAAGAGCTGACGCTACACATCTGTGATAAATTACATTGAAGAACTGGGTCCTAAAGCTATAAGCTAATAATTTTTGATAGGCAATTGATTGCTTTTATTTATACCTGCTGTAGACTTGCTCTCCCGCCATTCAGGCAGATGTTATATGCACGTATAGAGTGTATTACATAACAGAGCAGCAAATTATGCACTTAGGTTTATCATAATAATCCTAAATTAGTTAAATGAACTTCTGTTAAAAGCTAGTCATTTTATTTTATTTTACTTTATTTTTTCCTCAGGAGACCACCATTCTCAGAAATCTTAATGGCCTAATGGCCATTGTAAATGATACATCTAAAAGTACTCAAATTGCTAAAATGTGAAAATGGAAAAAAATGTCACTCGTTCTGTCCTAAAAATTAGACTGTTTTACCTTGGAGAGCAGAAACAGATGCATAGAGAGGTACATTGCTTATGTCAATCCCATTTGGAGTGCTTACAACCATGGAATCGAAAGTTCATTATTTCACTGACAAATGCTAAAAGTTTTTAATTTTACAACTCTTACTGAAGAGCTAAAAACAGGCACAGGTATTCAGTAAGTCCTCAGGCAGACTATAAGCAAATTAGAATATTCAACACAGCATAGTTTATTTGCACAGATAATCAACCAAGACTTTTTCTGGTCTACAAAACTGGGTGCTGGCTTGCTTGTGATAAGCTGTAGAGTACTACAACATGTTAGCTCATGCTTGGTGGCAACAGGTTTGTTTTCCAAGATTGCGTAATCCAAATTCCTTTTCTAAGAGATGACTTTGAGAAGCTCTATTAAATGGAATAATTAATGAGAGCAGAGAATACTAGAGAAGTAAACTTTTTTTTTTCCTTGAGGTAAGCTTCAAACATTAAAAGTATCAGTTTATAAAAGAACAAATATGATTTTAGGAATGGGAATTTATACTCGTGCACTAAGTGTCTGCTTATGTTACAATCAGGTCAGTGTACCCAGCTGTTTGTTGCACATGACAGAGATTTTAGGAACACAGTTAGGGTCACATTTACAATACAAATTGGGAATGTGTTGCAACTGCATTCTTTGATTTGATTGTAATGTAGATGACTGTAGGGCTAATTAAACATCATCTACTGTTCACAGGAGAAACCACCAGCTGTTGCTTAAGCACAGTTTAAAGACAGTTTTATACAAAACAGGTTATGACATGGTTTCACCAACCAACAAGGACTGAGATTTTTCCATGTTATAACAAGACTCAAGAATTGCTCTAGCCTCAGTTTAAACACATTCAAAATATGTTTAATACAGGTCTTGCTAGCAAGGTGCTAAGACACTTCAAATTGAATTGCACATGACTCTTCAGATAACACCGACGTTATAAAAGTCTACTGTATTTTGACCCACATAAAATCAATTTTTCTCTGCTGATAGTTAACCATTTGGTCAAGCTGAATGGTGCTGGGCTAAGAATTTTCAGAAGGGTTTTGAGACAACATTCAAGCCTGTCAAATCCATTATTTGGACTTTTGTTTTTTTTAAAGTAATGTCTATCTCCTATAGAGTGCTTTCATCTGCAAATCAAAACACACTTTCTTAAGATCACTATCATTAGCTCAATTTTCAGAGAAGAAAACTACGGTACAGGGATGTGCTGCTACATGCCCAAGATCTCACAGAAGACTAGTAGCTAAGGTAGCTGAGGTGCAGTCCTGTGTCAATATTTTTTTCCCCATCTACTCTACCATTCCATAGAGCATCTTAGTATAATAATCCCAATGAAGTTGTAGGAGGAACCAATACAAAAATTAACTTACACCAGGGCAGAGGCAATGTTTTGGAGGTAAATTCCATAAATCATTATAGTAAGTCAATAGTCTCTAAATATTATTTAGAATTGTCACCTTTTCAGCAAATAATAATAATAATCATAATAATAATGCTGTAACATGATTCCCTAGTGGCATAAGAAGACAATACATAATCCAGCCTACAGATGACTGATAGAAGATTAACCTGTCAGTTTTCTGGACAAATTCGAACAAGCATAGAGGTTTGGAACCAGCTGAATGATTTGTATCATTTTAACATGACATTCCTGAAGCAGCATGAGAAACACCTAAATAAGTTTTCGTATTTTATGAAGCCACTCTGTTTTAACCAGAGTCATATGTTCCTAGCAGCTCTTGGAAAACAAAGATATACTTAAAGGTTCAAGGTATCAACAGTCCTGGAAAGGGACAGTAGCACCAACATAATAAACTTCCTTATAGAAGATTCTATGCAGTAACTGACTATGATGTCTGTGAAATTCTGTATTTCTAAAGCAACTACTGCTACAGTCTGAGAGTTTCATATAGACATTAATCATTGCGTTAAGTACTCATGAAAAAAGTAATTGTCTTCAGTATTCCGAGTTTCAGAAGCTTCTGTTGGTTGCTAACTTTGAAACACATTTCATTTTGTAGAGTCTGTTGAGCTGACCTTTTAGTAAAAGCTCTTGCTGACAAATAATGTGTATTTATTTTGGCTGTTTTTATTTATTCTAGGGAACTGCGCTGCTGATAGCTGATACATAAAATCTCCTCTCCAGAACTTTCACCTGTCAGGACGTTTATGCTTCTTCTAACATTATTTACAGTGAAGGTAACTAAATAAGTTTTCTTCAAATGCAGGGAGACCTGTGAAAGTAAAAGTGACTGGCTGCTAAACCACAAGTTCAGCTGGAAGACTTCAGGCAGCCAGCACACCACGTTGAGGCATAGCTGCAAAAGTCAATCTTTACCGTCTTAAAAGACAAAGACCTTATACCTCCCACAGTGTGGGGAAAGCCTGAAAGGAGCCTAACAAGTTCAGCCTTAGTTTTGAAGCATGCTACCCTCTCATGCAACCTTCCACTCACTAGGAAGAA
Organism: Cygnus atratus; assembly: GCF_013377495.2. Classification (NCBI taxonomy): domain Eukaryota; kingdom Metazoa; phylum Chordata; class Aves; order Anseriformes; family Anatidae; genus Cygnus; species Cygnus atratus. The sequence goes on from NC_066364.1 coordinate 101,540,617, forward strand.
GCCGTTTACTGGCACAAAGTTGAACCGCAAAAAATTCAGAGCACAGCAGCTCTATGCTCCATCTTATCATCTCATTCTGACACCTGATGTTGCTTCCAGATTGCTACTCATAGTTCTGTATCTATATGTGGTCAGGTATAATTCAAGCTGAAATCTTAAATGGTGTCACTTCTCAGTGCCTCAGTGTAGCTGTACGTAAAATGGGGATAATTACTTCATTAAGGTGTGGTGTTTGTAAAATGTTTGAGAGTCTTAGATGAAAAGGACTTTCCTTGCAAAATGTAATTATAATAATATTATGCCAGAGGTAAGGCATAGGCCTGTGATTCCACATACGGTATTTAAATACAATTACTTATCTATCAAAATCAAGAATCTGTGCTATTTCTCCCTCTTTCAGCTCCTGATCCTCTTAGATTAATCCAAGTGAGCCGGACTCCAATGAATCTGCTCACATATTGCTTATGTGTACAAGTAGCAGAAATACACAGAACTCAGAAGGAGCATCACTCCTCATTTATCGCTATTTTTCATAGATTTCACATTTGTAAAAGTTTTCAAGTTCTGTTGTCACAGTTTTAGCGTGCCTGCATTTGAGATTTCTACAGGTGCCTGTTGGTAACAGTATTCCTATATGCTTTCAGGTATATGAATAATTTTACATAAATGTAATGTAACACAAAAGTAATTGCAAATTGGCCACCAGCGATGACAAGCAAGAGTGTGTGCGCATCGTTTCCAATAATCACACCACTCAAGCCCACTGCACTCCATTCAACGCCTCCAGGTAGCCCCAACCTTTGTGAGGGCGCTGCTTGCTTCCCTAGCCCCATGTGCTCTGCCCCTTGGTGCGCTCTCGAAGCAGGCGTTGGGAAGCCTTGACCGTGTTGGGAACTCTTGATCATGTTGGGAGGCCGTGCCTGTGTCAGGAGGCCATACCCACTTCGGGAGGCGATGCCCACTCCGGGAGGCCATGCCCGTGTCTGCCAAGCACCGGGGCACCCTTCCTGCTTCAAAGCAGCACCATGTTTTACCCACCCCGCGCCCCAGCACGGCACGATGACCCCACAGCGGCCTCTCTCCCTGCTCTGCGGGGAGCCACAGGCGAGGGAGGCTCGGCGGAGCGGGCTCCGCGGGGAGCAGCCGCCGTGTGCCCAAGGCGAGGCTGCCGGAGATGCGCAGCCAGCTGCCCGGGGGTGGACAGGAGCTTCGAGGGCCCGTCCCGGCCGGTCCCTGCCGGCCCGGGGAGGCGGAGAAGGGGCGGGGAGGCGCCGCGGGCCGGCCCCAAACCCTCAGCGCTGTCCGCGCCCGGGGAGGGCTGCTCGGGGCAGCCGCCCCCATTGGCAGCGGCGTGCGCCCTCCTCTTCCTCCCTCCTCTTCCCTCCTTCGGGGGGGCTTCAGCCCTCCTCTTTCCTAAAGGGAGGGTGGGGAAAGTGTTTAAAAAAAAAAAAAAAAAAAAAGAAATCCCAAGTCGTGTTCCCGACGTCTCAGCGGCCGCCCCACATTCCTGGCATTCCTGCGCCGTGACTCCCCGCACCGCGCCGCCCCGGCCCCGGCCCCGGCCCCGGCCCCGGCCCCGGCCCCGGCCCTGGCCCCGCCGCCTCCGGCTCGCCCCCGCGGGCCGCCCGTCCCCGCCCTGCCGCCTGCCTCCTTCCCTCCTTCCCTGCCTCCTTCCCTGCCTCCCTGCCCGCCTCCCTCCGTCCCGCACCCCGCGGGCGGCAGCAGGAGCTCCGGGCGCCGCCGCCCCGCCGAAGTTCCCCGCCGTGGCCGGGCCGGGGCGGCGGGAGCGGCTCTCCCTCCCCAGCGCCCCGGGGAGCGGCCCCGCCGCTGCTCCCCGCCCGCAGCCGCAGAGCCGGAGCCGCCCAGCAGGTAAGGAGCCGAGGGCTCGGGGCTCAGCACCGCCTCGGGAGCGGCCCGGCTCGGCGGCAGGGCTCGCGGGGCAGCGACCAACGCAGCCGGGCTCGGCCGGGGGGCGCCCGGCGGCTCGGCGGTGCGCTGTGCCCGCCGCTCCCCCCTCGCCGCCCCGCCGCGGCCTTTGTTGCTCGGGGGGTCCCGGAGCACGGTCCAGGCGCTTTCAGCCCCCCCTTTTTTTGTGTCCGGCCGCCGTGGCGAGCATCCGTCCCTCCAGCCGGCTGTGCCCGCAGCGGGGTGCGAGCAAGCGGCGGCCGGCAGGGCTGCGGTTCAACGTGCTGTCCCCCAGAAAGTTTTCTGGGGGTTTTGGCACCTAGCCTGGTGCCGTAGTTGGAAGGCATACTTCTACCTGAAGCTGCTTCTTTATTTGTTTTTTTGCCCGCTAAAACTCTCTGTAGATAATCACTGCTGGCTTGGGTTATTGTAGAAATGCTGTTAGGTGGTGGAGCCCCTCGGAGTTTGGGGAATATGCCTCTAAAATGGCTCCCCCCTATCAGAAGCTGCCACCTGCCAACCTCTGTATCACGAGGGGTTTTTCTGGGGGGAGACAGCCCTGATGGGGCCACTCGTCCGTCCAGGGGTGTCGTGGCATGCAGGTGACACAGCCCTCGTGCTTCCCTTTGGGGGTCCGTATCTGACATCCAGCCCTCATTACGGAGCACAGCATAAAGCATGTGTTGATGTTATAGGAATGTAAGTAAGCTGTAGGCCCTGTTCTGCTGTTGGCAGGGCTTTCTTCAACTCCTCTTGGTTTCTTCGGGAGGCTGTGCCAGAGCTGCTTACAGGCAGAGGGCACTTGTGTGTATCTAATGGGTTGTGATACAAAAGTTGGGAGCTCTGCGAAACTTAGGACTCAAAGAACGGCCCGCCAGCTAACAGGCGTTCCCCAAAATCTCTGGCAGAGACTTTACACCGTGGCATTCGTGTACGACAAGCTTGAAAGCAGGACTGGCAGCGTGCAGTCTCGGAGGATGCAGTGGTGCAGACCAAGGCCAGGGGGAGGGCTGTGGGGCTGATCTGTGAGCAAATTGAGGTTTTGTGTCTGCTTTGGACAAACAGTTTTAAGCAGGCCTTTTATATGCTTCTGTAATAGGAGCAGTGTTGTTCGTGGGGGTTAATTAGCAATCAGTGTTAATGCTAATGCCTGACTGCTCTCCTGGTCATTCTTGTCCAGCAGAAGCCTGTGAGTCAGTTATCACAACATAGGCACGGAATGGCTTTCTATGAAATAAATCTGCTCTTGCACACTTAGAAAATTGTCTTGGCCACTGGTGGCTCCTCTAATCTTGAATAAAGTATTTATTATTAAAAAGAAAAAAAAAAAGTTACATAATTCTGGTAACTGTGCTGTTTGCTTTTTCTCTGTTTGCTTGGTACCACTACAGCCAAAGGGCCTGCTCATCATTCTCTTTCCTCTCGTATCCAATGAGGCTGTGTTTGATTAAATGTTACTCAAGTAGCTCATTTTAATTCGGATTTGATTTTAGCATAGGCGTGTGCGGTGCGAGAAGTGAACTTTAACAGCAGCTCCTCAGCTGGAAGCAAGTCCTTCCCTGTTCCAAGGGTTAGCCAGCTGAGGGGGGATTATAAACTAATGGTGATGTGCAAATCGTACTAAGTTCTCAGGAGATGTTGCTGCTCAGTGGCTTATAGGTCTGTCTTAGTCCTGCAAAGACTCACTCGTGTGCTTAAATTCATCTTCACAAATACAGCTTTTGAAACCGTGGAATTTCTTTTATATATGTAATGATAAACATGTATGCAAGTCTTTGCAGGAGCTAGGCTATAATATTTAGTATGTAATATATTTGTGTATGTGTATCCAGCTCAATTACAAGGAGACTTTGATAAAGGCTTAATTTTTATGCAGAGCAGGTGCCGTAAAAGTCTTTTTCATGTCCAAGTCCACCACAAGCGCAGCGCGCCTTGGCCTGTTGTCCTTTGTGGAATTCCACAAGAGCGGATTGGTAACGCGCTGTGCCACTGTAGATGTTGCTCCTCCTGCAAGGAATCTGCATAAAATTCTCTGAAATTTTGTCTGAAAAGTGAGTGCAGTCTGTCCTGCAGGGTGCCCAGCTTCTGCTCAGGGCTCCTACACACCCTTCTGGTTTGTGTGCAGTGAGCTTGGAGCTGACGAGGTGACGTACAAGATGACATCTCGCATGCTCTGCTGGGATGAGGCTCCTCACAAATGTCGGAATAGGCCTTGGAGCAGGAGCTCTTCCCCTGTCCACTTTCTTTCGGCAAGAGGAGTGGGGAGGACTCTGGAGTCTGAAAGGACTGAGTTGAATGTTCAAGTGTTGGAAAGTTGATGTTAGGTGCTTGATGGGACTTTAGTTGACTCAGTCTTCATCCCTTTCATGAAATAGTGGAAGTTGATTTAGACAGGTTTATAATACATCTTTACTTTTGGTTTGTGCACGTTATCAGGATGCTTGCTTTTTTTTTTTCCTGTCTCTTGGTGGCATTTGGTTTGACAGCCCATTCTTCATAGAGAACTTACGTTTTCTTCTGTGAACCCATCCAATGGTTTTGTAGTGATAAGCAACCAGAACACAACATTGGAGCTTGTTGAAATTTTTAAAGCCAAAAGATGTAATAGGGTACAGCTTTTCACAAATAAGAAGAACTTGTCAAAATGGTTATTGAAATTATTAATTTTTACATAAAAATCAGATTGGGCTTTCCTTGTTAAACCTATGCCCATCATCCTTTTCTTCTGCTTGTACCTCTGAAGGTTTATGTAAACCTTTAGGTAATTTTAATCTGCTTATTCATAGCTTGTGCTTTGGTATGTAAGAAATAAAGGAATCAATAAAAACAATACTTTTAAGGTAGCATGGTTGAGAAATTTTTCTTTTGAATTGATGAGTATGATTGCCACTAAATCTGTTGCTGTTTTTTATTTGTTAACATATAATTGAACATTTTAAAAACATTTTATGAATTCAAGGATGGCTTTGTGTGAAGGATCAAGGATTAGGAGCACTTAATTTCTTTATCTTCAACTTTCAGTGCATACCATCATGGAATTTAGCCTAGTCTTAGGGAACTACCAAAATGAGATGGTGGTCAAATGAAAGTAATGTGACTATGCAAATGCAATGTCTTCTGAGCAATATCGATTGGTATTTTTGGCTTTAGATGCAGAGGAAAGTAAATAAGGCTTCAAGAATGCTCTTCAAAGCGTTTCTCAAGGTCAGACTTATCAATGCTAGAAGTGCCACCTGGAATTAAGGGTGCAAGACTATGATGCAGCACAAAGTGTGTGAAAGAAGCCTGCATATTTGTTTTAAAATACGTTTTCTGCTATCATTGCTATCATAATAAGCAGTTGTACATGTTATAATCAACTATAAATGAACAGCTTCTCAAAAAAACTAGGAAGATACAACCTAAGAGACTACAAACTTAGTTTTAATTAAGCATGAATTTAACTGATACTGAGAAGGATTTCTAAACAAAGGATTTTTCTTGAGGGAGAAGATGTGTGGAATGTTGAATGGGTGATATCCAGGAGAAAACACTGTCCTACAACCCCGATGTGATGTTTTGTAGTGTGGGGCATTCTTGTGTTTTGCTAATGTAAGGAGTTTAGGTACCAAGCTTTGCTCAACACCATGCAAGACTTTTTGAAGTTGCAACTCTGCTTCCTAGTTCTCAAAGAATGTACTTTTCCTGTTTATTTCACCGGTACCTAGCTGAAATGATCTCCTTTATGACTAAGAATACCTTTTCTTTTTTTTTTTTTTTGTCAGTAAACCTTAAATTACCATGTGATGTAGAAACAACTCTCTGAAAAGAGGGTGGTGAACATGTATGTTGGTGATCTAATAAACTAGATGAATGATGGTGTGCCAAAACTTGCTAATGATGCAAAAGTATTTGGATTAGGCAAGATTGAAGAAGACTGGAAAGGGAATCCAAGAAAGCTGGGTAAAAGGGAAGCACAGCAGATGATGTTGATAAATTCAAGAATATGCATGTTGGAGGTAATAATCAAGTTACTTGTTCATGTTACTGGATTGTAAATTAACTATATATTAAGGTGGGGAGAAAGACTTCAACAGTATTTTATTTGAACCTGTGCACCTCTTTAATGCTTAGCATCAGGCAGAAAAAAACGACCGCAGTTGTTGTGAAATGCTGCATTAATAATGCAAAGGAGATTATTAAACCAGTGTTCAAATTCAGCTGGAATACTGAATTCATGATCTCCTATCAAAGAAAAGAGATTGAAAAATATTCATATGAAGTTGAACTGAAAATATGAGTGTAGCTTTGTGTCAATGGTACCACTTAGAGGAGGTAGGATATATATGTGCAAAATAAATATTTGATATTAATAAGCGATAATTACCCTTTGGTACAATGCATTGACTAGGTATAGGGTGTAGTTTGAAAGGCAGCATATATAATACAGGTAAATCGTTATTTTTTTAATACAAATAATGGTAATACTTATTGTTGAAGGAGAACATATAAACCAACAGCCTAGTAGGATTAAAAAAGAAAAATGAACTGTTTGTAGGGATGGGAGGAACAGCTACAGCTACAGCTGAAGGGATGTTAACTATGGTGCTCCAGGGCATAAATCAACCATTATCTGACAGGGATTAAGAAATTTCCCTTAGGACAGATCATGCTACAAGTGTCTGGTGTGATGTTTCTTATGTCTTCTGGAGACGTAGGTAAGCTGCTGCTAGGAACAGGGTAGCGGGCTGGTGATCTGGCCCACTGTAAGGATTTCTGTGCTCCACTGTGGTGGTTCTAGTTAATGGCAATGCAGGTGGAATTGAAATACTGTGCTTTTGTATATGATCAGGCTTCACAGAAAGTTTGTTTGGGACTTAAAATCTTTCACAGAAATGAAGCGTGGTGATGTTTTAATGTGTTGAGGCATGCTCTGCTGTGGCTGTGGCTGTTTTAGGGAAGAACAGAAATGGCAGTCAGGGTTCATTTGAGAAGCACTGGTATTAGTTACTAGTCAATTCAGTTATATGATGATCAGCGATTTCTAGTATGTGCTTTAATGGACAAAGAAGACTTTCCAATTTGTGTACTTATTGCAAATATTTCTAAATTCTTCAACTGAACGATAGTCATCTGTCTGACTGTGACAAACACTGGGACCAGTTTTGGAAGGTAGCTAGGTCTTGTTGACTCAGTGAGTGGGCCTTTCAAAGAAAATATTGTCAAATGGTAGTGTACCGACTGCCATGGAATTCTTGTACATCTATAGGCTGCAAATGTTACTCTTGCAGAAGAGAAAGTGGGAAAAAAATTAGTAACAGGCAGCGTGACCCATCTAAAAATCAACACTCATGCAGGCAGATTAGTGTCTGTGTGGTGTAACACGGGTAAGCTTTGTCTACAGAAATTTCAGAAAACTACACTGTAACTCGAAGGATAAAACCCATGGTTTTCTGCAACTTTTAGGTGACCTGACCAACCAGGATGAGCTGCCTTGCTGGCTGTCTGGCAGCTCTCTACAAAATACTATGAACTGATTTTCTGACTTCCCCATTGAAATGGCCCAAGCTGCTTTGGTGATGGCCTCGTGCTGCCTTTCTGAACTTGGAAAACAAGGTGAATGGAAATAGCTTGTGAAGGTACAAGAAAGCGATGTCCTCCTTTTGGGACTCCATCAGTTCAAGGTGTAGCTACCCAGTGGACACTGGTTGGGCCTTCACCCAGGCTCAGTTGGAGAGCTCCATGTAGGAGAAGTGTGAGGTTACCAGTAGTTGCTTTAACTTGCATTTGTGCAATTCTGTCGTGTTTTTACAACTGAGAAAATAGTTTGCATTCCTCGGGTTTTTTAGATTAGCTCTTATCATGGAACTCCCTCTTTTGAGAGGAGGCATTCACTACCTTGTAGATAAAATGCCTTTGGCTTTTTATTGATGATGATAATTGAGCTAGGTTTTTGGACAAGCCTGGGCAAAATCAGGAGGCTTTGCCCATCAGAGATTCAACTCACAGGAGCCTCATCCCGTGTTTGACATATACCACTACATGGCATTTTCATCAAGACCCCTTCCCTCAGTGCTTTCATTTATTCTTTCAGTGCAAAACTGTATCCCACTTGTAGTGGAAACTCTGCAATTTCTGCATATGCGATATGCAGCACTTACCTCAGATCCTTTAAAGGTGCAGCAATGTATAAAGGAATTTCTACACAAACCTTTGGGCCTGTTGTTCACCAGGATGGAGGGAGAGAAGAAAGAAAAGTAATACATTCACTGGCCTAACTTATCATATGTTGAAGTTCAGCAAATTTTCTGATGCCTTCAGTGGGAGCAGGCCTTGAAAGTCCTGCCCCAAATATATAAAAGAGAGATTTCTGAGAAAATCTGCATTCTCCCTTCAGAGTTTTCCAAAATGCTTGGTTTGAGCAGAACTGCCACAGGAGGAAGAATTCAGACGAGCAACTGATAAGAGTTTATTTCAAAGGTCCTGGAAAGTGGGCATCTGAAATGATAGTAACTATTATTATTATTTTTTTCTTTCTTTCCTGGTTGGCATACTTTAAAGGGAGTTAGAGCTACAAGGTTGGATGGATGTCTGTCTGTATTCTTCATAGTGTTGTGAAGATTCAGTCTGTTTAGAAAAATGCTTTGGTCACTTTACCAGGAAAGAAGTTGGCTGCTAACTTAAGGGGATGGCTGATGCAGTCTTTTGCTGGTAGACAGGAATATTAGCAGAGCTTCAGAGCTCTGATAGTTTTAAACTGGAGAGTAGACAGGGCAAGTTTCTGCTTACAAAATAAATGTCTCATGTAGACATATTTGAGTGTAGGTCCTGTGATTCCTTGCAACTTTGCCAAGATTGTTGTGGGAATCTGTGATAGCAGAGAAAGCTAAATCACAGTATTGATACTTATGCGCTGCTGCTTCCCACTTTGTTGTGGTTCTTTCTGAGAACAGAGAAGAGCAGTGACAGAGTTGTCTTGCAAGTTTTCTTCCATGTGTCCATGTTTCCCTGGGTAGCTTGCTGCCCTAAAATGCATTTGTGCATAGTTTGAAATTTATGAACTGGAGAAAAAAAAAAGGAAAGAAAAAGAACTGAAGTGTTGCAGGATAGCATTATTGAGACAGGTTAGCATTCAGCACCCACATATTACTTATGTTCATTGCGAGTGGTTTCTCTTTTTTGTAAATTACCTTTCTTTCTGACAAGCAGAAAATAAAAACTACCATTTCATGTGAAAAGTTAACTTTGTCTGGTACATATCTTAGTTTTTTAATGTGTTTTAATGCTTCATACTACTTGATGTTATCTAGAGAAAAGTGTTTGTCTACAATACTGTATATGAAGAGTTAGATTTCAACTAATTTAACATTTTAAAATTTCTTCCTGCGTTATAGAATATGCCAGGAGTGTTACAAATGGCAAAAGACATAATATGTGCCTTGAATTATTACCTGAAGAGGAGAAAAAATGGTGTGCTTCAATAGACAAATAGTGTGTTGGGGGAGCCAGCACATATCTCAGGATTTTGGTTTCCTTGGTCATAGCTTGCCATCCTCTGTAGCTGGTTCATTTCTTAGATTTTTACCGTGTTTCTGTATTTCATTGGTAAATTGTCATAAATGGGCATTTAAATCAGCAGATTTAGGAATACACGTTTCCTGCAAATTTAAAACTCAATAATTAGGAGACTGTGTTTTTAAAAAGAGAATTACTGATTGCACCACAGAACCTGACCTTCTGAAGTGATGAACGTTTCCCTGGGGCCAGAAAGGCAGGGGGTGCCTCAAAGGAGAACGTAGCAGCTTGGAGCAGGAGAGCCTCTCTACTTGTGATATGCGAGTTTTGCACTTCTTAGTCTTGCTTCTTGGTCTCTGTTGCCGGTGTAGCAGCCTAAAACCATTGCTCATGGAACAACTCCTTGCTTTTGTAGGGGATGTTTGTGTGCGACTCTTCACCGCTGAAAGGGTAAATGGTTGGTCTGGGTAGGGTTTGCTTTCAGAAGACATGACACCTTGCCTAATGATGTCCCAGTTGTTTCTTCTGATGCACAAATGGGTTTATACAAAGAGATTGATATATTCTTACAGTTTTCCTAGAACCTGACTTAGGTATGAAGCTTGTTACCCATGTACTAATTAATCTGTCAAAATGTCTAAAAAGGGTTGGGTATGCTTAGGAAACAGTTAGGCATTTCACTACGGTAAGTCAGCAGTGTCAGCTTCTGTTGATGCTATGTAAGGTTTCTTTCCTACTTAAGTATTTACACCTAGTGTTACAATACAAGTTTGTTCATACGGAGCTGTATTTTCATGTTAGCCTTTTGTGTTTAGTGTAGTTGACAAGTACTGCTAACTCTCTGCATGGTGCTGTGAAATTTTGCACTTCTCTCCACCCCCTCCAGAGTACTACATTGAAATATTCATGAGTGGCAAGACTCTGAGCTTACTTCATACAGTAAGTTCCATGCAAAGAAATTGTTATATGAACGGGGTATTCAGCTTACTTCAGAAAACACCATCCACTCTTAAATTCCTCTGAATTTTGCTTTCTTTATGCTTACATTAGTGTTGACTTATGATGTTGGGTTTTTTTTTAGCCTTGGATGGAAGCAGAACAAATATACTTCCTAGTCTCTTCATGTTGTATGTTTCAGTCAAACAGAGCAAGGAAGGCTGTGACAGTGACAGGAAAGGAAACCCTCAATTATTTAGGTAGTTTCTTAGAATGGAAAAATGGGGTGGGGGATGGTTGTCTTGAAAAGGCTGCTCACCACAGCCTGAGAGCGCTGTGGTCACAGTTTTGAGAATGTAATGTGTGTTAATTTTGTTGAGTGCCTTTAAGAGAAGTTAAAATAGGGGAATGAAAATAAAATAGTATTTAAAACTTCAGTGTTGAAAAAGACTCTTCTTTGGTAATAGAATGATTGTATGAGATTAAGACAGAATCTAGACTGTTTACCAGGAAAAACTTCCTGATCGTGAGCCATATGATTTATTATATTAATTTCTCAAGAATACGAAGTACTTTGCTGTGGGGACAATCTTAAAATAATGCTAGACAGTCCACTGGAGCATTTGATGAAAGATTTAAGTCTGTGAGAAAAAATGTACAGTGCTCTGGCTTTGTGATCACAGAGTCACAGAATGCTCTCAATGAGTTCTTCTCCCAGCCTGTGCTCATGGCTGGGATTGCCCTGACCCAGGTGCAGCACCTTGCACTTGGATAACTACGTTATTTTGCTGGCATGCATGGCTATCTTCGTGTGCAGAGGTCAAAGCTAAAGGAATTTGACCAGCCTAACAAACCGACAGTGCTGGATGTCAAGTGCTCACTGCAGTGTAAGGGACTGTGCAAAGCGCCAAACAGCAAAGAATCTGTTCTGAATAATGTCGTCGAGGTCTGATGTTTGAAGTCTTTAGGTAGCAAACCTTCACCTGTTAGGAAAAGAGATTGAAGAGAGATTGAAGCTTTTTTGTTTTATTTTGTTTTAAACACAATATCTCTCTTACCCCATCATGGTAGGGAAATACAGGAAGATTTATAACATGACTCAGAAGCTGTAGTTCTGTCAGCCAGTGAAAACCATTAATCTGTAGCTTCCCAAATGCATTCGGGTTTATTGCAGGCCATGCGTGATTGCATCGTGTGCTGCCTATCTCCATACCTGTTGTTGCATTTGGCATTGGAAAAGCGGTGCCTCGACTTGTCCTTAAACTATCTAAACTCTCTTTCTGCAGTTTTGGTGTATCAGGAGTTAAAAATGTGTGCATGACATGGTCGCTCTGTATGTCGGAGAATTTGAAAAGTTGAAATCAACTGCGGTATTTGTCTGCAAGTATTTTCTTTGAAGGATGTGTGTTAAGTCTCCTGTGTTATATTTTCAGTAGTCGGTGTACTTCCATCCCTTCTTGACAGAAGGACCGTGGCAGTGAGTGGTAGCTCTGAGAAGCCGGTGGAAGTGTGCACAGAAGACATTATCAAGTACGTGGAAGCAGTTTGTGTACCGAGTTTATTTAAACATAGATGCGTTAGCTTGCCAACAGCGAGAACTTTACAAGGACAAACTGTAAGGTCAAAGGAAATTAAAAACAAAAGGACGCCCGATTGCTGTGTCTGGTAGGACTGAACACTGATTGTTCTCTCCTTGTCCTGCCAGGATCGTGATGATAACTGTGTTTTATTTCCTCTCACCAGGTAGGCCATAAGGCATAGTTATTGAGACTTGGTTAGTTTAAATTCAGATCTTTTCCTGGAGATAGTTGTGGAGTGGCATAATTAGATAAACGTGGCTCGGAGTCTTATGCAAGAGAAGCCAGTGCAATCCAGACTCCTTTTTGTGTACGGAAGACAAAGCATTACAGTTGTGTATGCACATACTGGCAGTGCAGTAGGCATCTCATCCTTATGTTATATTCTAGGAGAGGGGAAAACTGCAATTCAGTTATTCAAGACTGTAGTAAATGTATTTAGTACCTCATACTTCTGACACGTCTGGGTAGGTGGCATCATGATAAGCCCCAAGCAGGAAGCCCAGCTGGTGAGCGTGACATCCCAAAGCCTCTGACCGGTGCTTATCGGCCCCACTGCTGCCAGCACGACCAGCAGCCCTGCTGACCAAACCAGAACATTCACATGAGCAGAGGTCTGCAGGATCAGGACATCCAGTTATAAGAGGAAATTGCATTTCCAAAGGTGAGCACATGAAAGCAAGTCAGTAACTCTTGGCGTTTGTTGTAAAGTCAAGTGCTGTTACATTAAACCTAGGTTCATTACTTACAAAGTCAATTGCTAGGATTTAAAACAAAAAGCTCTAGCAGTTAGATTGATGTGCTTAACATGAGTTCCTTTCGCATGCTTTTTAGCTAGGTCTGGGAATAAGTAAACACCTCAAATAATCTCTGGTTTTGTCATCTCTTTGGTAGTGTGCTTGCTTCCTGTGTTATGAAAGGCATCATTAGATTAGCTGTGTTTAAGCTTCCTGTCTCACTGGGTTTTTTCCATTATTTTTACAATCTCTTTCAGAAGGCACCAGTATAATATTTCTGTAATGAAGGTTTCACTTTAATTATATATTTTCAGGTTGAGTTTTTTTTTTCCTCTCCACCTTCTTTACTTTCTCTAAAATAACTTCCTAACTGATGCTTTCTCAGATTTTTTGTTTAATGGCATGTGCTATTGTAATAACATGCAGGCTGAGAAAAATAATACGACTTCTGTCTAGAACTAGTGCTCTTTGATAATTTGTACAAAAAGCTAGATGGCTTGTTTAGCTGTATAGCTTTTTATTCCTGCTCTGTGAAGTGCTACTTTAAATTTTTTTTTTTTTGGTGTGGTGTGTGTGCTGCAAGAGCAACGTCCTTCACTGTGCCAGAGCCTGATGACTTCAGTTTTCAGGAGTCAAAAGAGAGCAGGTCCTCAACATATTGCATCAAGGTGTGGGTATTTTGGTGGATTGTTTTCAGTTTGTTAGATGTCTGCTTATCGGGAAGAAGGGTAAACTCACCTGTGTGATAGCTCTGGTTCAACAGTACAAATCGTGTGAACTATGTTGTTTACTTGCTCTAACCAGCCACTCTGTTACTTTTCTTGGCATTTTGTGGGGAAAGTGCTTTTGTTTGATTGATAACCCTTTGTCTGTGAACTTTGGCTGAAAAAATAAGTATCTGACGTGCATGGTGTCATGTTTGGCTCAAATCTAGGGTGGCACTTTGGAGACCTTCTGGCTTCTGTTAATATAACAAGTAGGAGATTTTTGTTAGTTACTGTGAAAGCAGCAAACCTGACTTCAAAAGGTGAGATTTTTTTTGATTCCATATTTTCATCTTTTAGCATCTCCCTGCAGGTGAGGAACAAAATAAGAAGCTGGCTGAACTCTTCTAATCTTGAAATATATACGTTTTAGCATAATCTCATACTGTTAAGCTTGGAAACTCTGGACACTGAGTATAGCTGTGCTGGATTTCAGATGCAGTTGCTTACTTAACAAAGCAAAAGGAGGCTTTAAAGCAAAAAGCAGAGTGGACTTTTCATAATAGTGTGGTGGGATCTCCTCTGGGATGTTTCGCCTTCTTTAGACCACGGGCAGACATTTTGTCATTGGTGTGTATTCTGCTCAGCCGTTTGCCTGTCCCTTATGGGTAAGTCTCATTTTCTGTCTAAAAGTGCTGTTAGTAAAGGGCTTTTCTTGATGGGTTTCCCTTGATGCTGTGGCAGACTCTGGGTCCATTGTTCAGGTATGTTCCAAATACATTTTTTTTCTTTTCAGGATAACTTTGGAGATGAGATGATCTTGATTTCTAATGGGCCTCTGTATGTCTGTAAGGCCATTTCTAATAATAGATGCTATTTGCTTGTCAGGATGTGTATTTGCCTATAACGTTGGTGAATTTGCAACTCTCAGTGTAAGTAAAGAGTGAAGTAACATGTGAATGTGAAGGTCCTTAGGCTTGTGTTTAGGTTTTACCCCCCTGGTTAAAGTTGTTTGGTTTGGCAAATGCGGCTGCTGCCTTGCCAGTTGACGTTTCTCTAAGGCTTTCACATCAACTCGTGTGTTACCGCTATCTAACGTGTATTAGCTCCTTTTATGTTTTTAATATTTAAATATAGTACTGAGCTTGGGAGTTTTCAGGATCGAGTCTTCAGATTTTTATTTTTTTTCCATATTCCATTTTTTTGGGGTGCCAGATAGAATGCAGCGAATCCAGAAACTAATTATTACCTGAAATTTTCCATGACTTCTATTTCTTTCTGTGTGAAGTCATTGATTCATTTATTAGATCATTTAGGCTCTTTCTGAATATGACACCTGTGGCAGAGTTAAACAGGAGAGTTTGCACCAGTTTGTCACGAGCATTCATGTTAATCCACTAACTTAATTCTGCTGTGGCAGCTGCATTACGGTGTAAAATCTTGATCTTATTTCATAATGATGCTTCTCTTTTGCACTTCCTGTCATTTAATTTATTTGCCTCTTAGAACCATGTATTATTTTAGCAAGTGACAGATTTATATTTTTAATTTTTTGTCTATGGCCACAGGATGAGTAGCTTCTTTCTTTCACTTAAAAGCCAGCTTCAAGGGCATCCTAATTGATTGCTTTCACTCAGTTGCCGATGTTATGCTCTTCATTTGAGCGTCATTGTCTTGATAGTAATTAAACAAAAGCCCAATTAAGTCTCATGCTATACTCGGGAAGTAGCTTGCCAGAATTTGACAGGTGAACAAAGGAAGTTTCATTGACAAATTTGTTCAGAGGAAGATGTCTCAGTGGAGGTCTGTAAAGCAGTGCATGTGATTTTAGCCGTGTAGCAGCTATTGCTTTTAAATTATTTTAGAACTATGGCTACTTCTTCTGCTCTGAAGATGTGAATGAGAGCTGGAGAACTAATTTCCATCCAGCGTCAATGTGAATGTAAATCTGTAAAGAGTCACTTTAAGAGTGGAAAGAGGGAGAATGAATTAGAGCGATGTTTTTTCCAAACTATGGCTTGCATGGCTCTTGGCATTCACCCTGCTGAAGAAAGTGGCTTGAGAAAGGTGGGGAAGGGAAAAAGACACCTGGGGAGAAGAGCCTGCTTTAACAGAGCTTTTTAGAATAGTTAAGGGAACACTCTATTATTGCATGAAAACTTGTCAAATGTTAGAAGCAGAATTTCAAATGGGTCCTCAGCTTTCTCTCCTGCACTGTTAACTTTTTTCAGTAGCCACAACTCTGTCTCATTGTATATCAAAACCAAGGCAGTAATTGTCGATGGTTCCAAGTACGTGTGTACATTTTTATGTTTGATTTCCACTGAGCCATAAACACTCTTTGTCCTTTGCCTTTTACTAGCTATTGGCTTGGCTATTCCTTGTGGACAGGAAAGCTGTGTTTAATGCTTTGTAAAGTGGCCATCAGTTCCTTGCTTTTATCTCTGTTCAGCATAAATTATTTTCAGCAAGGCCACAGAGCTGTTTTGGCCAAGATTTTCAGGTGTCCCTTGTGGAGAGCTATTTCAGGGTAAAGGCTTATTCTTACTGTTTCTTTCTTCCCCTTCTCTCTATTTCATTTCTCCTTGAAGAATACTGATCCTGAATGACTGGAGCCCATGGTTGGTCTCCACCCTCTTTCATGGCTTTTTTTTTTTTTTTTTGCTGTTGGTGTTTTCATAGTTAACCCACAACTGGATAGGCTGAAGCATATTCTTTTGCCCTTAAGCTTGGAAATTTGGTGTGCGCTGTAACTGCAATATTTCTAAGGGGAAATTCAGCCTCTAATTATCAAATTAGATGCACATTCTGGTTCTTTGGCATGACTTTACTTCTGCCCATCTGTTAGGTTGGCTCTTTGCCCTCTCTGAAAGTAGTCTACCAGTCCTAGCTGAGCAGAGGAGCCAACCAAAGATGGGTTAAGAGAGGCAGCCTGCAGAATGCTTTATGTTAAATCCCGCTTGCCAAAAGCTCTTCCTGTTTGCAAACAATGTCAGCTTAAGCCATATGCTTCATTACATGGGATGACATCTGTGCAGACAGATGCAGGCATGGCAATACAAATGACATTTGATAAGGAAGGGCATATGTTGTGAAACCAGACACCACGATGGGTTTAAGACCTTGTCTTTACTGCACGTGCACATGAAAATACAGAGCACTTGTGTGTTCTGCTGAGAGAGAGCATTCCTCAGTCAGGGTCGGACCTTTGGAGCACATCGGTGTTGCAGGTTTCTGCTAGGTGTAACAGCAGTCATACAATTCAGTTGTTGCAAGTTATTAGCCCGGATCAGTATTTGGCTTTGGTACCCATACTGGTAACTTGCATCGAGGGTCCAGCAGTTTGTACCGTGTAACAAAACATGTTTGGGTAACACCGATGAAGGAGGTTCCGTTGTGGACTGTTGTCTTGAAGGATTTCAATGCTATCTTACAAAAATACCTTCAAGGAAATTCACGGGTTTGGTTTTCAGAAATACATGATTTGAATGTGAATTTTACATGTCCGGGTAGACGAGATCCTTAAAAAGCTCATCTTTTAGAGTAATTTCTTTGCCCCTTTGCCACATTATGCTGCTTTTTCACCAGAGGTGAGGTTTCTGTCTAAAGCTACTTTTCTCAATTACCTCTGCTCTTTGGATTTACAGTGTGAGCATGGCATTTAAAAACTAGAAATTAATTTGTTATTGGAGGCTTCAAAGAGATAGCATCAAGTTAAGATCCAGTTATAGCTCTCTTAAGCCAACTTCCACATTCTAAGCCTGTCTGAGCCAGTGTCATTTATTTTTCTACTCCAGCAATGCTTTGTGTTGTTGCTGTGCATATGGTACAGCAGCATATGTACAAACGAGGGACTTGGGGTTATACTTGGAGCTGTTCAGACCAATGAAGTTAAAGAAGCGATACAGAGCTGTGCAGCTGGCAGAGGAGAGGGGTGAGCAAGCAGTGATCCTTGCACCGCAACCAGGGGAGGTCAGTAGATGGTTCTGAAGGTGGCTCCAGAGTGGTTTAATTTCCCTCTGCTGCCACATCCAGAAATCCCTAGGTTACGTTTAGTAATTTTGAAGTGAGGCAGAGCAGTTGCTGGTAATGCAGACAGAACTGGCCTCAATCACAACAGGACCAAATAGGAGTGGGGATTCAGACTGTGAAGGAAAATTAGCACTCTTTGTGTTCTCCAGATTAAGCTTTGTATAAACTGAATCTTAACAAACCAAAGAAAAGGTATTTTAAGTGTTTCTGCTTTGATTTCTATGGTCAGCAAGGTGTTAACTGCAGCAAGTCCAGGCAAAACGTTTTGATGCTGAGGTGTAAATTTATGACATTCACAGGGGAGTTATTTTCTTTTTATCGGGTGCTAGTGTGGAAACAGTGTTAACTTAGTGTATTTAATTAAAATACATTGAGTAAATATATTCTGTTGGAGGTTTAGAGCACACACACAAAAAAAAAAAACGTGTAGTATTTGTGATATATGATTTACTTGAAAATTGCTTATTTAGTGCTTGGATGAACGGAAAACAAATCTTTCAAAAACAGTGGACAGGTACTGGAATATACATATGGATAGATATGTAGGTCTGTAGTAAATAGTTACGGAAATTGGCTTTGTTTCTCTGACAGTCTGTTTTCATAAGCTCCTATATATTGAAGACCTTTAGCCTTGTTTGAGGAACTTGCTACATGTTCCAAATTAGATGTTTGGGTCTGATAATTGTGGAGGGTAGGTGACTTTAATTTTTCATCCATTGGGATTTATTTTTGCAGCATTTCATGGAGTGGTGACTCTCATTCCTTGGTTGCTTAAGGTCAGTGTTACATTTACTAACTGAAAAAGCTCCAGGAGCATGTATAGCTGTTAAGTGCTCAGACTGAATGTGGTTAGTTGAATTTGCAGCCAGTCTGGTGGGGAAGCCAGTCTGGAGGAAGAGGATTTCCTTAATCATACTGATACAGACACTTTCTCTACAGAGCTTTTTTCTGCAGTTCCAGAAGGACTGGTTTCACTTCCAGTTTGGATTAGAGAAAGGAATTCTGTAAAGCCTTGAGAACTGTTGGTTCCTCTGGTTGGTTGGGGTTATTAAGAAACTTTGAGTACTTCTTTCTATCCCTTTTCTCTCTCTGTTGGTTCATCCGTAATAGCAGGTTAATAATAATACTCCTGTCCCTCCCCCAAGTGCTCCATCACCATGGTAGAAGAAGTACTGCCAGTGTTAGGTATTAGTCACGTTGTGCTCATTAACTTTTTCCTTAAAGTGCTTCCATCCCAAATCACTCCCGTTTCATTTCAAACCTGATTTAGGAGGTGCATGACAGGATTTCTGATAGCTGTCCAGACTAGATGAAAATTCAGTGCAAGTTACTTGGATTACATTGTAGAGACTGAGGCATGTATTGGCATTTCTTCTCTCATTTTATTAAACTACTAAAAATTGCACCTGTTTGTAAAATCTGCATATCTGTACTAAATTATCTGGATTGTACAGAAACGTATACGGAAAAGTTGGCTTTATTTTGCAGAAGGTCAAGGATACCCTTATAATTCACATGTACATTTTTGGGTACGTAAAGCGTGGCTCAAGTCTGCAGCGCTTTCAGTTATTGTTGGCTCTCTGTGCGTCTGCATCTACACGTGCTTTTTCCTGGTGAAGGATCAAAAAAGTGTTTTATTTGTTTGGTTACATGATGAATTACTTTGTTATTGCTTAAGCAAAGTAGCCAGAGGAAAGGCTTTGGCTTGTTTGGCCTGCACAGTGTTTTAATGGCAGCATTGCTGGAGACAGCAAGCACTGCAAAAATGGGCGAAACTAGCGGTGTTCTCCCTCGTTCTCATAGTATGTTTTCAGGGGGAATGGGTTACCCCCTGTTTTTCCTTTGTGCATTGATTCTCAGTGCTGCTGTGCCTTTTGTAGTTAAATGTACCTACAGAGATTGTGTGGTTTTTGTCTTATTGTTTTGAGTTGGTGAGACAGGAAAGGGACTGCTGGTCACGAGGCATTGCACAACTTGCTTTAATAACGGGAGTCATCTTTCCTTCAGTATTAACTTCCAGAGGATTGCTCTTCTTGCCTCCTTTTGTTGCTCCTAAAAGTGTTTTCAGTGTGGTGTTCTGCCAGCTGTGGGACCGGGCTCTCCAGCCCAAGGCAACCATCCAGGCTTTTGTTGTGATTTTAAGCATCAGCACTCAAAAGAATTCGGAGGAAATCCATTGCCTGGTGCTACCAGCCCAGCAGCTGCATGAAGCTTCAAAGCTGTCATCTGACACACTGAAGAAATAGTTTTCATTTACAAAAAGTCCCCTGTCAGTGCTTATTAGAGAATTTAGATATTAGGAACTTCCTTGGATAGCTCGCCTCCAGTGCTGATGGCTTGCTTTGAAAGCCTGTTTGCTTGCTCCTCTGGTACAACAGTGGCAGCTATGTAGAAAGGAGGAGCGAGACAGCTCTGAGTTACCATCTGGACCAACTTGGGGATCAAGTCAATTTCCCTTTAGAGTAATGCTGAAAGGAATGCGTAAAGTTGAAGGCTGCCACATCTTGCAAACCAGATGCTATGCAAGTGCTGAATATATTGACGCCTGGCAGTAGTGGGGGACAATAAGGAGGTCGTGTATGTGTTAGTCCTCCTTTGAAACTTGCCAAATTAAAATGACAGTAGCTTCAAATAGGTAGCGCCACTGAAGTTATATTAAAAAAAAAAAAAATGATGCCTATGTTGTGCTGGCTGAAAAATAGGCAATAAGAACATTACCAGAAAACAGGGATTCTCAAATCATCTAGGAGATTCCATTCCCTTAATTATTTTCTTTACAGAGACAACCTGTAACTTAGCCCATGGTTGTTACAGGAGTAGTTATGCCATTGCAGATCTCTCCTAATGATTTTATTCCTAACTGTGATAACTAATGATATTAATCCTCTGACACAAGCTTTCCACTGCTGTGATCATTTGTGCAGGGTACTCTGGAGCTGGGGGAGAAACAATGTCAACAGCTAGCTGGTTACTGGAGGAGCGTGCATGTTAAACCACCTGACATCTGGTGAGTCACCCTCCAAGAATGTGTGATTGAATGATGGCTAACCGATTAGCCCAGTCGATTAAGGCCAAATATATCTGAAGTGTGGAACGCTATTTCTGAAGGTAGTTGGAAGTGCAAACACCCATAGTTCATAGACCTTGCTATAGTATAAATGATGGCTGCAAAAAAATCTTCCACAAGAATAGGCTTGTGCAGTAAGCATGCATTGCTTGTTTATAAGCAACTATTTCTAACGTTTTAATGCACTTTTTTAATGTTGTTAATTCATTTCTATTGTTAATGACTGAAGGAGAATTGCTACAGCCAGTTGTTTTCTGGTTGATTCCCATCTAGTGAAATGACTTGCCTGTTGAGGAGCTTCCACAGTCTTTTGACTGAAGCCTGCATCCTGGCTCTGATGGTAAGAGCAAAATGCAAACGTTGAGCCAACATTTTTCTTACAATCCACATGCTGAGCAAGACAAAGAAAAGTTCAGTTCTCTGGCACAGATGCTGCGTAGGTAAGATGTGAGTATAAGTCGTGGTGAGAGATGTTCTGTAACACATTTGTGTTGGGAACACAGGCCAGGGTTTGAAGACGTGTTGACCTATTCTATGAAGTAGGAAAAAGCAGAGGTTGTTCTTAAAGTTTCGTTTAGCTATATTTTCTGTTAAGAGAGAACAGAGTATCACCTAATAAGTCTCAAACAACTGTTGTAAATAAGGAATCATTCCAGAACATGATCGTGGTTGTAATCCTGCAGCACTTAGCTTTGGGCATTGCCAAAGAGGCCTGGTGTGCCACCTCCTCTCCTCAGCCTGTGTTGCCACTGCCTGACAGTTTTATGTTCAAGTGCTTCGGTGCAGATTGAGCAGCTTAATAGGACGTAGCTATTCAGGTGGTCAGGGTCTCTACTACAATACTTAAGCCAAGTATTTGACTTCTCCAAATGAAGGTATCTTTTGGATACTATGGATTTAAAATGATGGAAATGCAATGAAGATGAAAAGTGAAATGCCGTGCTGGATTCAGTAGCAGTGACTTGTTACTGGAATGTGAAACAGTCTAAGATCAGTTCATGCTTACAGATGGAGTATTGAAATTATGAAGCTGACTGGAACATGGGGCTTTGAAACAACTAATCCTGTGCAGTGCTTTTGTTTTGGTCAGTTTGTAGATGCCTTTGTATCTTTGGAAAGAGTTACGACCGTTGTTTTTGGTATTGTACACACTGCACAAGCTTTTACTAAATTACCATTGTGAGACTTGCATCTTGTTAAACAAACATAGATTGAAACAGATTCCATGCTGTAAAAACAACCGCACACAAGCCAACTTCTTTGTGCATGTGGGTTATGTATCATTTCCCCTCAGGAATTAACAGCATACCTTGAACTCCACTTTTTAATTTGACTGAGAGAGCGGCCTTGCATACAGAAGAAGGGAGGAAAAAAAAAAAACACCTCCTGGACTCTAATCTCTTAATCTCCATAAAATGCTTGAATGTTTAGCTTTGATAATATATGAAACAAATCTGGTGGTCCGTAACATTTCTGAAGTGCATTCCCCCCTTTTTTTTTTTTGTAGCAAAAAGAAATCAAAGCAGACATAAAATGATGTATGACAGATGGGTTGGTGTTGGTTAAGAGTTAGCCCTCAAGCATGAAGAAATTCCATAGCTCTAACTCTGCCTTCTAATATGCCAGTGGAAAGTCACTTTGGTGGCCTGGTGATGATTCCTTTCCTGATGTAGCATAATTTTCCTGCCAGTGGGGTCACCATGCATTTTGCATACTTATTTATTAATTCTTTTGATGCCAGAAAAGGGATTATTCAGAAGAAATGTCAAGAAATGGAACTCTTTGGCTAACAAGGTTTTACACTTGGAAGCAGATCTTCTGAAAAATGTGTGATGTCTGCCTCATTCTTGGGATCAGAAACTGGCTGAGATTCAAAATTAGGCAATTGAAATGAGAAGGCAATTTAACAGTCACAGCTATAGTGTAGGTTTTGCAGTCAAAGAAACTGTTTTGCAAAAATACTGTATGCAAGGGAGAAGCTTTCAATTCCGTTTTCTATGTATATTTCCAGAGGGAGATAGTTTTAGGGTGCTTTTGGATCCAAAGTGGAACTACCTTCCTTCAGGATAGCAGGAGAGAGCTAAGCCCTATTTTCAGCATGCATTTGTAGGTGAGGTGATCTCCAAACATGTTGTAACTACTCTGCTATAATTAGTTCTAGTGCAAGGAGGTTCAGCCTCTGTTTTTTAAGTCTCTAAGGTTGAGTTTAGTTGCTAGTTCTTTAGTTGTTTTGGTTTTAGGTACAGTGTTTTGATCTTTTATGGTAGATATCTCATACAACCAGCAGGTCCTGGTCATTTAAACATAGGTTAAATGGATGTGTTTTAGAAAAGCTTTTAGCTCTTAAAGTAGATACCTGTCTTTTGTATTAAAGTGCTTGTCCCTGGTATTTTTTCAGCCTTTGTGATCTTATACTATGAGTTAAAAAAATAAATAATAAATTCATAGCAGGGCTGCCTGCTTGAACAGTCTGCTCCAGAAATGCCTGTATGACCTAATCAGAATAAGAAACAAATAAAATAATAGCACTAAACGGTGTGGGGATTAGATTGGCAGGAAACTGGACCATGGTTAACTCCACTCATGTGTGCTGCAAGCAAGCTGAGCCCCACACCCACGCTGTTGGTGTTAGTCTTCAAAGTTTTGTTGGCAAAGCTCTGCCTTTTAGGAGTGGGAAAACAAGTCATACCCACAACAGACGCAGTTCTGCTGGCAAAAAGCTCCATGTAGTTTCTGCCAGTTTAGCGAAACCCTTTGGCTTATATTGTTTATTCCATTCAAGGAAGAGGCTTGGCTACCCCTTCCCTGCCATGTGCCTTCTTCTCCAGCCCCGCTGAAGCTGTGTCTCAGCGAGTGGGGTTTGCTGAGAGAGTGCTGCCACCGCCGCGGTGCCTTTCAAGTACTGGTAAGCCATTAGAAGGAGCTGCCATCATCTCAGATCTTAATCTGTTTTAGCAGATAAAGAGGAAAATGCTATCAGAGGAGATGGAGATATCATTTGGGTGCAGAAATCTCATGAAAAGAAGAACGCGAGTTGTGTAAGAAGTGCCAAAACCTCTGATGAGTTTCCTTGGGACTTGTCAGTTTTCGTGCACCGACTCCGCTTTCTCCGTGACATGTTTTGCCTGGAGGCAGCAGTAAGCCATCAAAATATAACAGGATATCCTGCCACGCAAGGGCGAAGATCTTAAGGATCCAGATCTCCCAAGGCTGTGGCTGGCTGATGTAAGCTATTCTCAAGTGGAATCTCCAGTTTTGGAGTGATATTATTTTAAGTTGTTTGTTTTGTTTCGTTTTAAAAAGAAAAAGTTGCATGTTTTTTGCATACCACCAACTGCTCACGGAAGATAAGAAATTGCAGCAGCCAAAGCTTCAGATTTATTGCTGTGGTCGATTTCCTGTTATTTTTAATAGGATATGGCCCCTCCACTTTCAAACTACTGAGCTGTATCAAAGAGAGTGGATCGCGTTTCAGACCGCCGTGCCTGTGGGTTTTTGAACGCATGCTTGTGACCAGGCTTCAGGCACCCTGAGCAGGGTTAGAGCTGGTTTAACGCTCTCTTTGTGTTCGCAGACATGTGCCAGCTGCCGGGAATGAGGAGTTTTAGGAGCTGGTATTTGGTTCACTTTAAAGTAGCTTTGTTTTTTTCTGTTGTTGTTGTTGTTTTTAAGCAAACAACAATGAAAACGCCAAAAAACCTCCATAAATTTGGGAATTTGCAGCAGGCTGATAGAAGAGACAGAGGTTCAGGCTCTTTGTCGTGGCTGGAGTGGTGGGAGGAAATTGGCTGGTGAACTTTTAGCAGGTAAAATTGGGGTTAAACATCAAGGTTTTAGCAGAGAAATGTGTCTCTGCCCCCTCCGATTAATTTTGTTTGGATTCTTTTGACTTTTTTCATTTGAAACCGTTTTGAGCGCTGTGTGTAAGTAGTCAAAATATCCCTGTGTTCTGGTGTGCGATAAAAAATAAGGGAACGGCAAACTGAGCCAGGCTGTAACAGAGCCCTGGAGAGAGTTAGGGGAGGGAGTTCAGCTGGTCTGCAATTGCTGTGGTGCTGGTAGGACTTGGAGATGGAGGGAGGTTAGTGCCCTGCTCGGGGTCCAGAGTAACTCCCTGCAGTCCCTGCACATGGCATGACGCAGTTGCCCTTTGGCAAGCTGAATTCATAATTGTCATTGTTCAGTAGCTATTTGTAGACTTCATTAGTAAATTTCAAAATTGCTGTTTACAAAACGCTTTGTTGTTTTGCTTTTCTGTCAGACTTTATACAGGCCTTTTGTGTCTTGGTGGGCTTGGGTGGTGTCTTTGTCCTCAGACCATCTGTTTAAATTTCAGTAGTAGTAATGAGCAATGAAGTTAATTTTAGGGGTGTATACTTTAATGTTTTCATATACCAAGGTTCTTAAACCCCAAGTCACACTGAACAATAGGTGCCTCTCTGATCAATATTTCACAAAGCTTAAGGCCATGGGTACACGTTTCTTGGGATTTAGCATTAGCAATTGATCAGTTTTAGCAATAAATTTTCAGTGTCCATCCTTAAAAAGTCATGAGCTGTGTAGTAGTTTTGACACCTTGATAGTGTAATTATTTTCCCTTTCTCTGTCCTTCTGGATAAGATTCTTATGTCTTCTATTAACGATGCTGTTAGGAAACGAAAGCAAGCTTTTCAGATCATTTTAAGACTGCTGATTTGGTTTCTTATGATAAACAGTTGTGACTGGTACAATCCTCTGGGGAGTTTCTATGTGTGAGAGGTGGGTAAGCAAAATAAAGATAATTTTCAAGTCCAGATGACTTGAAAAGTTTATATAGAATTCAGCACGTCTTGAGGATTGGTAAACCTTTGTCTGCTGATTCTGGACAAGTCATTGGAAATGCATGGCAGGTTTCAATTCTGAAGGTGAGAGCGCAATTTTCAAGGATCTAATTAATAGTGCATTTAAAGAACGAAATAGTGTTTTATAAATTGCATAATACTACCTGAAGGTATATCTGAATTATAAAGTTTGTTCCTAATTGAAACTCGGTTGCTGATTAGGCAGTTTGTAATTCTGATGAGCTGTATTCTGTTGACAGAATTTTGCTGATACTGGAGAGGGGAACTTTTACCAAAGAGACCATCGCTACCCTTACCAGCTTTTTAAGGTCAAAGGAAGGGCCTTTTTGTGCCTCAGATTTGGCACCAGTTTTCCAGCACTGATACTCCATTTGTAAGTACAGTCTGGCCTTCAGCTTCAGAGCCCATAACATAAAGATTTTTATCCATTTTCTCTTTTTGGTATTTGCCTTTGTTTACTGGGAGCTCTTCATACAGAAGCCATGTGTGCTCAAGTGAATATAAATATTTTCCTTTAAAGGTTACGATGTCTTTATGATGTTGCCTGAAACTAAAGTTGAAAATAAACTTTACATTTTAAGGATGTGTAACTTGTTTTTACAGTTACAGTGGGAAAGAATTTATGCTTAGCATCCAAGCAGTGCATCTCCAAAGGTTTTCTGTAGTTCTGTGTCAACAGAAAATGCATTCTCTGCAGTTTTTTTTTTTAAGGGAAAGAAAAGGCTACTTTTTAATTTCAGAAGAATCTTTGGTAGTAATGGTAAAAGGTATGTGTTGTCTCTTTCAGTGCTGTTGTTCGTGTCCTAAAGAAGGACCTTTCACAGAAATTTAAGTTGTGTGTACTTTAAGGCAAGAAAACATGGTAGTGCTGCTGAAAGCAGTGACCGTGCTTTCTCTGTCAAATTGTTCCTGTCTCTGTGCTGGTGTCTCCCAGTTGATCCAGCAGATCCAACTGAAAACTTTGCTGGGAGATGAGCAGAGCGAGAGAAATGATCCCAGAGGTGTAGCAGCAGGGATGCACTTGGAGGCACAAGGAATTGGAGGATAGGAGTGATGGGCCAGGTAAGGACAACATGGGCTGCTCTACCAGCAGCGGTGTCTTATGCTGCCTTGAAGTGTAGCAGAAGTACGTTGAGGTGTTTAGCATCTTGTTTTAAGAGGGAAGGTGTATTCTTTCCTTTGCTTGATCAGTAGGTTCACTTAACAGTTTAAGTAAAACAGAATTCTTGTATCTGACTTAGCTACATCTTACATATGTACAGCTACTAGTTTCTTCTCTTCTAGCAATTTCATGAAGGATTTGAACTAAACTTATTTTCCATTTTAGCTAACAGTAGGATGTCTCATGTTTCCTGGAGAAATTGCTTCCTCAAGCAAATCTGTTGGTTACTTACAATGTTCCAAACCATCTACATTTTTATACAGATACTTGTTTTGACTTTGTTTTCTTAGAAAATAAACAAGATTCAGCTGTCACTCAGATTTTTTTCAGTCTGTATTCTCCTTGGGATGTTCATAGTGCATTTCATATACTGGATTTTATTCCTTTTTGGTTGCAAGAAGTATAGTAATACCTGATGAAGGTGTCTTTGCATGCAGTAAAACTGTCCAGAAGCGCTCTGCTTCAGACTCTAGATAGGAAAAATCTCCCAGCTTAGTTTATGAAGACTACTGGCCAAATTCTTTAGGCCAAAACCACAATGACTTCGGGGAAAAGTTGTGTCTAAGTTATATGCAGACGTTATAGTTCCTTCCATGGAGTCATAGTAATGCCAGTTTCCATGCTTGCTAACATGGCATTGGGCATGAAAATGGCTGCAGAGACTCTAACGGTGTTATCCTTCTCAAAGATTTTCCATTTTAGAAAATTGAGCTTATCAAGCTGGCAATAAGCTGTGATGCCTTTTTAGTCAGGCCATTTCAGATGCAGAGCTTACAGAAGCCTTGTTTCCCTCGTGGGAACTTGCCCAACTCAGTCCATACCTCCTGCGCACGTCATGCACTGTCATAGTTCCTTTCTGTATGACTTATAATAACAATTTTTCTTGCCATCTTCTCCACCCCCCATTGCGGCAGGAGAACTGTTTGTCTTTCTAAATTTAGATATCCATGGATACATATAATATTTTTCTGTTTCAACTTGGCAGTTTAAATTGCGTAGTGGAATGCACTTTTCTTTTCCATACAGGAAGTCTACAAGTGGTATTCTTCGTTTACAGGAGAATAAAATGTTACATGGACTGTCTCACTCTTCCTTCTGTAGAAGGAAAACAATACTTACAAAAGCAGGTTTATACTAATGTCTTTAGCCAGACTCTTCCTCTCTTTTCATTGTGCGATGTACAGGGTACCACCATGCAAAGGGGAGACAGTGATATAGGGGATGCTACAAAGACATGTAACTTTAATACCACTTGAGAATTTTTTATTGTTGTTCCTGTTTTGTTTCTCTAGCTAAAAGAGCATGTTCAAACTTTCTCAAGTACATGGACCATTTGTACACACACAATGTAGGTGTTCTTGCCTGGACGTCTCCCTTCAGTTCGCAAGATCCCAGACAATCTTTTCTTGTGTCTAACTTCTTAAGACCCCACCAGTAGCTTTGACCAATGAAAATACTGTAGTGGTGTGAAGTCATGTAATATGTTATTGCTTTTTTGGCTATAAAAATAGTTCTTTGTTTTCTAAATACCTATGATGTGTAAAAACCGAAGGAAAAAACAAGTGAGAGATCAGCAGGCTATTTGGTGTCTGTTGTGGCCGGCAGCCTTGGTTCCAGAACAAGCTACTTTGCCTTGTTAACTTGCTGAAGCAACTGTAAGGCTTTGCTCATCTGTACACAAATACATCATTCTCACCTCTGAGGTACCAGAGGAACAGAAATGAACCTGCAGGATTTGATAGCAGCAATATGCTAATGTAAAGTTATTGTCATGGAGTGGCATAATTGTGCTCTTGGTCACTGAATAATAACCCACATAAGTGGATTAGCCTGACCCTTGAAAATGGGTAATTAGTTGTTATGTTGGACCTCTGTACTGAAAGAGCTAGAAGATAAATTAGGTTGAGGAGGTTTCTAGCTTTGTTTTCGTATTGGTTATGCGAGTCCCAGATTTTGGGGAATTTTCTTTTTGTTTGTTTAGTAGACAGATGAATCGGGGCTTCTTTTTACTTGCTCTATAAGAAAGGGGGGGTGGGGAAAGTAGATGAGTGGAGGGAAAAAAGTGCAGCCTGGATAGGCAACAGAGTTAAGGAGCAGAATCTGGTCTAAATTAAGTAAATTACATGGGATTCATTCTACCCATTGATTACTTCTTAAGAATACTTTTGAAACTTGTACAAATTGGCCATTTGGAAAGTTTTTTGCCCTTTCCTATCTGCACTGAAGAAAACCTTTTCTCTAAGTTCTCTGGTTATTTTTGGCAACCATATTGTTTTCTCCCTACTCTTTCTCTACTTTATGCCAAAGTGGTGGGCTTTTTGTCCTGCTTTAGCAAGCAAATACCTGCCATAATTCAAAAAGTTTGTTTTTCTTCCTGTAAAGCTGAATACTTTCATAACTCATGATGAGGAGAGGTGCTGCATGGGTCTTACTAGCAGGCAAAATAATATTTAGCCAAATGGCCTGAAGAAGGATCATGCAGTGTGAACCTGGTCTTGTGGCTGTCTTTATTTTCATTTGTGAAACCATGGCAAAAGATTTTCACTGCCCTTGTCGCTGTCAGGATGTGTATCTGCCAGGGTGTACATCCTACCACCCCTTTGGGATGGGTTTACTTGAGTGTTCAGAGCTAGTAACAAAGGATTGTGAAACTTGTCTGTTGTAAGTAGCTAGTATATCGATGCTGTCTTCCAAGCTGGCATAGGCTTGCTCCAGGAAGGGCTCGAGATACCTGTCTCTCCTAAGAGTTGAACTGCTGAAGAGCTGTTTATGGCGTAGCTGAATTACAACTTCGAACAGCAGCGAACAGCTCGTGCTATGTCCTGCAGCAGCTGATTGTTCAGGTGGGATTAAGTGGTTAGAAAGAGGAATGCATCCTTGCCTAGTATGGTGTTTAATGGCCCCAAGAAACACTTTGTTTGCAAATTAACAATTTTTGATTTCCTCTGTCAGAACACCTGATGGAGTAGGAGGATCAACACAAGAAACGGGATTCTTGTACTGTCTTTTAGGTTTTATTTTTGTGACCTTTTGGGATTCCCTCTCAATCCTCTGTGTTTTTGTTTGTTTTGTTATTGTTATTTATTTTTTTACCTGTTAACTTTTCTTCAAATCTGTCTTTTTTTTCTCCCTCCTTCTTGATGGAGTCATGATTTTTTTTATAAACTTGAATATTTTGCAGTATTCTCTTCCCAGTTGAATTCTAGGCTTTGTGATTTTAATAGATTTATATTATTTTTGGCATAAGCTGTATTATACCTGGCCCTTAATATTTTACTCTGACAAGTTTATATATCAAAGCCTAAAACAAAACAAAAGACTGAAGGAATGTAGCAGCTTGGCAGCCATTGAGTACACACCCCCAAAGCAATGAAAACTGCTGTTATGGTGTATCCCATAGTACTGTGATAGTATTCCATCAAATCTTCTCGGTTTGGGGCTGAGAAACGCAAGGCTATATGAGTAGTTCATGTTTGTTGCTTTTAGAAACTTTATAAAAATAGACGGGTATAATAACAATAAATTAATTATTCTTACAAGGATATCCTGAATTTGACATGCCAGTATTTGACTTTGAACTTGAATCTGACTTAAAAATGGAGGTTGTTTTGGAGATAGCCCTTCAGAAGGATTCTCCTATTCATGCTGCGTGAATGCCTGTGTTATATTTAGGCACTGAGAATACTTTTGGGCTGACTGTCCTGTGTTCAGCAGCGTGGGGGGTGGCTGGGGAAGATACGAGCTGTGCTTCCTTTCACAAGGGTAGAATCATAGACTCGTAGAATCGCTTGTGTCTGAAGGGACCCTAGAGATCATCTAGCTCCAGTTTGAGTGCTTTGGACTCTTCCCAGTGATCCTATTCCCCCTGAAAACGAGTCAGCTGAGCCTCTTGTGTCTCCTACAGCCCCCCTGTGGGCTGAGGGGCTGAGCCGTGCCCGGCTGTGGCCTGGCCGCCTTTAGCAGAAAGGGAGCGTAATGGTGCTGTCCTGGCAGGGCTGGGCTCCCTCACAAGGCCCCGTAAAGGAAGGCAATGCTGCTTCTTCATAGTGTCTGCTATGTGGTGGACTTGACTTCTCGTCCACCCTTCCTCTTGCCCCCCCCCTTAAGTAGATCTAGTGTGAACTTGGAGCACTGAGGGCCTTGAGTCAGATTTTGTGTTTTTATTGCAGTCGGTTGGTGTCAAGTGGGAAGAACAGAGCTGGGGCTGCCTCCAAGCTGAATCACACTGCGTGGGGATTGCCAATGATTTGTGGGAGTTTCTCATTCCTTGCTCTGCATGGTCTTGGTAGCGGCTTTATCTGTCACTTCACCCCTGGCATCAGCTCACTAAGTAATTGCCCCGTGGCCCTTTGGTCCTTAGCAACTCTTTCAAAAGCACAGCTAATCATTTGATAAAAATAAAACTAAGTTTAAGAGGGGGTGGGGGGGAGTAGCGGACCACTTACTTCTTGGCAAATTGATCTCAGAGCCTTGTCACGGCAAACAGAAATGATAAACTTCAGCAGTCATCAAAAGCACGGGTGGAATCCCAGCTCACAGACACGTGGTGGGGAGCACTTCTGTCTCCTTCCCAACCACGGTAAGCTGCAGAGGAATGTGAGTGTCAGGCTTCAAGTGAAAGAAATGAGATGCTTCCAGCTCGCTAACCAGAGACAGAATTACAGGAAGGGCCATATCACATGGGCTTTCTTTGCTTGTTTTGGGTTTGTTCCTTGTTTCTTCTCTTGCTTCTTGTGGAGCTCCAGTTAATACCCAGTGTAAATGACAGGGATACCTGTTCTCCGTAAGCTTCTACAAGCCTGAGAACAGGATAAGTACAGAGCTTGTTAAACCACTTTTTCTTCATCTCCACCTTCTTATAACTGGTACTTAGTTATAAGAAAAATAAAATTGTGTACTAATACAGTATTTTTCTTTGCTTGCATTCAGTAGCACTTCGAAGACCACTACAATGTATCAAAGACCTATTTGTGCAACTGTGATATGCATGTACAACAAGTACACCTACCTGTGTTCATGGAGATGTTCTGATTTTGTGGAAGTTGTGTGGTTTTGTTTTTTTTCTGTGCAAATTCCTTTCATAAATTGTGCAGCTTAAATTTGGAGTAACTTTCCTATTTTTCATATGAGAGCTGAAAGTCAGACTAACTTCTGTTTTAAATCTGAGTTGCTTGAAAAGAGCAGTAAAATAAGGTGATGTTAGATGTTAATTTTTGTGTCTTTCTCTACTTTTATATATAAGTCTATTTTGTGAGCTCAGGAAGGTCACGAATTTACAAGTCAGTTTTGGCCCTATCTTGCTCCAGTCATATGTTAGAATGCTAATACAAAAATGTATTAACCAGAGCAAGGAATAAAGCTGTTTCACTTTAAAGAAGAATTTCTTTTCAACTCATGACCTAGTAAAAGTTTCTGCAAAACATTTTTCCCCTCTGAACTGTTCCAAAGCAACTACCTTCTTTAATAGGGTCAGCTAATAAGAATTAGGCTTTAATCTCTTTAAGAGCTGATAACTTTATTTTGAATCATATTTGAGGTTATCATCATATGCAAAGGGCAAATAGGCCCAGACAGACTTATGGGGAAGGGTGGTAAAGCATTTATTGAAGCAGTATTACAAAATATGAGAAAGGATGACATGCCACAGGTTTTAGAACTTACCTCAGTGGTTTTGTATATCAAGCTGCAACTTGTATTTTATCCTCCAAAAATAATAAAATAATTTTACTAGCCTTCTGTACAAAGCTGTTTTTGTTAATTAGAATTAATGATGAATAATATGTTACAGGGAATAAACTAAACTTATCTATTATAATACTTTTATAACTAAAAAAGAAGATTACACTTCTTTACGAGGAAACAATATGGGATTACAGCTTGTACGATTCCTTTTGCTGTAAATGCAGTTAGCAGTGTGTAATGAAATGCTGTGGAAGTAAATTTGTAACCTTTCTCCCAAGGTCCATTGAAAGCTTTTGCAAAACATACTAGTGGTGAAGGGTTCATGTTGATGGGCCTGTGTGGTACTTGAAGCATACGAGTTTCCCTGTTTAAAATTGTTAGGAAAAAAGCATGGCATCTGTTGTTAGTAATATCTCAGTTCCTATGTGCCATCCAACTCTGTGGTACCCAGGTAATTTTTTTCAAATACTGTTTATCAATGTGATGCGCAGAAGAGATGAGGGAAAGCCATAGAGGGCTGCTCACAGAGAGAGGTCCCTCTGAAGCCTTGTAATTCTGAGATGCTGGTCAGAGAAGTCACCCGCTTCAAAGAAAGCCCCCATTTTGGCCATAAATCTTACTTGTAAGTATTTTGACTGTTTTAGGCCAGTGTTTAAGCCCACACAGCGGGCACTGGAAAATAATCCTTTAATACAGAAAGAGAAGTACAATTAGCTCATATCCGGCAGCTATTCTGTATTTCAGATGAGGTGTTTTTCTGTTTTGCTGTTGAAACAAATGCAGTTATTCATAGGCCCTGGCTGCGTGATTTACATCAGGGCCTATATTCAGCAAAGATAACAGATATACTTTCTTCATGCATGTGCCCACAATATAATCCTTCTTTGATAAAACTTGAAGGCATTTTTTCAACATTTTGTAGCAGTGATTTTAATACATTGAGTAGCAGAGATGCTTTTTTCTATGCAAGTTCAAAAGTTCGTGTTGTGATCTGACATCAAATATCTTATGTAACTAAATGTGCCCACTTGTAGGTTAGGATGTGCAGTGTGCGTGATTTTTCATATATTTTATTATTATTATCCCTCTCCTCCCTTTCCTCTTTCTGCCCCCTATCAGATCTGTCTCTCATTGGTTACCTGCAGCCACATGTCCCCCCTCACATCATTCCGGTCCATTACCTAATATCTGAATGGGATCCATTGAGCCTCTTCCAGGAAGTAGACCATTGCTATGAACTTCAAGAAACTGGACAGAGCTTTATTCTTACTGTAAGCCTGCAGGTATGGGTCTTGCTTCACTCGATGGCAGAGCCTGGTTACTGGCATCAGTGGGGAGAGCACTGGGTCTCAGTCCCTGAAGGAA
Source organism: Cygnus atratus (assembly GCF_013377495.2). Classification (NCBI taxonomy): domain Eukaryota; kingdom Metazoa; phylum Chordata; class Aves; order Anseriformes; family Anatidae; genus Cygnus; species Cygnus atratus. Next base: position 101,574,119 of record NC_066364.1, read on the forward strand.
GAGGGCAGATTTGTGGTTTGGAGGGGCCACTGTGCTGTTTACATTTGATTTGTTACGTGTTGAATGTTTCTTGCTGGTCTTAACCCTCTTCCCCAGTTGTACATGCGATTCTTCAGGTTTTACAAAATGGGGTTTTAAGAAAATATTTTCTTTCCCGGTGGGCTGAAGAGCCTGCTATGTTGTGATCTTGATGTATTAACTAGGCATCTTTTTTGACTTTAGTGTTCTTTAAAGTTACACGTAGTCTGAAGCACTTTGGAAATCTGTATTTCTAACCCAGGCTTTCCCAACTTCCTTTCATCTGAAAGACTTCGTAACCTTCCAAGTATATATATGTTAAAGGAAACAAAGGAGAGTGGGAGGTATACTGTCATGACTACTGCCTTTATTCTGCTTGAGTGTAAATTTTTAGAAACTCGGCTGTGTAAATCAGAAGAAAGGAGGAGCGAAAATATCACACCTCTAAGCGCATGCGTAGGACCATATATTCTTATTTCAATCCAGGCCGTGACCTGAAAAAGAGAGAGAGGGGGAGTCGATAAGGTGCTGGGTTCAGAGATCGGAGAGCATGGGTATTCAGGGGCTGCTGCTTGATGCCTGCACTTCAGTCCTGGTACTGGGAGCAGAGAGCCCTGAGCTAATCCCGCAGCACGAGATGCTGGGGACTGCGGTGCAGAGGCACGTGCTGGCAACTCCTGAAGCCGGCCTACGTCTGGAGCCAGCCCTGTTGCATTCAGGAGTGCTGCGCTAGAGGTAAGGCTGCATCCTGCAGGGTCTCAGCAGAGTGCAGCACTGTGTGAGTCCGTCCAGCCAGACAGCTGCTGGGCTCGTCTGGATCACAGGACCCTTGTGGGCTCACAGGTGTTGTGGCTGTTCAGCTGCCTAGCCTTGAAGTGCTCTGCTGCGGTCCCCTAGCAAAATTCTGGTACAGAAATGAGACAAAATCCAGCTCATGAAAGTAGGTATTTTTTTGTCCAGCATTCATCAAAGCAGGATAGGTGATGTCTGAAGTTGTGTGGTTTTTTTTTGTGGTAATATTTCTAACAAACTTTTTATTGCATTGTTTGAAATTACAGAGCAACTGACACCAGTGTGTACTAGTGCACATTTAATTAGTCTGAATGTACGAGTGTGTACAACTTCACTCCACACCTGATTCAGTTACTTAACCTCTGCTGGAATTACCACTTCTGCTCTTCGTGTTATCATGTATTTAGAACTTTTATTTGTGGTTTTACTTACGTCTTTGTAACATGAAAGAATAATGAAAACACTAAGAAAATTTCCTGTTTTTTTACTAGGCATATCCTTCGCTGTTTTTGTTTTTGCATGCCTATCAATCACATTTAGCAGGAAATGTAATCTCTTATAATCACTAGCTTTAGTCAGCCTGAAAGAGTTGAAACCCATGATAAAGGTGACTGTGTGAAAGAAAAAATGAATGGTGCCTGTAAATGTTGCTAGTGAACGTAATTGGTGGAGTAAAATACAAACAAAAAGCGAATAATCTGGACAAATCTTCTGAGAAATTTTAAGTCAGTTGAAAATAATTTATTCTGAACAGTTGAATTTGCTAGCAGCAGTTAGCTTTTGCTGATCTTTGAACCCCCAAGTCCTTCTCTGCAGGGCTGCTCTCAGTGAGTTCTTCTCCCAGTCTGTGCTCCTGTCTGGGATTGCCCTGTCCCATGTGCAGCACCTTGCACTTGGCCTAGTTGAACCTCATTATGCTCACATGGACCTACTTCTCAAGCCTGTCCAGGTCCCTTTGGATAGCATCCCTTCCTTCTGTTGTAACGACAGCACCACTCAGCTTGGTGTCATCTGCAAACTTGTTGAGGGTGCACTCAATCTGTCTAAGTCATTGATAAAGATATTGAATATCACCAGTCCCAGGACAGATCCCTGAGGGACACCACTCGTCACCAGCCTCCACTTGGACGTAGAGCCATTGACCACCACTCTCTGGGTGCAACCTTCAAGCCAAATCCTTATCCACTGAATGATCTACCCATCAAATCCGTCTCTCTCCAATTTGGAGACCAGGATGTCATGTGGGACCGTGTCAAAGGCCTTGCAGAAGTCCAGGTAGATAACATCAGTTGGTCTTCCCTTGTCAACTGATGCAGTCACTCCATCACAGAAAGCCACCAGGTTGATCAGGCACGATTTGCTCTTGGTGAAGCCATGATGACTGTTTCGGATCACCTCCTTGTCTTGCATGTGCCTCGACACTGCTTCCAGGAGGATCTTTTCCATGATCTTGCCAGGCACAGAGGCAAGGCTCACTTCTCTGTAGTTCCCTGGGTCCTCCTTTCTCCTTCCTTAAAAATAGGAGTGTTCCATCCAGACCTTGTAATCTTGACTATATTCTTACAGGCATTCAGTTCCAGAATAAGTTGCTTTGTTTTCGAAAAAATGAAAAATAAAAATAGGTGTATTTTGAGTCAATTTGCCATTCCAGGTAAAGTAACTTTGATTCTAGCACAGTGCTGCCATACAGGGAAGAGTGGCCATCTAGTGTGGCTGTTTCCCTGCCTACTGGCACCTGAAGCTTTCCTGGGGCTGTGATTTCACAAACTGCCTGGCTAGTCTTGCTCTTGTTCTTCCTTTTCTGAGCAGTGCGTTGCGGCTTTCTTCCCTGTGCCAGGTGGGCTGCTCATGGTGGACTCAGCCGTGAGCTGGTTTAACTGACTGACAGAGCCAAATATGACCCTATTCTTTTAGCAAGCTGGGGAGATGAAGTGGCTCGACCAGGAGGAGGTCCCAGCAGACTTCCAGAGCTGGCAGCAGACCAGCTGTGGCTGTTTGCTCTGAAATTAGGGAGGGGAGGAAAAAAAAAAAAAAAGGAGCAGCACTTTCCTCCCTCCCATTCCTGGCAGTGGTGAGCTCTTAGGTGAGTTTTTTTACCTCCAGTAAAAAACTGCAGCCTTGGACAGGTGCCATCGAGGCACCAATCATTCCTGGCTGCTTCTAATTTGAGGTCTTGCAACAACATAGGTGAGGTGCGAGAAGGTTGCGAGTGGTTAACTGCTGTACCCTGCGGAGCTGCGCCCTGCTGCCGCAGAGCTCCGCCGTGGAGCTGTGGCAAGCGCCTGGCAGGGGCAGCTGGGCGGCGATCCCTCCTGGGGAGGGAAAGCTGCTGGGGTTGGTGGTGTGTGCGTGCCTTGGACTTTTTTGCTCTGTTTAATGCAGCACAAAGTTCTGCAAGGTGTACCTGTGAGCGGTAAAAGTTCCAGCTTCGTTACTGATGTTCCTATGGATTAAGGCTGACTGCAGTGGCAACCCATATGCCATTTAGATACTTCATACAGATCAGCTCCTGTCTTGACTGCGTGCAGTAACTCAGAGACCTTCATCAATAGTTGCATTAGAAAGACCTGTTGACAGCAGTCTGGAGCAATGAGTGAGGAAGTAATGGGCAAGGTGCTAGTGTATAGTTGGAAGCTCACATCACTTCTGTGGTAGAGACTGTTGGACACTGACTTAGTGCCCTCCTCAAAAATACTTGGTATTTGTGCACCTTGATGCAAAAGAGTAATTATGCGTCTGCCTACTGGGCTTTGATGTCCCCAAACTACGGAGAGCTGCTCTGTGGGTGCATAAGAAAAGTGTTTTTACACTAAAAGAGTTGGTATAGAAGGGGGGCAGGATGGGATAACAAAGAATACATCTAATAACATTTATGCAGGTATTTCAACAAAAGAGAAGAAAAAGTAGAATTTTGACTTAGTCAAAATTGGAATTACTCTTTTGTCTTGAACTAGAGTTGAGCTGCTTGAGACAGTATATTTGGACTACGGAAAGCAGAATCTGACCCAAATGGGATACAGTAGAAACATATGGCAACTTAGATACAAAATAAATAAATAAATAAATAAATCTGTTACAGCAAAGATGGATCTGATGGTAAAACTGGGAAGGGAAGCCTGTGATGAAGTTGTGGAAGTAGAAATGCCGAGATGATCTTTCGTCACTGTGTATTGGTACCTGGTAATGCACAGTGATATTAACAGTAGCTGTTGTCTTCTGCTTTGAATGTCCTAAGTATTCCTTGGCCTCTCTTCATGCACACAGGCAGGGGATTGCTCGATGCTTAGAGGCTTTCAAAGTTGTGTGTAAGATAAGATACTGATGTAGATACTTAAAAAATAAAAAAGGAAGAGAGAAAAAAAAAAAAGGAAAGAAAGTGTAATTTGACTCTATTCTAGAATGTGAAGGTGAGAATGTTATCGGTTTTACTACTCGGATTATGGTAATACTTGAATCTCCCCAAGAATTTTTAAAGATTTAAATGCCAGGGGATGAGATCCCTGTTTTGCCAGGAACTGTATGAATGAGTAGGTGAAAACTGGGTTTTCAGCAGAAGGCTTACATTATGTAAGGGTTGAAAACCCCTTCCATCGGTCCACGGGTGAATTTGACTCCTGAGGGTTTCTTAGGCTGTGTGGGAATGTCACCCGTAACTGGGTGGGATACAGACTCCTTGTTAGCTACAAAAATACTCCGTGCACATTTTACCTGCGTGCTACCCTCCCCATGAAAGCAACCAAGTGAGAGGAGGCTGTTTCACAGGGAGAGGCTTCCTCCCTTGGAGAGAACGTGGTGAGGAGATGGATTGTGCCACGTCCTGACTCCCATACGCTGTTATTTTTATTCTTCCCTAAAACCGTAGGCTCGCACCCTCCTTGCAGTGCACACCAAGCCCTGCGGTTTCGCGCCCAGCCCAGGGTTACATAGCTGCGCGAGGTGTGCTGCTGCTCCTGCAGTGCCAGGAATGCTGGAAGGGGGCCAGGCGCTGTTGGTAAATACAGGCTGCAGTTTGACAGTAATTGCTTTCTTCCTGGAGTTTCAGAAATTACATGCAAAAGCCAATGAAGTGAGAGAAAGCATTCTGTTTTAAGTGCATTTCGTATCAGATGCTGTTTTTGTTATTTTCACTCCTTTGAATGTAGTACAGTAGTAGTATATACGAAGTCTGTAATAGAGGAGCAAGTCACATGCTTGGAAGTGTCCTGCAAGTTATCCTGGCCTTAATTATTTTTAAGTCTCTCTTCTCTCCTGGTCTTTAAATAAATTTAAGGAAGAGAGCAAATGCTGTGCAACTGGAGCAGTGAACGTAGTGCCGTTCATTACACAAAGGAGCTTCTGCCATATGACCTCTCCCTCGTGAAATATCAAGCAGCTTCCCTTTGTCCCTTCAGTCTGCCTTTTAAAAACTACTAGTAAGAAACTTCCGCCAGCCCCAGCTGCCTTTAGGAGAAAGAAGGAATTTTTTTTTGCACTTCTGATTTCTTTCATTTTTAGGTTTGGAGAAGGTGTAAAATTCAGTTATTTGCTTTTTGTGTACTGATGGTTTGGCCTGATTCCTTTGTAATGTCTTATAAAGGGGTGTGTGTGGGAGGGATGACAAAACTGTTTTGAAGACTTTAATCTTCCCTATGTTCCACAGCCATTAACTTTATCCATAGGGCTTTTCGAAGTAAACAGTATAGGAAATAGGATTTCAATGTCTATGATAGCAAATGGGTTGGCTCGTTGTTCAGTTTTTCCTTGGTTTGCTGAAACAGGATAGTAGCAATTACCAAGAACCAGCTAAGATACGGTACCTCTTCATCTTTGTGCTGAAGAAACTGCATTTAGGGTAGGTGCTTTTTAGAAAAGATGTTTTGATTTTCACAGTTCATAGATGATGCTTGTCATCAGGCTGTTTCAGAAGAAGTATTTTGTAGGGTGGAGTTGTCTTCTCAAATGTGTATGCATGGAAATGAGCTAAAGGCTTACACACAGTCAGAGCTCTCCGTTGGCCACTCCTGCACCTGAAAATTACCTTGTGTGTGCAGTCCTGAGTGCACCCACACACCTGGATGGCCTCCATGGATGTACCATGGCCAGGAGCAGGCCATGCAACACAGGTCATGCAGGCCATGCAGTCACAGGATCACCAAATGGCTGCGGTTGGCAGAGACCTCTGAAGATCACCCAGTCCAGCCCCCCTGCCGAGCAGGATCACCTAGAGAACACTGTGCAGGATGACATCCAGGCGAGTTTTGGATATCTCCAGAGAAGGAGACTCCACAACCTCTCTGTGCAACCTGTCCCAGTGCTCTGTCACCTCACAGCAAAGCCCCTCACACTGAGCCGGAACCCCCTGTGCTTCAGTTTGTGCCCCTTGCCTCTTGTCCTGTCGCTGGGCACAAATGAAAAGAGACCGGCTCCATCCTCTTGACACCCTCCCTTCAGATATTTGTAAACATTGATGAGGTCTCCCCTCATTCTTCTCTTTTCCAGACTAAACAGGACCAGTTCTCTCAGCCTGTTCTCGTATGACAGGTGCTTCAGTCCTCTAATCTTCAGTCCGCAGGGACCCAGCTGGGTACCAGAGCGCTGCCTGCTACCAAAAGATAAGATTTTTAGCAGGGGTCATATTTTCACTGGATGTGTCAGGGCTAGGCACAGATTCTCTATGGTGCCTGGAAACTTGGCTGCAGTAGGGATGATTATGTTTCATTGAGAAGGCGTGTTTGTCTGCATTCTGCATTTTGAAGAGTGGTGGGTGTTTGCTAACTTAATTTAACCTTCTGGCAAGTTTTTGGGAGAAGAGCTCTACTTGTGGAAAAATTCAGCACTCTGGTAGACCACAGTCCTTCTGTTTCCAGTCATCTTCTTTTTCTGTCATCTGCAGCAAGTAAAAATTGATAGTCCTGATGCTTTTCAGATTATGCAACCATAACAAGGCAAAAATACCCTGTTTACTTTAGGAATCTGTGAGTGACCAGGGCCTTTGAGATCTTATTTAGAAAACTTAACAGAGGCTTTCAAAGTGTCAGCTTAACAGAAAATCGAAACATAAAGCTGGTCCAACATCCAGAAGGTGTGGAAATAGAAAAGTTAGGCATATGCATTGCATTGAAAATTAATGGTTATTACAGGCTGGGCCAACTGGAGACAGTTAAGGCTGTCTCAGCCTTGCCATCCCAAGTGTGACATTTCATATGAAAGAGCTGTCATCAGGCTTTCACGTACGTGCAGGTGAAATGAAAATGTAACCCAAAGTGCATCCATTAACCTATTTATGTGTCTACATCTTTAGAAAGTGGTGGCAGCAGATTGCCCTCAGTAGACTTCAGGAAAAATTGTTACTTTACTGGTTCTTGAAAAGAGGAGGAAATATTGCTCTTGATTACCTAAGCAAATTTGGTGATACAACTTACAGAAATTCATTTGCAATCCATGTTAACATTTCCATTCCATGGGAATTGGTGGCGGTATTCTGGAATAGCATGTCTGTACACAAGTGTTCTGCAGTGGCTGACCAACAGTAGTTGGATTATTCAATTTTTCTGGTAAACAAGGCAAATAAGACAAATAATTTTGTCAAACAAGGCAATCTTTTACTAACATTGATTTCACCTCTAGGCTACTGTTATCTATGCAATTACTGTACAGAGGATGGTTCATGTTCTGTAAGGAAATGTGTGCAACTTACACTGATGCAAGATAAGTTTCTTTTTTTAATTGAATTGGCTAGCTAAAACTCTCTATGTGTCCCACTTATAATAATCTGCAAAGCCAGAGACTGAACAAGAATACTGTTCTTGATAAGCCACAATCCTCCACACCCTTCATTCTTTGTAATTTCCTTCCATTCTTCCCACTTTTCAAGTTTGTATTCTAGTTTTGCATAGGTTGATAAGAAAAATAATTGCCAAATAGCTAGGGGTTAAAGCACTAGCCTGGCCTGTGTGTTGATGCATGGATCTGCTGCGTTCTCCTGAGCGATCTTGAACAAGCTGGCTGATGTTTGTTTCAATTCCTCTTCTGTGAATCATAGATAGTATGTCCCTGCCTCATCAGATTGTTGTGAGGATGTATTAATTTGTGTTTGGTGGCTTCTGATATTACAGTGATGCAAGGTATAGCATCTCTCTCATGCAATCATGAAAATATTAAATTGTCTGTACTCACAAAAGTCAGAAACAAGAGATTATAAAGTACAGCAGCAAGTTTGATAGGTTTGTTTGCACTTCAGTCAAATAGTACATGGCCCTTCTGAGTCCATAAGCTTTTCTATCATCAAGCCATTAGATTACCAGGGTACTCGCACACCTCAGTAGTGAGGAGTTGCCTGTGTTTTTCTATCTGTGGTTTTGGTTTGGTTTGTCTTGCCCTATCTCCCTCAAAAATGCCAAGATGTACTGACTTTGGAATATATACTTAATCAAACATGTGATAGTTATGTTTCTAGTATAGCGATAATCACTGTAGTCAGTTGGGCTGCTTCTAATAATCTCCACAGCAACTGCATTCGGTAAACCCTGATTCATGCGGTTCTGTGCCAGATGCTGCATGTGGGCAGCGTGCTATCTGCTCGAAATGTCATGGTAGCTAAATGCTGCACGCTCTGCTGGCAGTGCTTCCTGTTGTGTCCCTTCAGAAGAAATGGGAGCTAGCTTTTGTTTTCGCTATTATTTGTTAAGAGAAATGGACTTTTAAATGCCACTGTTACTGTTCCTCCATCTCTCTCTCCAGAATATTCAAACAAAACCAGGAAGGCTTGGTAGCAAGTGATTTCTTGTTTTTACTTCATTCGTGCCTGTGTGTGGAAAGTGACACTGTGAAGTTGATTATGCCAGTGCAAATGCTTTATTTTGGCTTAGCTTGAACTTGATCCTATCTAAAAAGTTAAAAAAAAAAAAAAAAAAAAAGGTGGATCTTGCAGATGAGGATCATAGGTTATTAGATGTCCTTATTCTTTATCTTTCGTTCTTCTGTCTGCTTTGTATTTTGGCTTAACGTTTGCATGTGTCCCTGATAAATTTCAGGAGTAGTAATTAGAAATAATTTCTAGAATGTGTTCTCTTCCTCCCACTCGGTTTTATCCTCGCCTCTGACAGCAGTTATTGCAGTTACTCATTCCACCTGAAATGGTGAAATGCAGAACTGCTTTGGAGATGGAAGTGAGCAAAATGTCAGGAATTGCCTCAGAGGAGCTCTCTCTGTGATGACTGGGATGTTTTTTGCCTTTCACATGCATACCTAGGTTTGATTTTTTGGAGGTGCCGAGCACCCGCATTTCCTGCTGACTGCAGCCAGCCTTTCTTCTTTCAAACTCGCACCTCTTTTAAATGCTTCTATCCCTCAGCTTCTTAAGCTAGCTTTCAAAGCTGGCCTGGGGGCACCAAAAACTTAACTTAAAGATTATGTTATAGACCCCTGTGGTGGGGGAATGGTGGGAGAGTTAGCACCTCTGGGTATGTGCCCTGTAGAGTTGCTCTTTGTGTCAAGTTTCTTGTAGAATGACTTTGCAATTAAATTCATGCTTTAAATTCAGCGGCAAGGTACAAGTTTTGAAAAGTTTTGTTGCATAATGTGTTTTTTCGGGGGGAGATGTAGTGAGTCCCTGACAATCTGGTCTGTGGAGGTGTTTGTTTTATGGGTTTGAGTGTGGCTCTTTTCCTTTAAGCTTTTTTTTTTATGTTCTGCTGATATTTAGGAACCTCGTATTCCACGCTTAACTCTACTTACTTGTATTTGTTTTGCAGGAATCCTGGGGAGCCTGCCCTGGGAATGGACATCCACCTCCATTTCTGGAGGAGAGTAATGCCAATTGAAGAAGCCTTCAAGGCGAGCCAACAAGTGTGCTGATACTCTCGGAAAAGCAAAGGGAAGGGACGACCTTCTAGGCCAACAGCCATGCCTTTCGGGCTGAAACTACGACGGACCAGACGCTACAATGTCTTGAGCAAGAACTGCTTTGTGACACGGATCCGTCTGCTGGACAACAATGTCATCGAGTGCACCCTCTCTGTGGAGAGCACGGGGCAGGAGTGCTTGGAAGCTGTTGCTCAGAGGCTGGAATTACGTGAGGTAAGAGTAACCCGGGAAAGACCATCTGTCACTTTATAATTTGACACATTTTTAGTTCAGGCAATCTGTTCGTTTGAATTGTGTTATTCATATTACTGGCCAGATATGATCAACAGCTGCAGCTCGGACAAGCGTTTTCTGGTTGCATGAAGACTGAAGATAGAACAGTACCAAGGATTTCATGCTGTTGCTCTTTCATTGTGGATTTGAGAGCTTTTTATAATATGAAGATGAATTTTCTTTTCTTAGTAAAGGATGGGTCTTACTTTCTGAATTAGGATGCTAGTGGGCCAAGTTGCAGTCGTGTTTGTCCGAGTGTTATCCTAATTTCATTGGCACTGTTTGTTGAACTATGCCAGTGGGAAGGAGATCACTGACATTTAAATACCCACCTTGACATAATTATATTCTTGTTATTAACATACTGAAACAGGCAGTAGTTGTGTTACAAGCCAGAGTGTAACTAGTAAAAGTTTGGGCATGTTTTTTTCTTCCTTTTCTTTAACTGAAATATTTGGCATCTGAAGCACCAAGAGTCTTCTTTTACATTCCCAATACTTCTGAAAAAGTTAAGAAGCACAGACTTTTGTTATTAAAGACCGAAATCCTTTATTTTCTTGCTGTAGAGTTCAATGCTTAACTCTTGAGCCCTTTTTAGAGGGGCTCAAGCTCTCTACAATGCATGGCACAAATGAACAGTCTTTACTTACCTTCTGTGGACTCATTATGTGTATCTTGCATGCTTCTAGGCTTTTGCAAACCACAAATTGAAAACCAGTGCCTGGGAATTGCTGTATATTGTCTGGCTGTCCTGAGGGATGCTTTCTATAAGGACAGCTGGGAACTCTGTTAATCTTGCAGTGTCTTATATTTGTTCATATAGGACCTTTTGTAATGGTGGCAACTGGAAGGTAGAATACAAATAGCTAGTACAGATGAAAAATAAGCACTCATTTTAGTATATCAGAAATGATAAAGAACGAGAGAGTAATTTTACTGTGTGTCTGCAAAATAGGCAGAGCAATGTGCAGGCAGGAATGGGGCAGAGTCAGAATATTGTGCTGATTTATTTATTTTCAGAAGGGGATTTTAGTAGAAGTATTTTTACTACCCCAGTCTTCTAGGTTTGAGGAGTTCCTAGTAACTATAAATGATTTTTTTTTCCTGTTGGTGGTACTTTAGCCTCCTTATAGAGGCTAGGTCTTTCCCTCTCCTTCCATTGCAGAAAGGAGTGAAATGAATGAGGTGATTCTCCTTGTATTCCTTGTGGGTTTATCTAGTTGGCACAGCAGAAATGTAGGGCCTAATGATGCTTTCGATGCAGGTCCACCTGCATTTGCAAACAATAGTTCTGTCAGTGGGTTAGCATTTTTCTTCACAAAGCATTTTGTGATTTCAGAAGACGTTTTGTTCCAAAGTGGAACAAAGCCTGAAGTTTCAAAATTTTCCAGAGAAAGAGATCAGACAGTGGAGTAGCAAAGGAAGTTGTTTTGGTCAGTATTCAATTTCATGGGGGCTTTGTATTGCTTTGGTGTTTTCTTTCATTTTCAAAACTGTTTGTGTCACGTAAAAAGAAATGTCAGCACAAAAAGTTTGTGTTTCAAGATGAAAAAATGTTTTAACAACGCAGGAGAGAATGCTTTGATGTTGTTGGAACATTTTCCCCTTCTTTCATCACCCTCCGCGCTTTTTTTCCAAACAGAATTTTGGCAATGTTGAACCAATTTTGTTAAGTTCAAATTTCAATATTTTAACAGAAGGTCTTTTTTTTTTTTCCCCCCCCCTTCTCTTATGATTGATTCTGGTACTATCTACTGCTGCTTTAAATGTTTAGGAGGGAAGAGAATTACCTACCTCTTCAACCCTGAGACAGTCTCCCTGCATCCTTTCTGCTCCTCACATAAGAAATAATTGCAGCTGGCAAGCTCAGAGGTGCCTATTGCTCTGTGCTGTCCTTTCTCTTTGACCCTAAATTCAATTCTTATTCTGACCTTCTAGTCTTCCTGGCATGGTTTGCAGGGAGAGAAGGCTAATGTGATCATTTGGTGACTGTTCACAACCCTCTCTAAGCCTTCCATAATTTTACAATTCACTGACCAAGGAAATTTCACAAAAAGGGTCAAAGGTGTTTTCACAAAGCCTACATTTCTAGAAGATTTCTACTACTAGGTAACTAGGTAGAGGAGAGAGACCCAGTAAGTGTACTGGTCGAGGAGGAAAAACGGCTTTGCAAGAATCCATGTTGGAAAGAGACTTTATGAATTCCCTAAATGCAGCAAAAAACTTCTATGGCATATGAGTAAGGCAGAAACCAAGTTTCATTAAATCCCATGCTTACAAAACTGTTAAAATCCTGTTTCCTCCATGCAGCTTCAGGTAAAAATGTCTGTTCTCTTAAAAACAATCAATTTTTGTTGGATGCTTTCATTTGTTCTTATATTGAAATAAATCCCAGGTGTATCCCAACTTTTCCCTTTGTGCTAGGAATGTATACATTTCACTTGAGCTGATTTCTTAGAAATAAAACAAAAAAAAGCTGTTTGAAGCCCCTGCCAAAAAGCAAAACTGTTTGAGATGACTGTATGTATTGTTGTGAAGGACTGTCAATCATTACACCACACATAACTGAAAAACAGTATCTAATGGATTATGCATATTTGTATTTGATCTCTGGGGAATGCAGCTCCCTCCCTGACTGAGTCAGGGTTCAAGAATAGGTCAGTAGAAAGTGTAGCCATGTAACTCCTGTAAAATCTGTTTTTATCCTTTTCAGCAAAGCTTTTGATAAAGCATCAGGTCTTGTAGCTGAACAGTTACCAGTTCCAATGAAATGAGCTGTTATGCTAACATAATGTAAAAATGAAAAGGAGGGGAGAGAAAGGGAGAGGAAACATCCTCTTAGAATCTTGTATGTGTGTGCACAGATTGTAATTTTTTTAACCTAATGACATTTTTCTCTTTGAGCGAAACTGAGTGAACTTGCTCAAAATAAGCTGTACAAATCTGTTGTGAGACTTCATTTCTCTGTTCTGTTCTTTGTTCACTTTATAAAATAAGTTTAAAGAGCTTAGGATGTTCTGATGTACTTTAAGGGTTGTTTTTTTTTATTATTTATTTTATTTTGGGCAGGGAATGGGATGGGCAAAGATAGCTGGGCAAGGAGGTCCCTTCTAGCCAAATTTACTCTTGGATGCTGAATCCCACAATGGTACCTTCAGCAGCTCAGTGTTGCAAAACCCAGCCACAGCAAGAAAGACGTCAGGCTGAGCACTGACTACTTCCCAGGGCTGGCCATTTGCTGCTGTTCTGGCCTTTTTTTTTTTTTTTTTTTTTTTTTTCCCTCCCCTTGGAAGATTCCCCCTCCTTGGTGGGCAGCACTGGAAGCCTGTATCGGGCCACCAGCTTGCCTCAAAGGTTGGCTTGGTTGGACTTGTCTCGACAGCGAAGCTGGGGCTGAGTTGAGGCAGCGCTTGCACGAGAGGCCTTCTAGGAAAAGTTGGCTGCCGTAAATGGTGCCTTCCCTCTGAGCGAGCGCCCCAGGACAACAGAGTTTAATGCTTTTTGCCTGGAGGAGCTGGAACTCTGCCTCTTCCTCGAGGATAAATATTTAGTTGGCTGCTTAACCAGATGCCTTAATAAACACTGAGTCTGTCTTGCTGGATTTTTTTGAGTGAGATTTGCTGGTTTAGTGAGTGTCTGTAGCCTGGTGGTGTTGACAATCCTGCTGGTTTTGCCTGGCAAAAAGGCAAGTGTGGACTCAGGCAAACAGGCAAGTCCCCCGGACTTAGGAGCATGGCTAGCACCAAGTACAAAATGATCGCATTGTCTCCTGAACTGACAAATATATCTTTTCTGTTGTTTATTTTCCCTTTCTAAGCCTTTTAAGCACAATTTCTCCTGTCCAGTTTTCTGACTTGCTGTATTTCAAAGATCGCCTTTTCACTTAGTGCCACGTGGGCGCACAGGTTCTCTGGTTCAAACTGCATCTCCCACATGAGCATGAGCTGGGTCTCCTTGTACCACGGATGAAGTGGTTGGTGCCTGGTAGGCGGGGAAAATTCTAAAACCTTGAGAGAAAATTCACACAAACTCTTCTTGCAGGGCTCTTTGTGCATTTGCAGATTAGGCAGGCCAAAAACACTAGCAACTGAAGCTCTTTGTGCACAAAGTGGATGAGAGCGCGTATATTCTGTGTTATAAAAAGCTTACCATCAGGGGGTATCACCAGAGTCCCTGGCTAGAAGAAGAAGGGTTTCCCAGAAGTGAAGGCATCATTTATTTTCTGTGTCACTTTGCTGATTTTACATCCTAGAGCAGCCCGTGTTGCTTCAGAGCCTCCCAGGAGTAGGTGTTGATATTTATTCCATGAAAACTGGAGTGGAGTTGGTGGTTTACTTTGCACGGATGGACAAACAGACCAGCTTCTGGAATCAACCTTGTTTTCAATCAACTGCTTATAGATGAAAAAGTTCCAACGTTTTTATTATCCCCTCATCTAATCTGTGAGTTGTTTGTGCTGTAAAAACGTGTTGTGGGCTGGAGTGTATGGCAGCACATGACTGAGATGCTGTGAGGCCGTCTGCAATGTCATGTGGCTGGTCACAGCACGCTGGACTTGAAGGTCCAACTACTTCCAGTCCCACGTTCCTCTGATCGTGTTCAGGAACTACTGATGTCCCTTGGGTAGAGGGGTCTCTTCAGGCGTTTGCAGTAGTGGTTGTGGAAGTCCTTCTACCCAGTGAGCAGTTACAAAATGCTAACGTTTTCAAAAAGTAAAATTCCCGGCAACTGGAAGCTAGAATTCAGATAACTGTGTTGCTCATCTCTTCCAAGTGCATGCATTTGTGACTTGATCTCTGCTCCACAGTCTATGTTTAATGTAATTGCTTGATCCTCTGCAGGCCGCTTTCCAGGAAAACAGACATCTTTTGGCTGTGTGAAATGCATGCTTGCCGTGGGGCGCTCTGCTGCATCTGCTCTGCTCTAGAAGCTTAGATCTTGCATTCCCTTCGCTTCATATTGCTTGAAAGTGATTCAGATTTTCTTTTTTTTTTCCTGGATGTGGTATGTTAAGAGCCTTCTACTGTAGCAAATCAACATTTTTGTAGCCCCCACTGCTCAGTGTGGTGGAGACTGTGCTCGTTCAAGCTGTTTAATTGTAATACCCCCCAATCCCTTGAATAATTGTTTTAGACTTCAGACTGCAAGTTGAAGCAGTCGATTCAGTTGCTAAGATGTTTAAAAAGTACTTGACACTGAAAACTGGGGTCCTAGGTAATGTGGCTGTTTACTTTTCAAGGTAATATGGAAGATTTGTTTTCACAGATCTGCACAGTTTCTTGCTGGGGATGAGCTGCCCTGCACTGATTTTTCAAGAGTTCGTATATTAAAGGATTTCCTTTATGAGGTGGTGAAATCACTGTGTGTTTTTCTGCTCTCACGTGAATTCTTTTCCTTTACTGACTCCACTGGTCCTCCCACCTTCATTTTAATCTAATTACTATCACAGTCAGCTGGTCCAAAAGAACTTCTAATCAAGCGATGTCTCCATAGGGAGTAGGAATCTATCAGTGAATTAGTGAATTTTTGTTTTAAGCTTATCCTATGGGAGACGCTGACTTCTTGATTTATTTATGCCCTGAAATTGATGGATTCATTGGAGATGCCTTCTCTTCAAAAAGGAACCAGCTTGCTACACTGTACCAAACTAAGATTAAAGAGAAAAGACTAAGCAGTGTACAAGGTTTGACATGCTTAATTGGGGGATCAAGTTGAATTAGTTATCTCTTCAGCTATGTGCTAGTCTGGACATTCCCCAAACTTGGAAATATGTACATGATGAGACCGAGACCGTAAAGTAAATACACCTGTACTATGATTCACGTTTTTTGCATATGATATTTTGCATGCTGTCAGCTATAAAAAAAAAAAAAAGTTAGAGCAATGTTGTCTCTGCTGCATTGTTGTAATTTTCAAGCAATTACATTTTTTAATACTGCATTAGTTGCCACGTCTTGTATGCTAAGTCATTGTAGATGCAATGATTTTTAGAGAAGTATCCTTTCCAAAGTGAAACAGGCTGGTTATGTGTAGTTTTGCGAAGTGTAATGTTGCTATTTGCCTTTATTTTTGACAAGAGATTTTTGAAAGTGAGAACATCTGGGAAATTCAGTTGGAAAAATCTTGGTGGTTAATTTCTAGGCCAAACTTTTTGAATGGATTAAAAGTAATTTCAAATGAAAGCTTTATAAGGCAGGCAACAAGGCTTTTTTTCTACTCTTTCTCCAGTATTTTCATTTAAAATATGGTGCTATGTATAATAGAATGTGACTGCCTGTGGAAGGATTGTTGTCCAGTTAAATTATAATAACAAAGTAAGTATTTATTTTAGGGTTAATCTAAGCTCACAGAAACTACTGGGAAGTTTTTATTGAATAGGTAGTCAGTTGGATTAAGCCTCAAGAATGTTTTTGAAATAAAACTACAGAAATAATGATCCTACTTTCAGTTCCTGCATCTGCTTGGTGTCCAGAAAGTTCCTTTTGCTGTTTCAGTTTGATTCATTTCAGTGTTAGTACAGAGTCAAATTTTGTATTGAGGGCATTGGAAATCTCCTGATGCTATCAGCTGAAATATTGTAGAAAAAATGTTGGTATGAACCTCACAGTTAGGGCTATGGTCAGATTTCCAAGCGCGGGTTGGCTTTTTTCCTTTATTAAACACAAATGCTTCTTTTGCTGCTTTTCTTCATATCTCTAGTTATGGTCCTTGCTGTTAATCGTAACATACATCTTTGAAATGGTTCTGGTATTGGTAGATAATTGTTGATATGTATATTGGTCTGCATTATTTCTTTATAGTTGGAAGAGTTGCCTTGTCCTTTGATTGCAGTGGGCCTCATCTCATGAAGTCTCTGTGCTTTGATTGAGACTTAGTGTTTGCCGTCTGTTCACAAGGTGCAGGTGTAAGCATGTCAAATAAAACTGAGCCAGGCACTTTCTGTAAACCATTTGTTACCTGTGCCATAATCTCAGACAGACCTCTTTATTATACATTTGGAGACATAAGAGAGTTGATAGTACTGCATGAAGTCTATTGCAATATTAATTTGTCTTCAAGGCTGTTCGGAAAGCCACAGGATAGTAAAATAAATTAAAAAAAATACTCTCGTGCTGCATATGGGAATAGAAGATTTGACACAATGCCATCTGTTCTTATTTGCATTTGTCATTGGTTTGTGTGTGTGGTCTAGCTGAAAAAGATAAACTGACGCTATTTTGTTTCTTTATCTAGACACACTACTTTGGCCTTTGGTTTCTCAGCAAGAGCCAGCAACCCCGCTGGGTTGAACTGGAAAAGCCTCTGAAGAAGCAGCTGGACAAGTTTGCCAATGAGCCTTTGCTTTTCTTTGGGGTAATGTTCTACGTGCCCAGTGTTTCCAGACTGCAGCAGGAGGTAACAAGGTATGTGAATTCCCTCTGTTCACACAGTGGTGTTATAGCTGGGAGGGAACGGACAGTTGCTCTGTTTCTGGCATTCAGTATTTGCTCAGGTATCTTCTGGTTCTTTTCCTTTCTTGCCTACAGTCCAAATAGGAAAAAGTGAGAAATCACCACTAGGTTGTATCTGTTAGGGGAAAAAAAAAAAAAAAAAAAAAAGGAGTATTGAAAAGAGTATTGGTGAATGATTATATGTGGTAAACTGCAGAAACAAAAAAGGACTGATAGATACATGTTTAGAACTCTGAAATACATTTTAAAAGGGACCACAGTGACCATACTCTTCTTTAACCTCCTACTGATTAAAGAAAGCCGTAGACAGGTGACCTCTATATACATTTTTAGTTTATTACTCTCATGTCTAGCTGTGCTTTGCTGCAAGTGAACTTTGGTTTCTTTTCTGGGTTTTGCCCATCCCATTCCTGGTCTTTCCCCTTATAGTTCACAAGAGGATTAAAATTGTTAGAGGGTATTAGTCCTTTAATTATGATCAGGGTGTACCTTTGCAAACAACTTATGTGGGAATTACTTTTTTTATACAGAGCCCTGTGCTGTGGTTGTAACAATGCAACTGTTTTGAGGGGCTGTTCTTGTAAACCACATCACTGTGGTTTGCTCACATCTGTGTTGTATTTGGGGGGAAAAAAAAAGCCCACCTCGCCCCAAAAGGGGTGGGCTTGTTTTCTTTTTAACCAAAGTTATTTCATTTATCTGGTTTAGAACAAAGTTGCATCAGCACAACTGTACACTGTGAGGTCGAGATTGGAGTAACTGGGTAAGGGGTACAGGCTGGCAGAAGCTTTCTCTACCAGCCTTGAAAAAACGTCCTGTTCCTGCAAATGTGAAATTCACCATATGGTCATCGTATCTAAAAATGATGTATAAATAGTTGAGAAAGAGTGGATTAATGCTAGAAAGTGTGCAAGAGTGAAACATTCTGGGGATTTGCAAATGGTATATTTTAAAGGATATAAAGGATTTTTTCTTAACACTGAACTGGGGAATTCGGTAGGATGCAGAAGATTTGATTTTTTAAAATGACAGATGTCAGCAAGTCTCTTGACTACTGTTTGTGCAGAATTCTTGCCAAACAGTGGTCTGACACCATAGAACAACTTCCATTTCCCTGCAAATAGACTTGAGACTGAATGTCGATGGTTATCTGTAACCATGTGTTCCTGTCTCTTGTGCTTTGGGAGAGGGAAACCTCATATCATTTCCTTCAAAATTAATTAATGTGAAGTCAGAATGTCTGAATTTTTTTTTTTCTGTTGCTCACATTTGTTAGCACAGTCCCAGCCTAATTGTGTGCAAGGAACAATTGTAGATACTTGGATGCTATTATCTCTTCAAGCTGCAGCCTGCAGTGTTGATTGCTCATTCATAGCTCACCTGCAGAGGTATATTTGCTCATGCTGCACAGCTTGGTAATAACAAAACATTTCAGTGACAATTGAACTTCACAGCACTCTCAATTTGAGTGGCTGCTGATTTTTTTTTTTCTGATGTGATTGATAACATAAGCTGTAGAGACTTATAAGTGCCTCTCATATTTCTTTGAATATCTACAGCAAAAACAGCAGCTTCCTAAATGGATCTCAGATACAGAATAGCCTGTTAAGATTTGTTTTTTGTCTCTTGAAAAGGAATCGCTTCACTGCGGGTGTTGTAAGGGCAGCAAACCTTCAACTGTGCCAATTCTAGGTAGATGCAGTAAATCTCAAGTTCAAAGTGATGAGTGGCAGGGACATGGAGAACTGTTCTGAAAGAAATGGCAGAGGAAAGCATAGTCTGAAGTGTGATTAGATGGACAAATAGAGTTGGTTTCTAGGTTTCTGGAGGGCTTTGCTTACTCTTGGTAAATAGATTAAACATTTGTTTTAAAATTGAGACTGGCTGCTTTTGGGGTTAGACTTGACTGTGATGTGATTACCTGTGATAGTGAGACAGGACTTGCCTACTCAGTGCGTATGTGTTTGACTTTTCTATGTGTGCATGCAAATGACAAATCTGTCTTAAATGCAAAACTTCTGATCAAGCACTCATCTCTTTCTGGGAAGCTGCAGAACCACCTCAAACAAATAAACCCAACCTCAAAACAAAAACATCACCAAAGGCTGAAGCTGCAAAACTAGTGACAGCGCTGCTAGTGTTGAACCTGTTACCTGTGTAAGCTCTTCGTGATGGAAACATCTCTAACTCCAAGCTTTCCTGGATGTGGTGAAACCCATCTCAGTCCAGGCTTTCCGTTAATTGAAGACTCCAGCATTGGCTAATGTTCCTATGATGAAATGACGAAAAATCTTCTGAGAATACCTCAATAAACACTTGCATAGGCCACAAGTATTCAGAAACCAAGGGATTAGTTCACTGAGATGGTTTATTCTGCCTCTGATCTATAGGGTTATAGACTGTGGCTTGATAGCTGGTTATGAAAGATTTGTCCTGAGTTGAATATTCTGCCCTACTTCCAGGAACTGTAGCCCCCACACCCAATGTGCTGTTGTTGGGAAGAGGGGAAATGATCCAAGACTTAGGTGTTGTTGAGCAAGAACAGCTCTGTTTGTGGGGTTGGTCACGAGCTTTGAGGCAGTCTTTTGTTATCACTTTTATTTGAAAGACTGACTCTTCAAAACAATCTTTGGACCATTTTATGTTCTACTGTTGGTTGGTGATTGGGACTAGTAGGAGGAATCCTTGTACAAATAAAATAATTTCTATTTAGGTGAAGCCATAATGGTTTGTTTATAAAACTGTAACTTCTGTACACCTTGGAAGCTCTGAAACGCTCATAATGCCTGTAGGCACCTGGATTTTAGCTGTCTACAAGTGTTGGTGGCGATCAGGAGCTTTTCATGGTTTTGCTGGTAACTTCCTATATTGGACAAGCCAAACGTGGATGCAGAAATGAGAATAACATTGCTCTGAGCCCTGTGTCCCCCAGTGGCAAGTAGACACTGTGGAAACCTGTCCATCCGTGACATGCTGGCAGAGAAATTTAATAGTAGTCTGGTGACTACTAGCAACTAGTCAGTACCGTCCATCTGAGGTACAACATGAGAGTGTCAACTGGCATGCTGAAGGTAAACAAAAGTAGCAGCACTAACCACAGAGTGGTTGGGGTTGGAAGAAGTCTCTGGAGATCATCTAGTCCAACCCCTGTGCTCAGAGCTGGAGAAGGCTGCGTAGGACTGTGCCACATTGAGTTTTGAGTATCTCTGTGGAAGGAGACTTCATAACTTGTCTGGGAAACCTGTTCCACTTTTCAGTCCTCCTCACAGTAAAGGTGTTTTTTAATGTTTAGATGGGAATTCCTGGATCGTAGTTTGTGCCCTGATGATCTCATTTCAAAGGTGTGGATGACTGTGGAGTGATGGAGTGGGTGAATGGGTTTCCTAGATCACCGTGTAACTGCTCACTGTGGACCTTTGGAGCTTCAGGTGCCTGTCATGTAACTGCAGGCACAGCCTTAGCTCTGTGGGATGTCTGTAGTTAGGGCATAAGGGGTATTTGTGATAATGTGAGAGAGGAGGGCCTGTGGGATCCTTGGGAAAGAAAGTGAAAACAAGTCTGACAGTGGTCTATTCAGTTAACAACTCCTTGAAGTCAACCTCAGAGGCCTGCAAGAAAAGATGAGGCAAAGGGGTATTCAGGGGAACACACAATTTGTTGTAGCAGGTCACATCTGACTCCGTGGCTTGCTTACTAATTTGTTGCTTGCTTAAAGATGCAAACACCAGTGGTGAGGGGTTTGTTTGTTTTATGATTTTTTTTTTTGTTTTTCTCCTCAGACAGAGCTAAGCGGAGCACTGGGACAGAGTAAGAAGCAGCAGTAACACACAGTAGCTCTTGTTTGGCTAGTGATTTTGCGTGCAAGTGGTGAGGCTTCTCAGGACAGCTGCTTTTCCTGACCTATGATGGAAGCTTCCGGAAGATATCTTTGGGA
Organism: Cygnus atratus; assembly: GCF_013377495.2. NCBI lineage: Eukaryota > Metazoa > Chordata > Aves > Anseriformes > Anatidae > Cygnus > Cygnus atratus. The sequence goes on from NC_066364.1 coordinate 101,595,431, forward strand.
AACATACAAAAAGCCACCTGCCTCTTCCTGGAGGAATTAACAAAATATTATTGCCATGCCTTCCTCTCAGAGTAATACCATTATACTCTTGGTGCTGGGCCTTCTCCTAAAAGACCTTTTTCCACCCCCTAGTCCTCTTGTTTCCCTACAGTAGAGAACAGTAGGGAACTGTTTCTTTTGTTTCTTTCGTCTTGGGTTGAGGCTCCCATTTGTACGTACCTGCTGATCTTACTCCTGTCTCTTCTGAGATCCCAGTGACTCCAGCATCTCTTCCACCTCTAGTCCCAGTGTCCTACCTGCACCCAGTCCCACAGAGATCTTCCAGTGGGAATTACGAAGTATAGCCCCATGATCATTTCCTAAGGCATCAAAGGACTTCCACCATTTTATAATTACTGTAATTAAAAAAAAAAAAAAAAAAGATTCTTAAAACACACCAGATAAGCCAAATTAAAAAAAAAAATAAAAATCTCTCCAGGCTTGATGGAAGCTACAGCAGATGCCATTTGTTTGGGAGTATGGGGGCTGGCACGTTAGCAAAAGGAATTTTTCATGGAAGGCTCTACAGGCTACTTAAATAACCTCTTTTTAGTCATCCAGCTGTTCTTGGAGCGAGCAGCCGTCGCAGGTGGAGATGCTGCACATGCTTTTGGCATATTTAAGGCACCTGGGATTTGCATACTGTCTGATATAAAGCAGTCTTTGTGATGCCCTGTAGAGTAGACATTTGCATAGATTAGAAATATAAATCTGCCTTTTATTTTCTGCTAACTCCTCAGAGGGGGGGCATCCTTTCAACCACTTATTTTAAAAAAAAGTAAGTCTTTGTACAGTGTCTAGAGTAAACAAGAGTGCTTTCACTGTGCTCCTGTTCCAAAAACAGAGAACCCCCACACTCTTGTGGCTTTCTGAAAATGTGTGCAGTGCTGCTTTCTGTACCAATATCAGACAATCTGTGTCCATCTATGTTTTTTTGTTTACATTTTCAAGGGAAAACAGATACTGTGGGGACTAAAATGTTACTTCAATCTTCACACATCATACCGCTAAGCCTCCTGTGCTTGAACGAAGGTGTGGTTTGGTCTGTGTTTTTTTTTGTTTTTTTTTTTTTGAAGAAGAAGCTTTCTATGTCTTACTATGTGCTCTGTACCTAGTAATGTCTGATGCGGTTTGCACTGTTGCAGAGTGGGACATAATAGTGCAAAACAAGAGCAGTTCCCAGTCTCAGTGCCATGGGTGGGCAGGGCACCTGTGGCACTACACATAGCAAGTCTAGTATGTCGATGTAGGAAGAGATGTCCTCCAGCATTTGCACTGTGCTGCATTGGGTGCTTGCCTCAGCTTCAGCTGTCAGCTCTGCATTTTCCCCAAAGAGCATGCTGCGCAGCTTTTCAGTGAAAGAAGGCACTGAATATTTGGAATGGGATGACTGCACCTGCATTCATGTGTTTGCAGGTGGAGAATTAGTCTGTGGCTGCCAGGCCTGTTTTTTGGAGGGCCTGTGAAAAATCAGCCTTGAACTTACCCTCCTTTAACTAAATGAACAATTTCCTGTTTTGTCAACGTATCCCTTTCTTCAAAATTTCTTCTAGGTTTTTTTTTTTTTACTGCTTATCTTTTAAGAAAATATTTCTTCATAATCCCCCACCTTTCCATTTCTTTACTTTTCCTTCAACTTTTAGGTGAAGAGTTTGAAAACAACTGGTTTTATAATGCATAGCTACAGACAATTATGACTGTGAGTTTGTAAATCACTTGAGGATAAAGCAGAGAGGAAGAATGTGGTGTGTGACCCTTTCATATTTACTGGGAAAAATGTTCTAGCAAATCCATTTTTATTTTTTATTGAAGTTTGGACTTCTTTTCCTTCTTCTCAAGGTTATTTCCCTCCTCTCAAAAAATGTCCTTCTAAAGCTCAAGTGGGTGAGACATTTATCTTTGCTCTTAGTCAGTTTTGCTTTACTTCTTATAAACGTGCTAAAACATCGTCATATGTTGTTAGGTTTTAATACAAGTGCAGTCAGCTGAGTTTTTGCACCAGTCACTTTTTTTTTTTTTCCCAATGGTGCTTTTAATTGCTCTGTTAAGGCTGGGTAACATATCCTCATGTGCCAGTCTGGTTTTGTGGCAGGCTCAGTGATGTGGAACTCTTTTGACTGTTAGGGTAGTAAAGTACATTAAACTGCTTTGCTTTTCATGCTTGGCCACATCTCCAGCTTGTGGCTGTCTGAGAAGCCTCTGTGTGTACCTCCAAGTTCACGGTAGTTGATTTTGAGCACCGTGGTGACTCCATTGTCCAAAATAAGCACTTTGTATATCATGGTGTGTCAGAAAAAACAACACAATGTGTACCATACGGCTTGTTCAGGACAGCCCTGAGTGTGTTTGCCTGCAGTGATGGGTTGGGGCAGGTTATGTAGTTGTGCTTGTTAATACACCTTTGGTAGGCCCTGAGGATTTTTTTTTAATGCCAATTGTTCTTAAAAATTCAGCAACACTTTAAAAATATATGTATGTATATATGTGTATACATATATATATTAAAAAGAGAAATATGGTTCAGGATGTGAGGAGAAGAGAGGTGTGATTAATTTGCATGGGTGGGCAGATGAGTGAGAAGTGGGGGCAAGAGAGAAGGTGGAGTATTTAAAAAACAAAAGGCCAGAGTGTGGTCTCTTGCACCTGGTGATCCAACCATTCAGTATCACTGGGGTAACCAAGCTGAAAAGTCTGGTTTTAAAGTTTGGTTTTCAGACAGTGGAAGCCTTACTGCCTTGTCCAAACTTGTCCCTCCCCAAGAACATTTGTCATTTTGATTTTATGGTGTACTTTGTCCCAGCACATTTTAAGAGTATGCCTGCTCTACTGGAAAGACATCATCCAGGAGTAGGCTGTATAGCTTGCAGGGAAATGAATGCAAGCAGTTTCCTATTGCTCTCTTTTCTGGGAAATGTCTAAACTACCATGCAGGTGCTATCAGCTGTGCTGTGCTTGCGGAGCAGTTCTGGTCACATTACTCAGGAAAGGCCACAACACGGCCCTCTCTTGGCATGGGAAAGAGCTTCGTGGCCACCCACCTGGAAGGACGATGCTCATCTTAGCTAAGATGTTAGCTTCTACACAAATATGATACTAATGGTCAACACAGGCTTTCTGGTTTTAACTATTTCTGGTTAGGTCTCTGTAGATTTTCTTTGTTTCTTATATTGGGCTGGATCCTTGCGTAGCATGAGCCAGTGTAGTTTCTCTTCTAACAATGCTTCCAACTCTATAATTATATAAATTTATACTATATACATCATATTTCTATTTTAGAGCTATGTTCCATGGACTGTAATTTTAAAAGACGTTCACGAATTAAGACAATCGTTTCCATACGTGAAGGTCATATAAAATGAGCAGAAGAGGACAGGTTGTCAGACCTTCAAAATGGAAGATAATTTCTTCCCATGATTCCTGTCAAACTTTTTGTCCTCAGGTAAATGATTTGGAAAGTGAAAATGCAAGATAGTTTTTGCAGGGTAGTGGTGGGGAACAACTATGAGCATGGCACAGGCTGAAGACTGATCTATATGTGGCAGAACCGATGCTTTCCTTTGAATTGAAGAACGAGAGCATGGTGCTGCATCATGAAACCAAGTAAAAGAGTTAGGACAAGCACCAAAATAAATGTCTTATTTACAAGAATGCATTGTGATGGGGTCTCCCAGAGGAAGCAGCAGGAACTCTGGAGCTGAAATTTTGTAAACCTATGGGAGATGAAATGTCTGCTGGAATTGAATCCTGTTTTGGTTTAGATTGAAGTTGCCAGCCTGTCTGACCCTACAGATCTTGGTCCCGATTGTCTCTTACTGGAAGTCCAGTTTATCTTGCAGGGCTGGGGGAAAGGCTTAACTCTTGGCATCGCTGGTAGGTGGAGGTAGTCCTAACTCCCCAGGGATCCCAACTGTCATCTTTTGGACAATTCTGTGAATGGGTCCTGCAGTGCTGGCTGCCGCCTTCTTCCAGCTGCAGGAATTTGGGATCAGCCAGCAGCCCTCAGCCACCCCAGCTACTGTCCAGAGAGCTCATGCAGCCAGGGGAGCAGCTCTGCGACTGCTTGCAAGCTGGATGAGTGTTAAGAGCCTGGTGTGGCCACCCAGGCTTAGGCAGTCTGGGGTATTTGCATTTTGGTGCTCCTTTGATGGTTTTATTGTTTTGTTTTAATTATTAGACTTTTTTTAATATTACTGGCTACTGCAGCATAAAAAAATACACATTAGGCTTGTTGCCTACCTTGTAAACAAGCTGTTACTTAATTAGCTTTAATGTTTGTAGAGGACAACAACAACAACAAATAATGTGCAGTATTTGCTTAGGTCTTCTTGTGTTCATACTATTATGCGTTGTTTTGCTTTTCAGTAATATTCTTGGTTGAGGGGTTTGGGCTTTTTTTTTTTTCTGTGTATTTTAGTAAATGTTTGAACTCTAACTTAAAAATAAGAGCTCCTTCAACACAGACCTAAGATTCAACATTAATTCCCTGTTTATAAAATAATTTGCTGAGGAGGGCAAACCCTTCTCCCTGCTGACTTTCTTCAGTGAATGGGGAGCTTGTTCTCTGTGTGTTGATTATTGAAAGCTGAGCTCTTTGTGCCAGATATTTTAAGAAGCTGTTGATGCTTAGATCTAATCTATTACATTATACTTTGCTTTTAGACCAGAAAGTGAATGTGTTTTCATGTGTGTGGTTGTGCAGTACATATGTAGCAATGCTAAAAAAGCGTTGCGTAACTATAAATACAGTCTTGGATACTACAGCCTACATTCTTGCTTTACTGTGTTTTGAAGGCCGTGGCAGTGATGGTTGGAAATGTTGTAAGAGGAATGTCTTGGCATTAGGCAGCACCACATTTTCATCTGATCATGAGGAAATAATACCTATTTTATGTTCTGGTGCTTAGTCACGTGTTCTTACATATCTCTCCTCTAATGGGAACTGTTTGTATTCAATTTCAGTAGACCTGACAGTTTTTGAAGTTCTCTAACCTATTTATTGGGCTCTTTTAAATGGCAACAAAGGTATGTTTTGAGTTTTTATTCTTCTTAAAGAGAAAAGATACCACCATTTACACAGTGTGCTGGAGCTTCCTCTTTTGGTCTTGGGCAGACCAGCTTGAATTCCTCCATGCCAATTAGGCTGCTAGAAACATTCACACCTGGGATAAGGCACTCAGCATCTTCCTTTTCTGTCTTCGTAGACACGTGTTGTTGGAGGCACTTGCTGAGTCTGTGTGTTGGATAGGTGGCCCTAGCACGCGTTGAACACTGAGCAGCTCTTACTAGAGGATGAAGAGTGTGGATGGCTGGAGGCCTGCTAGATGTCAGCTACGGTTGTTGCACATGTGGAAGCTGAGGGGAGACAGTCCTGGGACAGGGAGACCTGAGCCTACAGAGCAGGGCACATTACAGAGGACTTGAACACATGCTGTTGTGAGGGCAGAGAGTTTGGGTGCTATACTTCTCCTAAGGCTTCTACTTCCACTGCTGGAGGAGTTGTGAGAAGTTGGTTAACAACGTGGCCTAGCTAGATCTGCTCTTGAAGCACTCTACAAGAAACCTGCAGCTAGCTGTTGACTTCCAAGAAGCTTATCAGGTTAAGAGAGGATATAGAGGTATAAAGGAGCAAGCAAAAAGTGAATTTTGTTCTGTCATCATTTCATTTCTAAACAGAAATAATGATTTGTAGGCTTGAAATTCAAGCTTAATGTCTTGCAATAGACAAAAACACTCTGCCATCGCCACAATGGATGTGGAGCTTGTTCTCTTTAAAATGAAGACAGAGCTTCAGTCGAGAAGATTTTGTAAACTTTATTGAAGAAGCTTTTGCTCTGGTGGTTGTTCTAATGACTCTAAACAGGGTAATTTTTGATGGATTTTTGTTCTCTGAAAGTTGTCAGTGTATTGTCGTCCTCTCATTAGAACAGATAGACGCAACTATAAAAGCAAGTAGAGGTGGGGATTTTTTTTTCCTTTCCTACCATGCAGAATTGCTCCTTTCGTTTAGACTGTGACTTTTTGCGTTGCATGAAGAGAAAGTCATTTGAACTAAAGTAACTGTCACTGAATTTGGGAGTGAAGTAACTCTTTCTCAGTGTGCATATGCAGAGAGTAAATGTGTTTTTTAAAGCTGAAGTGCCTTTTAAATTTTTTTCTTTGTTCTTTCATTTATTATTGGCATCAGGAAAAGCACTGAGAAGAAATAAAACTAGTTATATTGTTTTATTGTACCTGAAAAAATAGCAGCAGAAGTAGGAGCAATGTAGTTCCTTGGCTCTGCTATGCAACAGTTACAGCATTAAAAAATTTGCAATGACAATACTGTTTTCAAATGGTAAGACTATATTATGTGCTGGAAAACTTGCAGCACTTCAGGGCATCTGTTAAATTGTCTTGTCAGTGTTTCCAGTGTTCTCAAACAGAATCCAAGGGCTTGATTCTGAGCTGCTAGGTGTTATTAGTCATGTCTCCCATCGGGACTGGCCACGGGTAAGAACATTTAGGGCTTGGAAGCACTAGGAAAGTGTGATAGTGGATGCAATTCAGTGTTGTGGGTGTGTTACATTATGTCAATATAAATGTTTTATGTACAGGCATTCCTCTGAACTGGCAGTTAGCACAGAGTAGAGGACGTGGTTTGTAGTAGCATGCAATAAATGCAAGAAGTAATTGCTAGCCTAAAAATAGTCCATATTTTAATACACTTTTATGAAAATAAACAAGCCTATGGAGTTCTAGTATCAAACAAGTGGCGTGCTGGTACTAGAACTGTTTCCCTTTGCTCCTTTAATTGTGGAGAAGAAAGAGGAAAAAAAATTATTGTTGCCCATAAACTAGAAAGAATATTTGCTTCAAAGTAAAGGCCAAATGATGCGTGGTTATTTTTTAATGTTTTTAATAAAGGACAGTTTATCATCCACTTCATTTGTTATTGCCGTACCAAGGCGCTGCCCAACTTCTCAGAGCTTGGTTCTGACCTCTACTGCACTAATGTCTTAAGCTAGACTTCTCAGGGAGAAGGTGTTATGCATGTTTTTAAGCAATTTGTTATGTTTTTGAACAGAAAAAAGGAATCCATTAGTTCAGCAAATATCTGTTTTTAATTTCTCACTTGTAGATTATGGTGGGAAGCGTGAGTGTTATACTGAGAATTACTGAGTATGTAATGTCTGTTCTCTTCCTCTAAAGTGAAATTTTAGTGTAACTGCTGTAGAGATAGCTACCGCAATGGAGCGATTTTGCTTTCCTTTTCCTTTAAAAAAAAAAAAAAAAGAGGTGGGGGAATTCTAGTTAATCTTTTTGGTTTATGGGAGATGGAATAGGAGAAGTGGAAAAATGGAAAACGCTTGTCATCCCCAGATGCTTGAGTCACAGAAGTGCCCATCAGCCTTTATGCATCTCCTCAAATAAAGATGAAAGGGATCCTTCTCTTCTAATCCATGAACTACGCTTCTCACTGCCTTTGTCATTTAGACTGTTGCAAAGTGCTTTACTCCCTTTTTTCCCCTTAAGGTGTAGTAGCAATGCATATCATTGCAGAATAGGGTTGCCCATTCATTAAGTAGCATGGTATATACAGTGAATATTACGGTGTGCCTCACAGACAGGTATGCCGCTTCTGACTTGTCTCCCGGTGTAGTTTAAGGCACTGGTTTTGACAGATGAATATGTTACCTAGATTGGGACTAATATTCCCCTGTTTATCTTCCCACGTGCTGCAGTAGCTAGCATTGTCCTTAGTGAAGTGCAGACTGCTACAGGATGTTACACCTCAGGTTTTCACGACACAGTCTGGTGCTGCTGCAGTGATGTAGCTTCTCTTGATGAAGCCTCAAGAATAAAGGTTGCTCTAGACTTCCTGTATAATCAGTGAGAAGAAATGGGCATGATTCAGGATTCCTCTGTTGTGGATCACTTTCTTCAGGTGATTCATTCTTTTTCTACTGGTTGTGTTGAAAAGGGAACTGTGGCTCACTGGTCTCAGGTAGATGTCTGAAATTTGGCTACATCATCAGAAGGTGTCATCCAGGTCAGAAACCTGAAAGCAAACAGACCTGTGCTTTTGTTTGGTGTTACTATTACATTTCAAGAATTCAACAGGCAATAGAAATCTTGGTTACAGTAGCATTGCAAGACTTCAATCAAATTTATTTAATTTTGATGGCCATAAGGCTGAAGCAAACTTTATTCCTTCTCTACCACTGAGATGCAACACGTGAAATCCAGTTTGAAACATACCCTTCTTCATGAAGCTGAATACCTTTACTGTTTTTCCCCTTACTGGCAGGGTAGAAAGCTTAAAGCTGCAATTGGATGTCAGTACAATCCTGAAGTCTCTGAATGTGTTTAAAAGAAGCATTTGCATGGAGGCCCTTATGCAGCTGAAAATCTCAACAAGAATTTGGCAGAAGTGTCAGTGTCGGAAGATGGCAGATTCCTGTGCAGTGAGATGTTTACTGGTCCACTGTTTTATCTTTGGCAGCTGCTTCTGCATTTGATATCTTCAGCTGTTTTTGAAGACTTACAAAGAATAATTATTTGTTTCATGAAGTGATTCTACTTTACCCACCCAACAGGGCAATGATTCACATATTTCTCTGGCAACATTACCCGTTGTTATCTGAGCTGCCTTCACTTTTGTAGGGTTGTGTTCATTGGGATGTTAACTTCCCAGCCGTGGTTTTATTGCATGTTTTGCAGACGTGGGGTGCCTGTTTTCAACCATTCCTCTGAAAGCTCTACAGTCACCAAGATACTTGAGAAAGGGAAACAACCTGTTTTTTCATGTTTTCTGCTGGTTGTAAGCACTAATTGTAGATGCTTCAATAATAATTGCACAAGAGTATGAGCTACTGTACTGAAGGCCCAACAGATAGATGGCACCTTTATTGTGCCTCATTTCAAACAGTGTTTTCGTATTCCCAGGGAAGGTTACTGTAAGAGGCAACAGTGAATGGACTGGAGTTAAGCGCCTTCCAGTGTAGAATTCCCCTAAAATCAATAGACCTTTCTTTCAATATTGATTTTGTGAGATTGAAATATTACTTAAAGGTTTTACAACAACAGAAAACCATCATCAGTATTTAAATGAGTTCCATAAATCCATGAACAAGGTTTCATTGCAAGCTAGCAGAACCTTTATTTGAAGTTCAGTTTAAGCACACATTCTGGAAGTTTGAACGTGTTCATTTTTTCTTTGACTAAAGTAACAGTGGAGTATACTTGCATGCTGGTCTGCACGTGCAGACTGATCTTCTTGTAATGTGCTTCCGGGTGCTTATGTATGCATACAGGTTGTTCACTGGTATATGCTCTGTTCAACTTTAGCATCAATACACAGAGGTGTACTTACCCAGAAAAGGCTAGTGCACTTCTGTCATTTCTGAGTTTAGAGTTCTACTGGAGAAGAATATTTTAAAAATATATTCAAAAATGAGATTAGATTTATAGGGTGGATGCACTAGGTTGTAATTACTCCAACTGATATAAAGGAGGAGGGAAGCAAGGGGCATATAGAAGTCTTCATCTTTGTGTGTAAAGAACAATTTAGAGTTATGCCTGTACTTAACCCAGTTTTAAAGACTTACCTATTTATTTCCAGTATTGCAGAATATGAGTTAGAGTTTATGTATGTTCTAGTTAACTCACCACATTTTTTTAGCATGATATTCTAACCTGCTTGGCCATTAACCTGGCTGACTACCAGGAGAATTTTCAAACTGTTGACTCATATTGCTTCCATATGTAACTTAAACCACCTTTTCCCACAGTGGAGACAGCTTGAAGGTTAGCTGTGTATACTTTTCAGGGTAAGCAACAGTGTATTTTGAACTGAGTCAACGTGTGTGAGTAAAAGCAGTAAAATCTTAGCTTTATTAACATTTTTGGGTCTAATCTCATTTTTGCTGAAATCCTTCCTGGTTCCAAACTAGGAAAACGAAGAGGGGTTTTTGTGCTTCTCTTCCCTGTAAGGTTTAGTAGCCTTCACTATATGTAGCCATGGCTCATCTATTCATTTTTGCATCTTTGTGAGGGTGGACCTTCACAGATGCCTTTTCTTTCATGACATCTAAGGATCTGGGGGCATGGCTTGCTCTGTGCGTGGGACCTGATGTTTTTAAGATATTACTAATTGATTGGGAAATGGTGCATAGGCTGCATGCAATGTCACATTATTGAGCACTTATATGGGCACTGAGAGAGAGAGAGAGCCTGTACGTGGTTGGAGCTCCAATACATAGATGGAAACATGGTTTATGTCCTGCAGCAAAGGAAGGGTGGTGCTCAAGGCTAGGTCAGTCAGAGGGGTGACAGCTAGTAGCACTGCTCTGCAGTGTGGTGTCTCCTGGGTGGTGTGCTCCATGCCTCCTTGGGATATAGCATTGTGTCCCAGCTGTTTTGCTACCAAGGCAGCGAGTGGCTTGGCACACCAAAGCCCTGGCAGCTCCAGGATCAGGTCCTGCACCTGAACCAGGCCAATAGCTGCCTCTGGCACACAGAGCCCAGGGTGAGGAGAAAGAGCCCTGGAATCCTATGTAGAAATGTTGGAGACCACGTTAGTAGGTAGATGAAGGTGGAGGCAGCAGTCATGAGACCCTGTTGGTTTGCAGTTGCAAAAAAATAATAATAAAAAAAATAAAAAAAGCACGCATGCATACAAAAAAGTCAAGGACTGATATTTTTTTCTTGCAGACTGCACAAAAAAACATGAAGGAAGCCTACCAAGAGGGATTTTTCTCATAGGCTTTGATAACCACTTTATCTGTGGAGCCTACTGATGGAGAAGAGATCTGGGTTTAGTTGCAGTGTTACAACTCTTATGGGAAGTTGCATCCTTCCTTACCCCCCAGTTTGCTAACATTTTTTTTTTTTTTTTTTTTACGGTGGTGGGCTATGAGGATGAGAATACTTGTCTTCATCCACAGCCTTTAAGATCTATGTATGAAAAGTAGTAGGTGGTATTGCTGCATCTGGCCTCTTCAGTAATTCAGCTACCTGAATTGGTTCTATTTTTTTTTTTAAGGATCAAATACTGAAGTCAAGCCTGCAAGTGTCTCCTGTATCATAGCCTTTGAATCTCTGTAGCAAAATAAGTGTTTGTCTCAGTTCAGGAGACATGGGCATGTAGTTAAGGTTGACTATGTGAGTAGTCTGAAGTCTGCCATGCTGAAGAATAAAATTTTAAGGATGTGCTTAAAATCCAAAACAGATGGCTATACAGAAAATTGTTTAAAGAAATGTGTCTGATGAACTCTTCAGTCCCAAATGTTTTATCCTAGTATTTCCATGTAATATTTGTGCTTGTATTAAATGTTGTTTTTCAGCTGAAAATGCACTAAAGGATAGACTTCTGTGCATCATATGATTTTGATCATTCTGTTTTACTTTTGCAATCCCGCTCCGACGTTTTTAAAGATGAATGCTCTAGGGCCTGGCTCTCTTGGAGTCCAGTTTGAAGAGAGCAAGCTTAGCCTTTGCTGAGAGATGGGACTTGTAAGGCAAGAGAATATGGCTTCCCACATTTTTTACTCTAAAAGGCATGTTGGAGTTTTGTACTGTATAATTCTTTAGGTATTTGGATTAACCCTGATAAAATTATAGGTGGTTGTGAGGGAGTTTATTGTGCTTATAAATTGTAGTGGGGCTCCCTGTAATTTGTTATAATTAATTCAAGAGTTCAAGGGCAGAAAATCGGGATCAGGTTGTGGCATGCCTTCCTTTCTTGCTAAAGCATGCTATTACTGGCCTTTTTATTTAAGGTTTGGCTTCATATTTGTGGGTTTATTTGAACTCAGAGTATCCAAAAAGTATAATACACTGTTAGCAAAAAGTATAGATCCTAGGACAGAGGATGGACCTGTTGTGGTTGGGGGATTCCTTTTTAAATACAGAGGAATTGGTGGATATAAAAAAGCTGCATCTGCTGGCTAAGCCTTTCAAGAAAGAAGTACGTGTTTTGGAAGGCTCATGTCATGTCTGCAGGCCTCAACAGGGCCTGGGAGCGTGTAAGTGCTTGTGGTCCGTACGAAATGACAGGAAAAACAAAACACTTGCAGAGCATTTCCTTAATATCTGAGCTCCCTTCTCTCAAAGGACTTTATCGCTGGGGCAGGGCACAGAGCTGATGGCTGGAGACAGAAGGCGTCCACAGCAAAGGCACGGCCTGAGAGTGGCAGCATGGCGCCTAGCGGTTCTGCCCACCTCCCTCAGCTCTGACAAAGGGAGAAACTCCAGCACTGGACCAACCTCCAGATTTAGTCAGTCTTCTGCTGCCAACAAGAACGCTGAATATGATGCTGTTATCTTCGGTTTAGCTGTGAAGAGTTTCACTCATCATCCATTTAACACTGCACGCCAGAGAGCTGCAATATTTTGATAGCAAGCTGTCCTGGAAGCGCCTGTTTATATGTGGGAGGTTGTAAAGCATGAGGTACCTTCCTCAACAATCCCATGTCAATTTTCCATGTTCCATAAAGAACACAAGTAGTCTTGTGTTTTTTTGAATGCTCCATCTTGCTGCAGGAATTTCACTTCATTGAATGATTCACTCCAGAAGAAAGCTTATTGCACCTAAAATGCACATACTTTGCATTTACGTTTTAAATCTTCTGCCAGCCATTTAAAGTATTGGTTGTGGGTCGACATTTGAGATTTTAAGACTGCCCTATGGATAATGCAAACAAATGAACAACCTTTCAGGAGTAAACTGATGAAACAAAAGTGGGATATAACAAGTAAGCAATGAAAAATTATGATCAGACTGTTCTTACATGTGCAGAGATATTCCTGGTCTAGTATCCTTAGCCGGGAGTTGACTTCATAGCTGGACCTTAACCTTCCACGAAGGTATTGGCCCGTGGTAGGAGTTTAACTGGTCAGATCTGGTAGCTTAACTTTGTGTGTCTTAGCACTGCTTGCAGAGCAGGCAAGTCAGCAAGGCTGTTCATTATTTGTCCTTATGCTCACAAATTGCATGTCAAAACAAAATGCCAATCATTGTGAAATTATCCTGTTTTATCCAAAATCCCTTGTCTCTCATTCAGCTGTAAACTCTTTTCTTTTAGAGAGAGATTGAGAGATGTGGAGGTAGATGTTATGAATTGTTTTGATCTGTCCTCCTTTTTTCAGTCCTACGAAGACATGAAAATGATGCTAACCCCACATTGTTCTAACTCGTTTGGAAGGGGAAAAAGGAATGACACATCTTTCCATGTATTTCATTTATTTTATTTTTAGTTTCCATCATCTTTTCCACCCAGCTGCTGAAGGAAACCAGGATGTAGACAGTTGGATGCTGCTTTTGAACAATCTAATTTCTCGCTTACCTGAAGCTAACCTTGACCTACCTTGTAGGGTTGTTTTGATCAAGGACTTCCTACCCTAAAAACTGTTATGACTGTGTTTTTACTGTTGGCGTTGACAGTTTGCACTTCTGAAGGAATATCCTCCTGCATGTGTGACAAAGGCCCTTTCGTCTCCTTCCCATCTTTTTCTGGCACGTCTGCTGATCTTTCTGAAGGTCTGTTGCAGGGCGTGGCAGGTTTGTTTTCAGTAACGTTCTTCCAAAAATATTATTCTTTAGTAGTGAAGCACAGCCATAGCTTTTTATATTCCATCACAAATCCCAGATGAATGGCTATTGTCTAGTACTGTGAAACATCAGACTTTCACTGGGAGATAAGTTGATGAAATTCCAGAGGATCGAGCTGTTTATCAGCACCATCTTAAGTTTTTTAGAAAGGCAAAGACAAGACTTTAGCACTGTGTTACTGTCAATGACATCATCAATGTATGTACATCTTTTTGTAAATACCTTTAGATTAAGATGTGCTGATTGAATCCTTGCATCTAAATGTGTTTCAGCATGCTCAAGCCCAGAAATCAAAACACCAGCTTTGCCAATATACTGAACGTTTTATCTGAAAAGACTGGTCTTGTCTACCTGCCTTTCTTTCTTTCTAGGCCTATAGAATGCAGTCCAATTTTGTGGTCAAATTTTTTTTTTGCAGTGTCTTGAGTGATTTGCATGAAATAAGCAATATCCAGTAAACCGTGCTCTTGATTGAGACTTGGGAACAAAGTCCAACTCCACAGAATCTGCCTTAGTTTCCTGCTTGAGTTTAGATGAGTTACTTCACCAGCTATGTGGCTTAGTTTCTATTTATAAAATAAGGCTAATAATCATTAATACTATTTAAAGCACGTTTTTCTCAGAAAAGCAACCAGTAAGAGTTAAAATATTACTCATCTCAAGTATGTGATAAATAAAAATATTTTTTATCAATTAGTTCCATTACTTGCTCAGTGAATAGTTGTCATTTGGCTTATCTAAAATTTGAAAGACCCCATGTTTAAATTAAAACTATTTCTCTTTAAAAAGTAGCATATAAGTATCTGTAGAATCCTGTTGCTAAATAGTATTGAAGCCAACATTGTGAAAGATTTTAAGGTATAAGATGAACAAGAGACACATCAATATCAAAGCTTATGCTTAAAATAATTTTAGTACATGATAAAAGTCCTCTGTTCAGGAGAAATTGCTTCCCCTGTGGGCAGATTATTGCATAACTGTACATTGCAGAGTCTCTGTTCAGAAGCATAGTACCATTCTGAGATGAACCCAAATGAGCTGAGTTGGGCCGTTGTTGTGATTCAGTGAGACTTTTATTGTGTTCCTAATTTTAAAAGATCATATTGTACTCTAATTGCTTTTTTTTTTTTTTTTTTTTTAAGTTGGGAAAGAGCTGAAGGACTTGAGCTAAACCACATATGGGAAAATCTGTCTTTCCTTTGAGTCTTAAAGAGTTCTTATTTTGGACATATGAAACAGTAAAGCAGTTCTCTCTTCCTCCAGAAAAGAAGTTAAACTACATAGCTATGCAGTTATCCAACAGATAGGCTTGATGCCAAAATGGCACCTAATGAGTTACTAAAAAAAAAAAAAAAGTCAAGCCAGTAATTGCATCATTAGAAACAATTTTAAAGGAATTGTACCTCATGGGTAACTAATACATGTTTTCTATTGCTTGTGTGCATTTTCATGGTAAATAGTTTATTGATACTGAAATCCTAATGAATTTATTCATACTAGCTTGAAGTTTCTAGCAAAACACGCTGACCAATTAAAAAGTTTTTAAAAAGTGTTAGCTGCTGTTCCAGAGATGTGTATTTTCCAAACCCTTCCTGCCCCTGTGATACAGAGAATGAAACTGAAATCAGGGAAAAATAACAAAAATCCAGACTGATCAGTACAGCATTAATCCTTATTATCTCTAGTCTGTCATCTTTTATACAAATGTATATATATGTATGTGGATGAAATAGATGGATTATAAATCCCTCTGTCAATAGACGTTTTTTATCCTTTTTGTGTATGTTTCCTAGTAGAGTTGGATATTGCTTGATTATTAAGGCAACCGGGTCTGATAAAATTGAGTAATTATTGATGAAGTATTTATACTGTGGTTCTTTGTGGAAGTTCATAGCAGAAAAGCTGTGAAGATGCAGTGTACCAATACAGTTACTCTGCAAAACTAACCCTTACTCTTGCTGTTGTAGGCTAGCCCTTAATACCTCCATGCAGATCTCATTTCCACTATTGATTGGGCCAGGTTCTGCATCGTTTTCAGTGTTTGAAACGTTTGTTGTGGAAGAGAATGTAAACCAGTAGAATGAACTCAGTTATTTTCTGCACATTTAGAAGAGCGGCAGAGGTTATACATCGGATAATCAGTGGTGATTGAAGTGTACAGCGAATTCAGCAACTCTATACAAATGCCCACTTATTTTTTTTTGATGTGACAGCAGCACAAACATGAAACTGGTCTTGGGAGGTCTATGCAGAATTGTATGGGCAAATAGAGTTTCTCTAGATTTACACAGCTGCAGCTGAGTCTGAATCTGAGTCTTGTAATTAAATTTTAAACCAGTACCCTTATTCATGTTTCTAGTATTATTTGTTTTTTTTACCCTCTGATGTAGTATATATTGCTAAAATGCAGATGTTGCTTCTGGAGTTCAAATATTTTCTCATAATTGTCCAATTGCAGCTTATTTACTTTAGAAAAAGTGTGCTTTTCAATGCAATAGATGCAAATATACTCTTCATGTTTTCTGTGTTGGCTAAATAGAGTTGTGGGAAATGATATCCTTACAATTATGGCTTTGTTCAGACTTGTTGTCCACTCCCATTCCCCTTGGAATTAACTACAAGCTGGCAAACTGTAGTAGCCTTTATTATATTGAATACACAAAGGCTCTGCTAAAAAATTTTAACCCGAAATGAGCAATGAAGGTGAGAGACCAGCTGTTCACCCACTTGGTTGTGGCAGTCTCTCTTCTGTCTTGTGTTCCCCTAGTATGCCAGACTGGCTCTGTGATTAAAGCTTTGTAAGTCTTAATTCTGAATTTCTTGTCTTTTATTAGTTGGGGTTGCAGTTTGCAAACTTCTCTTTTGTTCAGTTTCCATATGCTTTCCCATCTAAACCACTTAATAGGAGGCTTATGAAATGCATGTTTTTATCTGCTGTTCTTGAACAGCTTTCCTCAGTGAATCTATAGCCAAATCATTTTTAAAACGTTTGATTTCCTTCAAATTACAGATATACTTTTACAATCCAAACAAAGAGCAGTCTCAGCTAGCATAGTGACATAATAATAATGTTTAACATAATTTTAGATGGAGGAGCATCAAATCCTTGATAGAATATGGGCCAATTTCTGCTCTCTGTTGACTGGGCAGAGAGCCTGACCACAGTTTTGAAGCACAACTGAGCCATGAATCAGTGGCTCTTAGAGCTATCATGGCCTACAAGCGGAGCTTCCTCCAGGGTGTTCAGTGACAGCCCAGCTCCTCCTCTTCATTGACAGTGGAATTAGTGACTCCAGTTCATGTCTTAAGCAGCCACAATCTGTAATAACAAATCCTAAACTTTTATTCTTCTGCAATGTCAGTAAACGTAAGTGTTGTACTGTAGTATCATAGAATAGCGCTGTTAAGATTTTTAAGCATGACCTCTTCCCAGCACAGGGTTGAACACCTTTAAATGGACATCTTTCTCATAAAGTGGATGCTGCGTGCTGTCTTTAAACAATTTCTTAAAACAACATTGGCAGTCTGCAATTGCAGGTACAGCACATCATTGTTCCTTTTGAAAGTCTTCGTCACAGTAGTTGGTACTACAGTAACTGCATTGATGTCCTATTTTTGATGATGGTTACTGAGATAACGCATACTATGGTTTATCTACGTTTTTGTGGGCACTGCGGTTGAAATCATGGCTTCACTAAAGCCGGTAAGACTCTTGATTTCTATAGAGCTAGGGTGTCATGATAAGATTTTACATTATTTTGGATTTCATGTAGCCTCTTGTGTTTGTTTTAGCAATAGCTCTACCTATATAGAGCTTTAAGGCAGATGCAGGTTTTACTTTTGTTCTGCCCAACTAGAATGTGCAACTCATGCATATGTATGTACCACTGCCATAAATAGCATGCTTTCAGATTACAGGTCTGTAAAACCAGATTCAGCAAACACTTACTCACCTGCATACTTGACAAAGCAATTTACGTTAAGCTCGCGTGAAAGCATGAGTATTTTCAGAATTGGGATTTAGTCATTGCAAAGAACTTGCAAATAAGCTGACTTCTCTCCAGGACCAAGCAAGTGTGAAGCCTGGGGCTGAGACATAGGGATCAGAGAAGCAATATGCTTTTTGCATTGCATTTCACCATCAAATTTCAAAATCGATTGAAGTTTTAACCTTCATTAGTCTGTGTGAAAGCCAAATCTAAGTATTTCAAATGAAATTTTTTTTTCTTCTTTGAAAATATTCTTCTCCCTTTTTGGGGGAGGTGAGGAGAGGGGAAGAGGAAACCTAAAAATGAGTAACCCAACAATTACCTTTTTAAGTGCACATAAAAACTGTGAACTCAAAGGGGAATTTCTCAGATATTAAGGATACATCCACAGCCCTTTCATCGACAGGATTCCTCTGCACTGCAACGTTTGCAGCCACGTACAGTGCTGCTACCTTGTGAAGACAGGTCTGGTCAGAGCGGTGGTGCTGTCTAGTGGCAAGTTACTGCATCTCATTGCTGACAAATGAGTTAACTGAGGAAAAATGTAAAATGCTGTATTAGATTAATACCCCTCAAAGAATGGTTTGGGTTATGCTGTTTTTGAAGCATATAAGTGTTTTCTAGTGCCTCCGCGCAGAGTTAAACGGTAACATTTGGGGGTATTGTTAATGCAGTGCAATCCGTGTAACACAGGTGATGTTATAGTGGTTCTCCCTTCCAGGAAGGAAAAGTTAATTGCCTTGGTTCTGGGAATGTGACTTACACACATGAAATCATT
Organism: Cygnus atratus; assembly: GCF_013377495.2. Taxonomy (NCBI): domain Eukaryota; kingdom Metazoa; phylum Chordata; class Aves; order Anseriformes; family Anatidae; genus Cygnus; species Cygnus atratus. Next base: position 101,613,828 of record NC_066364.1, read on the forward strand.
ACGACAAGAACTGTTTATATGCTATTCCCAAAGGCTCAAGGTTAACATCAGATGGTGAACTGGTTGCAGGTGAGTCGGGTTAGGCACTTACTGCCCCCAGTCTGACTGCTCTGCCTTTGCAGAGGTTGCAGTCTCTGAGGCTGGCAGGCATGCTTGTGTATGACTTCTTTCTTAACCCAGTTCTCGCAGAGTGATCTGTTTTAGCTCAAGTAGATAGTTAAAAATCCATGCTGTTTTGAGGAGGTGCCTTCCCACTTTACTCTGCACTGGTGTGGCCTCACCTCAAGTGCAGTATGCAGTTTTGGGTGCCACAATATGAAAAGGACATAAAACTGTTAGAGAGTGTGCAAAGGAGGGCTATGAAGATGGTGAAGGGCCTAGAGGGGAAGACGTGTGTGGGGCAGCTGAGGTCCCTTGGTTTGTTCAGCCCAGAGCAGAGCAGGCTGAGGGGAGGCCTCATGGCGGCCTGCAGCTCCCTCACGAGGGGAGCGGAGGGGCAGGCGCTGAGCTCTGCTCTCTGGGGACAGCGACAGGACCCGAGGGGACGGCCTGGGGCTGGGACAGGGGAGGGTCAGGCTGGGTGTTAAGGAAAGGTTCTGCACCCAGAGGGTGGTGGGGCACTGGGACAGGCTCCCCAGGGCCGTGGTCACAGCCCCAAGCCTTCCGGAGCTTAGGAAGCGTTTGCACAACGCTGTCAGACACATGGTCTGATTTTTGGGCAGTTCTGTTTTTGGCCAGGAGTTGGACTTGATGATCCTTGTGGGTCTCTTCCAACTCAGGATATTCTGTGGTTAGCGAGGGTGAGCAGTCATGCTCCCAATGAGAGCAGTAAACTGTTGGGAAGCTGTAACCCTGTAACTTGGTTCAGCTGCACCAGACTGACGTGTCTGGTCACAGACTGAGAAACCCCTTTGGATTTGGGGATTTCTAAACTTGGGTGTCCCAGGCACACCAGTTACTATCACGAAGTCAGGCTTGGGTGCATGAGGCTGAGCACACAGACTGTGGCTACGCTGGTGCAGTACCTCTGCCTTTGGGCTCCAGCTTGATGAGCTGTTGTTGCTTGTTGGCTGAGGAGGAAATGTTTCATCTCAGCTATGATGGGTTACGCATGCCTGCACCAGAATTTTAAGCTGATGGACACTGGATTATTATATCACTGTAGCTCAAAGCTCAACTCTAATTATTGTCGTGGTGGTGGCTGATATGGTGTCCTTGCAATTGTGGCTGTAATTTCTTCTGCTGCCTGTCTTGTCCCTTGCTGGTTTTACTGTCCGTCCAACACAGGTAGCCCATTTGAACATGTGTGGGTGCCTGCAGAATAAAATGTTGTTGTCTGTTAACAAAGCTGTCTCTCCTGGACTTTAACCTGATATGCTGGAGGGACTGGTACGTATCCCTGCTGCTTTGGTCAGCTCTGCTGTGAGTCTGATACAGTTCAGTGGATGGAAGGGATGCACAGATGGGGACAGTAACCTGTTAAGCTTTTGTGGAAAGCTTCTTGTTTGTCCTCACCAAATGTCCTCTTGCCAAATGTAAGCTGAAATGTGTGAGTTCTGTCGTCGTGGTTAAAACTCACATAGTTTACTTTGTGATTAGTTGTGGATCAGCAAGTGTGTCATTAGAGGCTGGTTTTGCTTGATTTGTGTCTAAGTCAACCTTATAGATGAGGGATGCCAATTAAACTTCTATGTGGGCTATAAAGTTATGCCAGGTAGCAAGAGTATATTGCTAAAATTCCATTTCTCCTATCCAAATGGTGGCACTGGAGGAAAAAAAAAAAAAAAATGTGGAACATCCTCTTTCTGTATTGATGAACATGTGGTCTTCTATTAATCTCTACAGAATTTATGGAGGGTATAGGTAGTCCCAGCAGATGTCCCTCATCCATGTGGTCTAGGGAATACAAACTAGAACACTTTATTTTCCTTTTCATACCTGGAAATGTTGCCAACATAGGGATCGTTTTGATTTATTTTGCTAACATGCATATACCTGGTAGATGATGTAGAACTTCTGAAGCCAGGCACAGACTGCTGTTTAACTGCCTGACATGTTTGTAGTGAGTTTTTTCTTGCTTTCAGCAGTCTCTTGTTCAGTTGTAAACATATATGCATATTGCCTTTCTGATCTGTTTTCTTTTCTGTTTTGTAGATACCAATATTACCTACAAGTGAAAAAGGATATTCTTGATGGCCGATTGCGTTCTTCATTGGAGCAGGGAATTCGACTAGCTGGTTTAGCAGTGCAAGGTAAGATGATATGACCTGCCTGCCTGTTTTCCAACATGGGCTGTTTTTTTTTGTTTTTTTTTGGGGGTGGGGGGGGGAATTGTTCTAGGTGTTGACTGGGTGTTAACTAAGGCCATGCATGACTCCTGTTCACAACAGCTAGGGTTTTGTTTTTTTTTTTTTTTAAAGTGTTCAGGTGGACTGCTGTTGATGAAACTCACACCATCAGGGAGGGAACGATGGACTGCATCACAATGTTCAACTTTCCCTTTTCTAAAAGCCACGCTAGCGAATTTGAACAAAACTCCAGTTCTAGCCCCAGCCACAGAGTGCTTTGCAGTAATGAATTTACTTCACGTTCTCTGGTTTGAAATGGAGTTACATCAAAGAGTATAGCAGCAGCTTTAATTTTGCCTTTAATTAAAAACTCATTTTGCTGTATAGTGCTACCTGCAGTATGAAAGAACACATGACCATAATTGTTACGTGAGTTATAAATTAATAATAAACTACTTCTTACAATATGAGTTTTATTCTGAGCCTCCTAATGACATCAATAAAAGTGCGATCATGTAATGTATGTGGGTAAAGGAGGAAGTCCTGTGTTTGCAGAAAATATATTTCAGTCTATCCGTGACTATGATAGCTCAAAATAGAATTCCGACAATCATGCACTGGGCACTTCTCTTTGGTTACGGGTGGAACAGAGGGAGGACAAGTATGTACATATAATAACAAACATGAAGATCTGATTCTTGAAACTTACAGGTTCTATGATATAAAATGCCCTAGTAATATTGTTAAATTTGAGAATTTGACTCTTAAAATTCAGTGACTGAAACCTGGTTTTCTGTTTTGTTGTAAATACGAGACTTTCTTAGTTTTCATTTAGGCCTTTCTGAATCTTCATTTTCCATTTTGAGTGAGTCTAATAGTTGCAGGAGGGACATATAGAGTTTATAGGGACTGAGTTCTATTTCTTGACTGCCATTGGTAGTCTGCAGGATGCTTTGCAACTGCCTTGGAGAATGAGCTTTCAAAGATGTTAATCCTCATGCTCTTCTCTGACATCGAGGGGAACAGTGTAGGTACAGGTGAAAACCAAGGCACTAGGCACTGTCTGCACCAGCTCCCCTGTCTATCCTCTAGAAAGGTATCAGCAACCACTTTTTTTTTTTTTTTAATATTCTTGAAAATCTTTCTTAGGGCAAGAGTTGTTCTGTTACAGTATCTTATTGCTTGGTTAAAAATTGAAGGAAAAATGTTTTCCATTAAATACTGAAATATTTTATGAGTAATGGAGATGATGTACGCAAAATTACATACTAAACTTTGCACTCTGAGTAAATTAAGTTTTTCCAGCATTTAAGTTAATGATAAATAGACACTGGATATTTTTCACTGGTCCTGTGTTTCTTGGAGCTTTTTGCTGACTTTGGGAGCTAGCCAGTCTTTATAACATTTTGCAATAGTCAGTATTATTCTGAATTTTCTATGTAATATATTTCAAAGACCATTGCATCAGGATCCTGCATCTAATCTTGTTTGCTTTATTCATGACCTTGTGTTACTCCTTTTGTCCTTTTCATGTGAGGCAAACGAAGATATTTGAAATACTTACTTTTAAACTTACAGAGTCTGTTTCATGTCCATTTTGATTTCTTTATGTTTATGTTAAAACATAACTCTGAGGTGAAAACAAAATGAAACTGCATTTTTGGCATCCTGCAATATGTAAAGTTGTCTAGAAGCTTTGAAAGAATGTTTAGCTAATATGATTTACGGTGGGGATTTCCAGCTTCTATAATAAGAGAATCTTGTAGATGGCGTTTGATCCAGTTCAATTAATATAAAATAGAAACCTACCGGCAAGATATTCTTTTGATATAAGTTGTTGTGTATTTAACAGATACATACATATATACACTTTCTTTGTTTAAAGTAGCTTAGCCTTTAGGAAGCATTTTCAAAATGCTACAGTTTCAAGGACATTTAGACAAGAATCCTCAGCCTGACTTAGAAGTGAAAGTGATCATGCAGATGAGAATGTCTCAAAGATATACAGAAGAGGCAGAAAAATGTAGAAAAGTCTGAAGGGCCAGTCAAATAAACTAACACGTTGCCTGGACTGTTGTATTGGCTGCAGAAGGACAAGACTTGTCCCGCACGCTCCCTCCCCCAGCCATGTTGGTTATCAGCAATTTTTAGTATAATTGGCTAGTTGATCTTAACCTTCTAGGCTGTTAAGCTAAGCATCTTTCTTACAATTGTGTAGAATTGTAGCAGAGTTAGGTTAATTTTTTTTTGCCTGGTCAGGGTCAGGTTTGGGGATTTTGGAGAAGTAAAAGTACATGCCATTTTAAAGAAACTGGAATATCCCAGTCTCTTGCACGTCTGATAGTAAATCGTTGCAAATGGCTATAATGTAAAGGAACAAAAGAGAAAAAATACTTGTTGGCTGTTATTTGATCTCTGGTAATAAAGCTTTTATTTTCAGACCTCCGTGTTAAAAGCTAAAGTACAAACAGAAATCTTTGTCCTGGGTTGTGGCTTCAGAGAGAACTCGCCCACTTGAAGTTAGGCATCTGTGCAAAGACTGAGTGTGGTCCTAACGTGTGGCAAGTGCTAAAATGAGTAACTGTGTTGTTTTTTCCAGCGGATTTTGGAGACTATAATCAGTTTGAATCTCATGACTTCCTCCGAGAATATGTCTTGTTTCCTATGGTGAGTTCCTTATCCTCTTCTCTTGTGGTCTTCTCTGAATAATTTCTCCATGCCTCAGAGATGGCTTTGTTGATAACAATAAAAGCACCGGTGCTAAATTATTAGCAGCGGATGTAAACTTTGCTCCCCAAATCCTGCAATGTACTTGGTTGTAGCTGAATGAATATATGCTATGGAAATGTAGCCCTTTTTCAGTTCCTGTTAAGCCTCCTCTGGGAACAGCTGTCAACAAAAGAAGTGTACTTATTTGAATCAAAAAAGCATTTGCAGCTATTTAGAAAGGTGTATATTAGTCATACTGCAGTATTAGTAACATGGCACGTTATAAAGGGATATGAAAGCTGCTGATGTAATAAATGTTGTGTCACAGGACAAATCATGCAGTCTTTGCTCAAGAGAATGCGAATTTACATCAACTGACTACTAGACTGAAGAGAAGCATGAATCAGTTCTCAAAATATCCTCCAGGGACAGTGCTGTAAATTTGTTTTAAATTTGAATTGGAACTAGCACATAATTTGAATGCTGAGGGAATTGTTTTAGGTCACTGATGACATTAGAAACTGGTGATAAATGCCAAGCACTTGCAACCCATGACACTAAGCCCATCTGGGAGGATGGATTGTTGGGGGGAGGGGGGCAAGACACAACACTACAACCTGCTCAGATAGAGGCTGGCTTTATCTTTGACCGCCAACTCCATCAACACAGGAAGTGAGTCTAAGCTTCATAAAAGAAAAAGAACTTGGAATTCTCTCAGAATAGAAACAAAAATTGGAAGTGGGTTGGGGTTCCCCTGCCCTAAATGTCACTTCCTAGAAATCAGGCATGTGGTTTCCTTCTGCAATTAGTGTCAAGGTAGACGGAGAGTGATTAAGCTCACTATACTTCGAAGGCATGAGAAACATACTTCCAGAAGCATTTCATCCCATTTACCTTCACTTTTTGACAGTATAGAAGCTGCAGCCTTCTCTAAGTTGGTAGTCAATTCCCAAGTTCAAAAAGGTAACACTTGCACAGTGTCTTCAAGTCAAAGTGCAATTTCAAGCTAGCAGACAGTTGAATATAGAAATTCAGCAGAAAGAGGAGAAAATAATGAATACGCAGAGATCTGAATATGCTTTTGATACCTAGAACATGGCTTCAGTATTGACCTTTCACTAAGGAACTTCTGTTAGCTTGACTAGCAGAGCAGCTGTTAATTCATCTATTCTTGTTGCAACAAGGATTTCATGTTAATAATAGGTAGTTGTTGATCCTGTGTATGGTTGATGGCTTACAAAGTCATATGGTAGTGTATGTGGGAAAGGTGATGGATGAAATTATAGACAGGAAGGTGTAGTCAAGTTGTCACTTTGTAAATTACTCCTGCAAAGTTCTTTCAATGTGCTGATGGTATTTTTCTTTTCAACAACAACAACAAAACCAAAAAAAAAAAGGGGTGGGGGCAGAGGAGAACTGGAAAATTTAAGCATCCAGATGAGATTTCAAGCCGCATTTAAATGTAGTTTACTTTTCAGGCCAACCTCCTAGGACCTCCTTTTCTGAGTCAGCTGCCTTTGTTGTGTTGTGGTCAGCTCCCTTCCGTTTTGGATGTGCTCACTTTGTGGTATCTAGCTGTTCATCCATGCTGCTACCACTAAATTTGACAAGATCAGCAAAGTGTCAGCTTCCTGCAGTCTTCAGGAGCCTACTCTTAAATCAACTTTTCTCTAGGCATCTCTTTCCTTTTATTTAACTTCTCGTCTCTGCCCTTCTGGGGAGGAGTGGATAACATAACAGTAAATATTTCACTGCAACTTCAGTGACAGTTGCGAAGTGCTGCAGATAGGAACTAGTCCTGAAGCAAGTGGGAGTATGCGAGCGAATCTCAGGCATAGAAGGAGCCTCCAACAAGAACGTTGCCATAAATTCATTAGCGAAGGGAGCTGGTGAATGAGGGAGGGGCAGCTACATTTGTACTGTTTGATCTTGTGAGGCTACAATGTGTGTCAAATGGCATTTCTTCAGCAGCAAAAAGAACAAAGTTATGTACACAGTACACCCCACAGGTGTGTAGCTGTGCATAGGCATGTACCATGCCATTTTTCATTAGCACGCTACCACTTTTACATTTTTTTGTGGCAGAAGCAAATATCAGAGGGAGGGCCCCATTGAGCAAGAAACAGGCAGTGTATTTAAGTACGTTACATGCAGCCTTAAGGCTTTTTAAAATAAAAATAAGGACTTTGAGGTTTTGCAAGAAAATTTTTCAGCTTCCTTTTTGTTGCCTTGAATTTATGAGCAGACTTCATTTATTAACTTGCTTGCAATTATTTCAGACTTGTTTCTACCACACATGCGATTATATTTGTGGAGGATAAATTCTACTCAGAAATGTGTTGCAAGTGTAAGGTGAATTTCATTACGTTTGAAGAGAGAGCAAAATTTTTGATTCCTATTAACGTAGGGAAGGCAGTACCAGCAGGTTGTAGGACAGAAAATACCCATGACTTCAATTTGCATGGTCTATGGAATATTTTGGTCTGTTGAAAAAGGTATATAATCGTTTATAGAACTTCCAAGTGCTTTTAAAGGCTTGTTTGGTCCTTATTCAGGAAAAGATCCCTTATCCATGCTCTGTACTCTGTTTTGTATTGTAGAATAAAAGCCACCTAAACCCTGTTCTAGCAGTATCTTTTTAGAAAAAATAAATAATAAAAAAAAAAGTTCGACGTGTTTTTCTTGCATATTTTCAGCACCCTGTGCTTGGATATGTGCCCTGAATTTTCAGTGTATTTGGTGCTAGGTTCTCTCTGTGTAACTACGTGCAAGAACACGAACGGGAAACAACCCTGAAATGTATGCCATCATAATTCCTGTCTTGTATTTTATTCTCTCTCTCATTGGATGACTAGCTTTTGATGCTACCTCATTTTCTTACAGGACTGGACCCAAGATGAAGCTGTCTTGGAAGAGTTGACGCAAAAGGTTGCACAGGAACACCGAACTCATAGGTGAGGTAGCCTATCTCCATGTTACTATTATGCTACATCTAGCTGGATTTTTAGTCTGTTACAAAAGATTATCTGCCTCAGTTCCTTGGACATTTTGTGTGCACAAGAATCCCAAATAAATGAGAATTTCCACCACGAGGTTTAATGAGTATGTGTAAAACTAGTGGTGCTACAGAGTAGACTTCTTTTCTCTTTTTGACTTCGTTTAAATCCTGATGGTAAAAGACCTCATGACTTGATCGGGGGTTGTCCAAGGGTCTGTTCAAGGGTTTTCTCTCATTCAAGAGAGGGAGGGTTATGCACACTCTCAGTGTAACACAAATGAAAATAACAGGAGGTGGAATCCCTTTCTTGTTGGGTTTTAAGTCTAGTTGTGGAAAAGCTAAAATACATTGTCACCAATTAATAACCTGCGCATTAGTGCTCCAGAACAAATACCTTCTTTGTAAGTAGACCTCTTTCATGTCATCTAGGTGTCCTTGTGGTAAAAGAATTCAAAGTTCTCGAGTTCGGTTCTTAGAAAAACATCAGCGCCTCTATGGCATTGGAAATAATCTTTCTTATTATGTTATGAATCTGCATTTAAAACTTGATTATGTGAAATGCTATAGGAATAGTATGTGGAAAGGTGCAGCATTTCCCATTTTATGCCAGAAAATGATCCTAAAGGGGCAAACACAAATGTGTGAGTTGAAGGTCATTTTCATTGTGAGTTTTAATGCAAACTTGGGCCTTTGCAGCCGAAGGGTTAGTTTCCGAGCTGGCCGTGCATACACCTGGTTCTGTTCTTCAGTATCTCTGCCACAGGCTGCTTGTGTGATCTTGGTTAACTCCCAGACTTGAAAGGGAAGATTTCCATCCCCCATTGTGCTCTTTAGTGCCATTTCAGCAGCACACAGAACAAATACTTATTCTCATTTCAGCAGGTAGATCAAATTCCAGATTCTTTCTTTCCCCGTTTCTCCTAGGTATTTGTTGGTTTCCTATATTTCTGTTTATATGCTGTGGTAAGGAGGAGCAAAGAGGAGAAACATTAAGTGACCTTCTTTTGGAACAACCTGCAATCTATTCTGACCTGCTTTTGAGAACTGAAATCTGTCTGAATTCCTGAGCTGTGACAGGAGCATGTGTGGACACGCGTGTCAAAGTTTTTTCAGATGGCTTGTTCTCTGTTACGAAAGAGAACCTGCTCAAAATTTGGATTCAGTGCCTGTGTTTTTGAACAGCAAATATGAATATATAGGTCTTTACTTTTAGGCCATTTTAAGCACCTTTAGTGAATTCTTAAGCTAGTTATGCAAATTAGAACCCTTGTGGCTCAAACTGGCCATCCAAGGCTAGGCACAACCTGTTGCAATGGCCCGATGTTTTAATAAAGCTTGGAAAACGTTTGCATGCAGAAGAAGCTGAGTAAAGGGATCAGTTCAGTTCGTTCCTGCTGTAATTTGAACTAATGCTTTGTACCTTACCTTAGAAGCATACAGTAAAATTCCTCCCCTTCCAGATTATGATCCTAGCGTTGAAAGTTTTGTTGTACATTTCTAGGCTGCATTTACAAAGCATCTTGTGAAATGGTTTGTGAATCTCCCAATTTTTTGCACTAGTATTTTTTGCATGCATGTAATATTGAAGCGTTTGCTGCCTTTTGTTATTCCAATTGCAGTGGCATTACAGCGGCAGAGGCTGAGTTAATGTACATCAATGAAGTGGAACGCCTTGATGGATTTGGACAGGAAACTTTCCCTGTGAAGGTATGTCAGCATATATTATACAGAAACCTCTAAGTTAAATGATGTAGGAGTCTGTGGCAACCTTTGTAACACATGCAAGTTGTTCGTCCAAAAGAGGCAGGAGTTGTTTTTCTGTTCCAGAAGATGAAATGATTTCTGGTAGTTTGAATGCATGCTGCAGCACGAGGGTATCTTAGGCCTCTGCTGTTACTTTCCTTCCACCAAAATCTTTTTTGACAAAAAAGGTTGCTATGTGCAAGAGCCTTCCCGCAGATATTATTGCATGATAGGTAAGTATGAGTGGTGGACTGGGTGCTCTACAAAAATGCAGAAATATGTTAGCCTTGTACGAAAGAGTAGTAGGCTGGTATTGTAGACAAATAGAACTGCATTTGAATATACAGCTGAAAGATGTTGTTATTGTTGTTCCTGTTACACATATTTCTAATAGTGTTTCTTCTCTTTATATAGAGATATCTGCATATGTATGCATAAGTATATGTATATTTATATAGACAAAAACACACAGATTTTTTCCCCGTGTCCAGGACAAGGAGATACAAGTTCTCTGAACAGCCTAAACTAAAAACTGTCAGCTGTAGGACCTCTGCTGCCTTGTAGTATAGGTGGAAGTATTCTGATGAAAGCGGCACCGAAAATCAGTTCATAGGCCGTGGCTTGAAAACTGGTGTCCATTGTTTGTTTGCTGAAGGACGAATGTTTAGTAATTGGAAACAAATGTGGATAGTCCATTGCTGCCTTCCAGGGACAAAGTACAAGAAGACCAGGAGAACAGCTCTAATCTGATCTTTTAAAACGCAGGGGCACTTCATGATTCCTAGAACTTAGGCATGTGTAGTGCATGAACTACTCTTTATACCTTCCTTTTAGCAGTTCTTTTTAACCATGCTATTTGCGTTACCACTTTGAAGTGGTATATATGCTATATATGAAGCTGTGAGGAGTTGTTTTTGTTGATAATGTTCAAAAACCTCTTTGTTAACAGCATTAAACGTTTCTAGCGAAAATAAAAGGCATTTTTACGAAAAAAAAGTTTGCAAAACGGAGCAGGAGCACATGCTTTTCAAATGGGAATGTGCAGGAGACATGGGTAGACAACAGAATTTCTGAAAAGCAGTGCAGGAACAGTGGACAGTACATGATGCAAGCAGATGAATATTTAAGCAATAATTGAAAAACAATGAAGGCTGTATCTGTATAAAGATACAACAAATACTTCTTTAGGGTGACACACTGTGAACTTCTACACAGTACTTTAAAAGAGGAAGGGTGAAGGGTAGAGCTTTTGAGAGGGATTCCATCTCCAGGTGTGGTTTTCTGAAATCTCTGCATGTTTTAACAGATGACTGGAGCAATACTGTGAATGCAAAAGAGGACTGTTGCTTTTGGTAGTCATACAGGCTCTAGATAGCTATAATCACAATTACTGGGGAAGTGGGGTATTATATAACAAACGCCAGTTTGTGGTGTGCATGTTGTTTCATAGAGGAGAACCTCGAGCTCACTTAGCCTTAATCTATTCTCAGTAATCAACAGAATGAATCCACTTAAGTGTTAGTTGCTTTGAAATAATGAAAATCAGAGTCCAATAAAGCACCAAAATATAGGTTAGTCAAGGGTTAGTCCCACATTCGTCCTGAAGAATAGCTTCTGTTTGGTGGTTCAGCATGTGTTCTTATGCACGTCTTTGCCAGTTTCTTTATTAAACTAAATATATACTCTTTTTGTGCAGGATAATCATGGAAACGACATACACCTTGGTATTTTCTTCATGGGAATCTTCATAAAAAACAGAATTGGAAGGACAACTGTGATCTATAGGTAAAAACTAGGGACTTCTGTATTTAAAGTGAGTTTCTTTTCAGAGCTCTGTGTGTGGTTTTTTTTTCCTTACGTATGTGACTTCAATAGTGCCAATGCTCTAACTAAGGAGTAGTCACCTCACTGTTTTCAGCGTTGGCCTCTTGGCCGTAAGAGATGTGATAAAGAATAATTTCTGATGTCTCTGAATGGGTTTGACAGCAAGAAAGACATAGTTGTCTGTCATGTATCTTGTTCTACTTACAAGGCTTTGATCCCTTTTCTTTGCTTGCCTTTGTGTCTGCTTCTTTGATGCATCTGAATGCAAATCTGTTAAACCTCACTGTTGGCAGCTTTAGGCACTCAGTGTTTCTGAAAATCTGGTTGCTATATTTAGGTACCCCGCTAAAAAAGCTGAACTTTCTCATTCTGTAATTTTGAAAATCCTGGCTGTGTCACTTATATGTTTGTACTGCTGTTTGTTTTGGTTATTGAGAATCACTGAAGCCATTCCATTGACCTTCATTGTGGGTTTTGTTATTTCTTATAAAAATTTGTTCTGTATGAAGGTGTTGCTAGAAATCTGCATGATTCCAGGGAAGGTGGTGTTTCTGTCATTTCTTTTTGCTGCTTTTGGGTATTTCTCTTAATGCTGAAGTCAACTTGGAGTGGATTTTTCCTAGTCCTTGTTGCTGTTAGAATATCAACACCTATGCAGCCAAAAAATTGTTTTATGAGGTACACTCATTTTTAGTCATTAGCTAAGGCTTGTATCAGACTTGAGCAAGAAGGGTGTTCAGTTTCTTTGTTTTTGTCTGTTTTTTTTTTTTTTTTTTTTTTTTTTGCACCTTATAAAAGGTTTAAGCGGTCATCTTCAAAAATGTCAGGGCTACCTTTTCCATAGAGCTGATGTTTTGCATATGAACTTTTGTGAAGAAATTAGATAATTATTTTAACTGTGCCATTCTGAAGACGTGTGAAAATGTAGGTGACAAAAGCAAGAAGTTTCTTAAATGTAGAAATAATAGTTGGTGCTGGGATCCTTACTCTTTGGAAATATGCGCTTCAAGCATCCTGCCATGACATGAAGAGGAATGCATGCTGCAAACAGAACAAACAAGTCCTTTCCATCTCCATGGATTGCATGCAATGTACGCCAATGTGTCTGTCAGCTATTTGTAAGAAGATTATAACTCTGATCTTGGGTAACTTGACAATTACTTGAAAAAAAGATTGCGAACGTTAAACAGGGTATTAGCATGGTATGCATAGCCTACATAACCATGTTGTCAAGTTAACCTCCTTTAGGAAGAATTGACTATGTAGGAAAGTTGGAAGCAGAGTTTGGAGAGGAATGGCATTATATTATAAAAAAAAAAAAAAAAAAAATCCATCTTGTTAAAGTCACTCTGTACAAAAATGCTACAGTTCAGTGTAATATTTATTATAATGTATTTTTGATGTACCTTCTGTTGTGATTCTTCAAATCAGTGTTTTTAAAGAGAGCTTTTAACTTTCCTGTTTTGGGTTAAGAACAGAATAATCTCACTCATTGAATCAGAGCTTGACTTCCTCATTTTCCTGACCATGATTCTTCACCAAACAGCTACTGAAAAGCTTTCCCATAAAACAAGACTAATGTTGACTAAGGGATTCTTAATGTGTTTGTGAAATGTTTGAGTGTATGTGTTGGCAAACTCTACCACTTTTTTTTTTTTTTTTAACTCTTACAGGTGGAATGACATTGGGAATATTGCACATAACAAGTCTTCGATTGTTCTAGAGTTGATCAACAAAGAAGAGAATGTGCTTTTTCACACAGTAAGAAAAAGATCTAATCAGTGTTATCAAGAATCTGCTTATATAGAACATAGATACAAAAAAAAAAAACTTTTTTATTCCACTCCAAGCATACTAAAGTGTAATATGCTGGGAAGTTTGCAAAAAAAAAAAAAAAAAAAGTGCTTGTTGGATGAAACATCCACAGTGCCATGTTATCGTACACACACACACTGAAACTCAAGGAGGGGTGCAGTGCTGCTCTGCACTTCTTCAAATCGCTCTACATCTCGCTGAACCAAGGCCAATGTAGAAACTGGACCAGCAACCTTGATCCATTTTTTGTTGTCGTCCCTCTTCCCCTCCCACTGTGACTTAGCACTGAAGTGGCAGCATGTAAAGGCATGCCACTGTATTTCAGTAATTCAATGCCTTAAACACTCTTGAGGGCACTAGACGTGTTCTTGGCAGCCAGCTCCTGTACATGACAGACCTTACCAAGCATTACTGCAATTTGATTTGTAGAACTCTTCTTTGTTATTGGTGAGAACAACAAAATGAATGATTTATTTTTTTTCTGATTTTTCTTGTGTTTAAAGGATGATCTTGAAAATGCCAAATATATTTCACGGCTGTTTGCAGCAAGACATAAGTTTTACAAACAGAACAAAATCTGCACAGAGTGAGTACTCTTTCTTCAGAGTTATGTTCTGACAACCCTGCTTTGGAAGTGCTCTGAGTTTTGCCGTGTCTGTTTTTGTTTGTTTTTTCTAGTCACTTGTGTCAGTTATTCTGTTCTACTTTGCCTTTTTTTTTCTCTTTGTTTTAACCACCAGCTAGAACAGAAGAATGAGAATGAAATTTAATTCTGAGCCTTGGGAGGCTTGATGCATGAGCCCTGTTGGATACTGCTCACCAAGCAGCCAAATCTGACAGAATAATGAATTGAAGCCCTTGGTCTCTGCTGTTCATGACCCAGAGTGTTAGTATAAACTGGAGTGAAAGGTGACATAACATGCCAAAATATGAATTACAGTAGTGTTTTGAGGATGCGTTACCCAGGTAGCTTCTAAGGCTCGTGGAGAACACAGGTTATCCTCTTCTAATTTAGGTACCATAATTTATTCACTTCTTATATGCAGCAAGCAAGGCAGGACACATGGGAATGTTCATCAGCCTAGTCATAGTTGCATGACTCAGCAGAGACTGAATCTGAATCTAGAGTTTCTTACAGGCACTGCTTTGAGCACTTACTAAGAAACTGGCCATGACATAGTCCTTTCACAGCTGTAGTCACCCTAACTGGAGGAATTCATAAGGCTTTTTTTGTAAGTCAAAAGTAAGTTTATTAGCTGAGAACGTTTCATTTATACCACTACACGGCCACTTTTAGTTTGAGGTAAATTTAGTTTTAAGAGGTCTAGGGTTTTGTGAAACTTTTATAATATGCCACGTTTGTATAGCAATGAGAACATGAATTCATTGCAAAACTTACCAGTTTAGTTAGCTGCAAAGCTATAAAGAAGTCTCATCTCCAACAACAGCTCTAGTTAGGGCTGGGCATCCCATCTGTTCAGCTGGGTGATGCCATCTGTTGGAAAATAAAGCCAAAATGATGAAGGGAAGATTGGAAGGTCTAACTTTCTAGTATTACATATGCGCACAGTATATAAACATACGCTGAGTTACAAGTATTGGAGAAACTGAAGAGGTGAACTGTATACAGTGATCTTTTCACATACAGGAAGATGATGTTGATTAGGTTTCAGATATTGTTTACAGTTCTCGGGAAGCGAGTGGAAGACCAGAAAAGACCTTTATTAGCAGCATATAATGCATTTCATTAGTCCAGTGCTAAATATAGTAGTTTCAGAGAAATTAAGTTCAAAGGAAGTTCCTCAGTCTTTTCCCTGTGACAGTCAAAAAAGAGAAAACAAAATACCATCACCCACTGTATTAGAATATTTCCCCTTCGAAGCTGTTTATTGGGGTCAACAGAGAGGACTATTCTGTTACAGTGCATAATCCAGACTGCAGAAGCAATAGCTTTTGATGATGTTTATTTCTGACTACTGAGCCATAAGTATGTGGGTACCATGAATTGAGTGTATGTATCAGCTTCACATACAGCTTCCAAATATTTGGACTAATAAAATAGGGAACATCATGATGTCAGTGAGAGAAATAACTGGAGTTTAAATGTATTTTTGCCATTATAATTGCCTTCCTTCCTACCACAGTCTCATGCGATATGAGCTTCTGTGTTAGGACCACAGATATTGATGACAGCATATGCCAGTGTCTGTTTTCTAGCCAAGTAATTTTCCTGACCTCTGTGTTAAAATTGTAGTTGTTTGTTTTCCTGTGTGCATTTCCTCTAATTGCACATAACATCATTCACCAGATCAGAAACTGTAAGAGGAGAAATCCCACCTTTCCTCTCTTCACGTAAGCACTGTATTTCTGCCTCCTTCAAATTGTTTCTCTTCCTATTTAATTTTCTTCCTCCCACACTCCTGCTTTCCACTGCACCTGGCTACTCTAACATTGTATCTGCCTCTGCTAGTATCATCTAACCAGTTGCTTTCTTCCTCATGATCTGTGTGCATTGCTTTGGAGTGATTGCTATGAATTTCATAAAATTGTCATTGTTTCAATGTTCACTTTAAGTCATCTGAGACGATGCCTGCGTGGCATGTTCAGTTTTTATTGCTTAAGAGACTTTTTTGTTTGATTCATTTTTAAATGAAGTTTTTTTTCCTTGTGTTTCCAAATAAGCTAAGTAGGATACTGAACAGAAGGCATGTATATTTTGGAATTAGAATACTGTCTGTATTTAGGGAAGGACCTGAATTATTTTCATCTTATTCATATTTTTTAATCTCATGAATGAGCAAGTATTTACAGATTCTTCATCTCTTGTCTTTCCCATTCATTCGTGAATTAGAATTGAAACACTGCAGTTTCTATTATTTTTTTATTTTTTCTTCCACAGACAATCAAATTCCCCTCCCCCTATCCGACGACGACCCACTTGGAGTAGATCGTCTTTGGTATGTACCATGGTGTTTTCTTTAAGAATGTCTATGGCACTACTAATGGAATGGGGCATTGTGTAAAATGGAATATTTGCTAAATTTCACATAAGCACATTAGCTTGTTTCTTGTAGGCAATATGATTGGAATGAGTTTCAAGGGTGTGGTTGCCCAGGTTGATTAATTTAACTGGATAATATCATCACTGAGTGTTTAGAAATTAGTCTTCAAGGCATTATATTTTTATTTGCCCTACAGAAACTAAGCATCTTTTCTACTGGATTGAGGTTAAATTCAATATGTAGAGAAAATAATTCTCTGCAGACTAGAAAGAACTTGAAATGTCTTACATTGTATATGTCAAAATCTAACCATTGCGTAATTTTAGAGCTTCTCATCTTGTTTCTTCTATTCCTCATTTTTTTGTAAAAAGTGTGCTTTCACTGTTTTACTGTTTACTTTCAGCTTCTTGGGTTGAGAGCTTATTCTCTATGTGAAGTTACTGTGATTTTAAGTAAAACTTTTATCATCGGTCCAAGACCTCTGAGTTTTTCTTAGTCTGTTTCCATTTTAACTGATCTTGATAAATAAATAAATACAACTTTTTCCTGAAATCTTGACTTCAGATTCCTTTGTCATTTCATTCTCAGCATGTTTCTGGGGTGTTACACAGAGATTGTATATCACGTTCTCTTAAGCACACTTACATTATTTTTGGTGTCTGCTAGTTTGGTCCCTGGAGATGACTGAAAAACTTAAGGTGAAGAAATGAAATGTGCTTTGCATTCTTATGCTACAGCTTCAGATACATCACAAAGGGAAGGAGAGAGCCTTCTTCTGTTAGATAAGGAAAATGTAAATCTACTTGTTAACAGGAAAAAAAAAATACTGCTGCTTGTTTGTTTTGAACACATGTAGGCAACAAGTTGTTTTTTTTTTTTCAAAAAGGCTCAGAAGGATCAAGGGGAGGAATAAATATATACTCATCAATTAAAATGTGAACTGGACTGCTAACTATCTATTCATGATGAACTTTTAAATGTTTTTTCATAGTTGTTTTGTTAACTTGTTGGTACAGTTATTGTACAGTTCTTATTTGGGGAGAGAGACTCCTGACTGTTCTGTGCTCTGTACACCTTTTATCTGCCTACCTATTCACTTGTCTTGTATGGTAGTAAATCAGTAGGCATAGATAGGAAGACAAGTGGAGTCTTTGGGGTGAGGCTCTACCACTCGACTGAGGATCATGCATGTTACTTTTAGATTAAGACCCATAACATTGTTTTGGCATCATAGTGAGCCTGTATTTTATTAACCATTATTTTAAAGCCATTTTACACTCTATCTCTTTCCTGTCAGGCTACCTGGTGATGTTTGTTTTCCAGCAAAACCTCCTCCATATATGTGATATGTTTAAATAATGGATTTATTATTATTATTATTATTTTTTTTAATCCAAGCAATCCTTAAGTTGGATGTTGAAGTTCTCCACACTTCTAAGCTTTCAGTCCTATTTCTTTATTTCTTTTGAAGAGGCAGATGGGCCTTCAAAAAAAGGAAAAAGGTGGGGGGGGGAGCCTTCAGCCCATTTGTGAACAGCTTCCATTATTTCATAATACCTATCTCAAAGACAACTGTCTGCTCCAAATTTGTACGTTCTCAGTAGGAATAACTTCCTCCTTCCTTGCGTATTTCCTCCACCCACTATTTGTTAGATTTTCAAACATCTTGGCTTCTTCCAGGCTAAACTGTCATACATGGGTTGTCAGGAGCAGTCTCCTTTACCCGAAACGTTCAGTGAGCGTACGGTTTTATACCCTTAGAAGTATAATTCGTCTAGCAGAAATATTTCCCGTCATCTTCCAGCTCTGGCTTAACACAGCCATTTTGTATGCAAGAATTCATACGTGCACTCAGTTTCTTTGATTCTCATTCCCTCTCCCCATTTACAAAGAAAATGTAAATTTAACCCATTCCCCACCCCCCCTTCAGTGGCAAACTGTTGCTTGGTGCTCATTTTATGCAGGCAAAGCTAAATTGTTTGGCATTTGTATTTTGCCTTGGGCATCCACAGAATTCCTTAATAGTTCAAACTACTTAAATCAGCCTAGATGAAAAGCCCTTATTCTGTTGTTAAGGAAGACATGTTCACGAGACAAGAGCATCTTCCTTCTCTCCTTGTATATCAAAGCATGCTTTCATAAACTCTGCTCAGCAGCACCAGACAGGACATTACAATGCAGGTGGTAAAATGAAATTGCAAAATTCATCAGTTTACTGATGGACAAGCTAGTGAATATAACATCAGCTGTGGCTTATTTCCCTGTAAATAACTCTACTAATTTAATGCTGAATTACCCCCTGTGATACCTGTACCGTTAAAAAGTTTGTTGTAGTGCAGATTGTTCAAGGAAGGCTCCAATTCGTTATCTAGGGGAATCCAATGTTCAAGTTGTCTGCAGAGTTATTTCAAGTCTGTATGCGCTCCTGTTTCTTGTATAACAGTGTTCTAGGGCCTTGAGTTTGTTCCATCTTCTGCTTTTGTCCTGATTAGGTGTTTGTGTGTCTTTTTTTTAGTTTAGTTTTGTTTTAATTGTTCAAGGGTAAGGGCTTTTAATAAACTTTTCAAAAGTTCTAAATGAGCTGTGAGTCTGAATGTTTTCTGAAGTGGTTTACTTTAAAGGAGTTTAAATGGTCAGTTTTGGGTTCCTTAGCAAAACCTAACAATTTACAAAATGTTACTCTCTGTTCTGTAAAGAAGAGCTGAGCATGTGTGTTCATCTGGGTAAGAAAGAACAGTATTCAGTTCCTATGTTTTCCTGTGTTTCATCTGCAAAAATTCTAGCAAACTGAATTCCTAATGCTTTTTTAACCTATGCTTTTATTTCAGCCAAGGCAACATCCATTTATACTGCCTCCTATGCATGTCCAGTGTGGAGAACACTACACTGAAACACATAATTCGCAAGGTACGTAGAATGTATATGTTACCTTAGGAGGACTTTAATTTTATGCATATACAGAGAAGCTACTACCCCCTTATATCTAGAATTCTAGTGCTGTCATGGTCAAATTAGAGTTGCTGCTGGAGGACAGCTAGCAGTTTTATAGTTAATACTGCAGTAAGTCTTGTGTTTAAAGTCAAATTTCAGTTTTAAAATTTCTCTAAAATATCTGTACATGATTATATGGATCTTAGACTTGGCATTCCAGTTAAATGAACTGAAAAAAATAATTTCTGAAGGAAGTATGGTGGCTGTACTCAAAGGCAGTGCCAGCTGGGATCTTGGAGAGAAATGGAGTGAGGGAAAAGGAGACAGTAGAACATCTGTTGCCATAGGAGAAATCAGTGTGCTATAGTCACAAAACTGATAATATTTAGATATTTCCTGCTGACTTTAACCAACATCTGCCTGCATTATTATCCATATGAACTTAAGGAGGGTTAACTACTTTAACCCCCATGTTTGACAAACAAATCCTCTAAGAGGTTGTACCGGGTTACTTTGATCAAGGCTGGGAATAGAGCCCAGCCTCTAAAAACCTTGAGTCTCACACCCTTAACCACCCCACCTTTTGGAAGACATGCAGCCAGGCCTATTAGGCTACCTTCTCAGCAGTTCATGAGAAGTACAGTTGAAGTGCTCTTAGTCACACGTGATAGCATTTTAGAATTGTGGTTGTCTGACTAGTTTTAAGGTAGAATTTGATAAGTTTTGAAAGGAGCCATTCAGTATAATTCCTTGCGTACAATAGAAGATTTATCTTAGTGGCTACTGCTATTTTACTGCTAAGCACAGCCTTTCAAAGGGGAGGTTTGATTTTAATTTTAGATGAACTGTAAAGTTCCTTCTTTTTTACCACAGATTTCTCAGTATTGTTGAAAAACTAATTTCAGAGATTTGGGAGCTACTACTTGTTTCTTACAAGGTTTTTGACATGGACAGTCTTGCAGTAAATTTGTGATGCAGGACATCATCTTTAACAACTTGATTCCCTCTCAGATATTCTTAGCTGAACTATTTTTTTTACATATTTTTCCTTAGTCTTGATACCTCTGTACTTCCAATCCTCAAAAACCGTTGATTCGTATGAAGCAGGATTTCCAGTTTCATTCTCAGACACTACGTTAAGTAATGGAGAGCAGTGCATCAGCAGAAAAGATAATTTTAAGGATTACCATAGGCTAGCAGCACTGGATTTCTAAGGTGGTAGCATCAGCAGTGAATCCTTCCAAGATACTGAGAGAGGTGTCATCCCTTTTCTACCTTGCCACCCCAGCCAAAAAAAAAAAAAACATTTTGTCTCTTTCTCATTTCATGTCTCCCACAGGGATCTGAGCTACCGTATTTTGCTAACTGTTGGGAGAGTTTCCGGGGATAGTTTTGCTTTAGTTCTATTTCGGTGACTCAAGGATGCTCCCAAGACCAAATGTTCCCTACAGTTGTACACACTAAGCTCCCTCTCTAACCATTGGTACAGACTGCATTTGAAGTGTTGATAACATTGAATGAGTCCTTGTACGTTAAATTGTCAACATCTTTATCTCTGCTCTACACAGACAGCATTTTCCATGGAAATGAAGAAACTTTCTACTGTAGGTCTCAGACCAGCTTGGACAGGTGTCCGGTGGACTTCAGCTACTTGAATGGTAATGGACCCAATGGGAGCGTATGCAGTGCACACAGCATGAACTCCCTCAATCGCTCACAGAACTTCATCCAGGCGTCCCCAATGTCCTCAAATCTGAGCATCCCTGGAAGTGACATCATGAGAGCAGACTACATCCCCAGCCACAGACATAGTGCAATCATAGTGCCATCCTACCGGCCAACTCCGGATTATGAAACCGTCATGAGGCAAATGAAGAGGGGGGTAATCCAGATGGATAGCCAAAGTCAGTCTTTGAGAAATCTCAACATTGGAAACACACATGCTTATAACCAGCCAGAAGACCTAGTTTACAGTCAGCCTGAGATTCGAGAGAGGCATCCTTACACAGTTACTTACGGGCCCCAGGGTGGAGGCTATAACAAGCCTGTTGCGCCGTCTGACCAAATGACCCCTAATAATGCTGTGCAAAATAAGACAGCAGCCAGTGCCATATCACACACAGTCAGCACGCCAGAACTGGCTAACATGCAGCTACAGAGCAACCAGAATTACAACACTGCTCATATGTTAAAGAACTATCTCTTCAGGCCCCCGCCTCCGTACCCACGCCCACGTCCCGCCACTAGTACACCTGACCTGGCAAGCCACCGGCACAAGTATGTCAGCGGGAGCAGTCCTGACCTGGTCACACGCAAAGTCCAGCTCTCAGTGAAGACGTTCCAAGAGGACAGCTCGCCGGTTGTCCGGCAGTCACTGCAGGAGGTCAGCGAGCCCCTCATGGCAGTGAAACATCATGCAGCTGTGAACAAGCGCCATAGCTTGGAGGTCATCAGCAATATGGTACGTGGTATAGAAGCCATGGCACTAAAAACTTTAAACGCCCCTCTGCCACGCAGGAACACTTTGCGGGAGCAGGTGCAGCCAGAAGAGTCGGTTCAGATGGGGCACGAAGTTCAGCAGGTTCCTCATTACCATCACAAAAAGACATTCTCTGATGCCACGATGCTGATACATAGCAGCGAAAGCGAAGAGGAAGAAGAAACCACAGAGTCTGTGTCACAGATAACAGCCCTCCATGAGAACATGGAGTACAGTGCTCAGCTGCAAGCTGCCTTGGCTAGAATACCAAACAAACCTCCTCCAGAATACCCTGGGCCTCGTAAAAGTGTCAGCAATGGAGCCCTGAGGCAGGACCATGTTAGCATTTCTGTGGCCGTAGCCAGGGCCAAGGCCATGAGGCCGGGGCCTTCCAAGGCCATTAGTGTATCTCGGACTGATCAAGTGGCAATAAATGGGTCTTCGCTCGGGCCCTCTATCTCAGAGCCTGACCTCACAAGTGTGAAGGAGAGGGTCAAGAAAGAACCTGTCAAAGAAAGGCCTGTGTCTGAAATGTTTTCTATTGAGGACAGCATTATAGAGAGAGAAATCATGATGAGGGTAAGTGCCTTCCTTTGTTGCTAGGGCTTCTTGAAAACCGGTAATCATACAGGGCTGCTTACATCCAAAAAAGCTGTTGGAGCGGTAAACTATGGGGACCACGTAGCTGGTTAACTATGGGGACCTGGTAAACTATGTAAACTATATGCTGGCCACAAGGGGTGGCAGGGCAATGAGGAGGTGTTCAAGTATGAAAAATAGAGTCCTTTTGAACAGGCAATGAATTTAGAATAAAAAGTGTGTATATAAAGGTTTAAGTGCCACTGCATGCAATGGGAGAAAAGAGGGGTGCTTAAATTTCAATGACTTTGTAGACTTGATGTTAGGTTCTGAGAAGTCCAGTTGCAGTCACAGAAAGCAAAGTGATTCAATCTTTCAGAAATGGGGCCATAAACAATTCCCAAAACAAATTAATGAAGCATCCAAGTGGAGCAGGAAAGAGTTTAGAATATGCTAGATTAGTAACTAGTTAGATTTACATACTACTACTGTATATTCAAAGAAATTTTCTAAATTTATGTATAATGCTTCTTACTCATTAGTGATTCTTACATTGATGTAATGGTTAGGAGTTAAACTTGGGCCACTACATTGTATCATGCAAACTGAGTTTACTTCATACAGAGTCTTAAACTTCAAAAATAAAACAGATACCTGAATATAAAACATAACATTTCATGAATGAATACTGCTGACATTGGTGTAACAAGTGTATATAGGCTCTTTTGTCCTTCTGGGGATATAAAACATATTGAGAAGCAGGAACGCAGTGATATTTGGATACAAATGAAGGTGAGAAGAGAGCTTAGAGGTGTTGTTTGAGTGCTCCTTTGAATAATCGTGCTGATCAGCCTTTGGTCAAGAGGTATTTTTGTTGATTTCATATTTGAAGTAAATGGGTGGTCTTAGCATTAAGCTTTTAAGGTGGTTTCAGCCCAGTTCGGGTGTCTAAAGGCATGCAAACCTTCCCTTCTTCTAGGAATTAGGTATTACATTAATACTGGTTTGAAGACCTTAATCTTTTAAACACAGGCTTTTTTATCTTAGCTTGTAAATATTAATAAAAAATCCCCAAATAAAGGAAAAAATACTCGCGTTTTCCTCCTTCCTGGTAGTCTAGTAAGAAAAGAAAGCAGCGTTTTGGTATTTTGTTTTGCCTTTTTGTTTTATTTAGTGCTCTGGAGGAAACCAGTGGTGGTGAAGTCATGCCATTTACATATGTCTGAGGGTATTCAGGTTCAGCAGTGTGTTTCCACGCTAAACTTGGCCCATGTGGTGACCACAGCTTTCGTATGCATGCTGAGAACCCGGCTTCCTTGTGCTCATGTCTCCGTCCAAGTCTGACAGGAAGAACTGTTAAGGAAATGCAGTAAAATGTTCCTGCTTGGACTCTTTCAGGAGGTTGTCTGTCTTCTTTCTCAATGTTTCAGCTCCCAGTGGCATAAGGAGGGCAGCAGGATGAGTTTAAAATTCATACTCAGGTTCTCCATGCGGCGGCATAATATGGTGCATGAATATGTTAAACAATATCCCTCACTGTCTGCTGCTGCATTGTTTCAAGGATTTGTGAGCTCAGTTTTTAGTGCAAAATATATCACGGGTGCTATTTGAATCGCCATAATAACTGAGTGCATCAGAAGGCTTCTCATTTTAAGTATTAACATCACAGAAGAGAAGAAACTATCCTGTGTTTTTCTGTTTGTTGTAATAGATTGAAATTATTGCTTTTTAAAAGATGCCCCAGGTATCTTGGCTACAGCAGAGCTACTTTAACGTAACAGGGTGATGCGTTTCGTGTCCTACATTCAGAATAATGTTTGCAGAAAAATGCTCAAGATTGTGTTTGTATGTCTTTTGATGGCATGTAAACTGTATTATATGCTGGGATTGCTTCTTTGAAATTAAAATTCTCTGCTCATGTAGGAGCAGGCCTTTGAGGAATAACAGGAAGAATAGAGGTTGTATTTGAATTTACGATGCTAATGGTGATCATCTGCATTCCTTGGCCAGAGAGTTGCAGATTTTGGAGATTAAAAAAACATTCCAGCATTTTACTGGCATTATAAATAATCACACAGAGATGAAAACGTGCCTTTTCTTGCCAAAAGAATCTAGAAAAGCAGAAGATGGCAGGCCTGGAGGCCCAGAAGAGGCCCTTGATGTTGGCAGCACTGAACGGACTCTCAGTTGCTAGGGTTCCAGTGCCGGAGGATAGCCAGGATGAAGCATCCAAGATGCCAATGGATGAGAGGGTAAGATGGAGGCTCATGAAATGTTGTTTGTTCCCTTTTTTCCCAGCAGCACAAAGTTTCTAAAAATATTAAAATTTGATTTAAAATTTGAAACAGTTTCTCATAACTGTTTTCAGAGCAGTTAATGTCAAAGGTCTGCAGTTACCACTGGTGCATCTCCAGATGCTAGGTGTTAAATATCTTCAGTGCTTACTGAAGTTGGTGGAAGTTGTTGAGGCTGTTTACCATTTCACATGACCAATCAACGTCATATAAAATCAAGTTGTAAATCTAATCTTTTGCACATTTTTTACTTGATCAAGGAGTCTTTTTATCGTCCTTGCAATCTCCGTGCTCTGATACAACTAACAAGTTCAGTTAATATCTCTAACTGGATTTAAAAAAAATCTTCTGTCTCCTAATGTTTGCACATGCGGGTGTGTTCATGTAAATGGAATTTTGGAAATTAAAAACGGTTGCTGCTGTTAGGATTTGAGAGACATTTGCTAAGAATATTTCTTTCTGTCTTTTTGAGGAGAATTTTGCAGCCTTATCTTGTTGCCTGGCATGCAGATGACAGAACTTAACCTCAGTTTGCATGTATGCAGGATTTTGTTCAACCACAGAAACTGCATACATGCAAGTTATGCAGTATTTTGAAAATGTGGATTGCATCATGCTTTTCAGTGTGATCTACTTCATAAAAAGAAATCTGCAATATTCTTACAAATATCTATTGTGGAGAGATAGCATACAAATTCATACTGAATAGTATTGTATTTAGCATGTTTTTCCTTTTTATGGTACTGGCCTTAAAAATATGGAGGTGCAATAAAAAAAAAAGTAAAATTTACTTGTGGTTTTATTTGGTAGAAATAGAGAAAGTCATGTTTCCTCAGATAAATGTGACTGAAAAAAGAAAAGTGAGAGAATACTATGTTTTGTATTCTTTAAAGAGATTCAGAGATCTGATGAACAGGTCTAGTAGTACATCTTATTCTTGGAAGAGTTAATTGATTGATGTTACTTTCTGTTAAATCAAAGTGCAAGAACCTGAAGAGGAAGCTGGAAGAGGGAATGGTGTTTACAGAATATGAGCAGATTCCAAAGAAGAAGGCAGATGGAATCTTCACCACTGCTGCCTTGCCTGAAAACACAGAGCGCAACCGCATCAGGGAGGTCGTTCCTTATGAGGAGAACCGAGTAGAGCTGGTGCCGACCAAAGAAAATAACACAGGCTACATCAATGCTTCACACATAAAGGTAAAAAAGCTTTCTTGGGCTTTGTATTGCAAATGAAGGTATGTTGGAACTTTGTTTCTCGATGTACAGCAGCATTTTCCATAGTTCTGGAACTTAAAAATGTAACTTGGTCAAAACAGGGTGCGTCATTGTACCTTCATGTCAACACAGGCATCTGTAAAGTCCCATATCAATTAACATGCATGAGTTGATTAATTTGCTAGAGACTTGGAATTCATTTTAGAGAGGCATCTTTATGTTCATCTCTGCCAACTTGGGGAATGTCTCTGTTGGCTAATGTAGAAAGAGATGCTGCATTTCTTAACACTCATGAAAATGAGTTAGATCTTCCCCACTACCTGCAATGTAATATAGTTGTCAGGAATGTGTACTTCAAAGAAAAAGCAGTGAAGTACAGAGCAAGGAGATGTTACTGTCAGAGGGGAGTACATTCAGAGTTTCCAGAAGTGGAAGCTTTCAAGAGAGAAACAGCTGCAGGCAAACTTTGTGTATTCAGTCTGTACATGTTCTGACCGATTGGTCCCAATAACCTTGCAGGCCACAGCAGCCCCTTTCTTTCCTAGACAGAAAGATCCCTGCAACGGACAAGTATGGCCCAGAAGTAATACTGTACCAGCTTTGAGTGAAATATTTTTTCTGTTTACTAGCATATAGGTTATGATTTTTTAAAAATCAGGGATGTAGTTTCATATGCATAGCTCCATGTCCAAAGAAAACATATGCAGTTATGAGTAATCCATATTCACATAGATATTGCAATTGTATAGATCAGTAATTGATTTCTGCCTCTTTCATTGTGAGTTGATTTTTATATATTTATATATATGCGTGTGTGTATATACACACACACACATATATATATATATATGTTTGCAGTGATAAAGAGAGCACTTCATTAATGAACTTCCCTGTATTTCTGCTAGGGTACTGCATTAGATTTCTATGTTTCAAAGTAAGATGTTGTCAAGATACTTCAGATTTCTTCCTGTTAATTCAATGTGGAAATAATTTAAGCCATGATATGACTTACTTATGAACATAACCAGTTTTAAGTGAACTGTCCTGCAGTGGCTGCAGACGCTTGGTTTTTCTTTACAAATAGTTATTGGAAGCGTAAAATTTCTTGCTGTTTTTTGCTCTGTCCTGAGAGAACTAACAACACTCGTCTCCCTCAGATGACGGATTCTCTTGTTATCAGGGAGGGCTGTCTGCTTTATTTCCTTGTCAAAATCCAAATTATAAAGAAATAACTCAAAAATAATAAATAAAACATCCTGTTAAATTGATATTTTACTGGAGTAAAAGCCCTTTAAAAGTTTAAAGAGAATTGCTGGCCTCTTTGCTTGTGATTTACAGTGCTAAATTGTGTTGATTCAAAACAATTTCTGAACCAGGATCCTGGCTGGCTATCACTTCTCTGCCATAGCCTGGGAGGTAGCAGATACTGCGTTTTTGCATAATCAGGCATTGCTGTGATGATGGATTTCTGAGCCCAAAATGTTTCTCATACTTTGTGGGAGGACAAAAAAAGAGATTGCTAACATAAATTATGCCCACAAGCCAGTACTAGCCAGAAAAAGAATTTTCCCTGGCCAGTTCTGAGTGTGCATTTCACCTTGTGTGTCAGTGTTGGACACGCACTCAGTTCACATTCACAGAGCACCCAGGAACACGCACAAATATTTTAGCACATGACAGCGGTCCTTGCCAGCATTTTTCTCTTGCACTCCAAGTGGCGCTTACTGAAGCCAAGCAGATGTTCTTTTGCTTAGAAGGTGAAATTGCATCTGCGAAATTTACCTCGGTGTCACAGTGTGTGTGTGTTTGCAGCCCAATATTCAATTTTTAATATCCTGCAGTCAGGGCATTAGAATGCAGTAAACATTCCAGGCATCGCATTCCCTCCAGACTATTTATGGGCCTTTCATTTCGTGTGCCAGGAGGCTGGATATTTGGACCAGAAGTCAGGAGACAAAGAAAACTCCTATATCATCCTGATAAGATCCATGCCTGGAAGATTCCAGCTCCCACCGCTCAGTCTGCGAGCCCTACAGTTCTTCAGTGTTTATCTGCTTATTTACCATTGACCTTTGCTGTTAAGACACCGAGATCATTGCCTACACCAAAGATGCCAATCATAATTAAATTTTTGGATTAAGCAAAAAGTTCTTAAGACTCTTTCATCATATTGTTTGGGTCAGGCCAGTACTAACTGAAAGGCCTCAGTAATTTCTATACCAATGCTCATGACTGTGGACCAATATGCAAGTGCAAGAGCAGAGCAAGATGCAGATTAGTGCTGTGCTGCCTGTGTTTCCATATAGTACAAGAACGTGAGGGATTTGCCTGCATTGGCCTTGCAGCTTTTAACTGTCAGTCACAAAGGAGACTGATGCATAGTATGAAATAAGAAAATGAGCTAGGTATACAGGATTGAAAACTGTTTCCAGTGCAGTGAGAAATTTGTTACCATACAAACACCATGTTAGCTATAGGTATAAAAACCCAAGCAATTCAGCTTCATGAACAGCTGTTTGAATAATAAATTTGATTGCATTTCTGAAAATGTATTCAAAGACCTGTACCTCAAATGTACTATATGCTTAAACCTGTCAGAGTTATTGATTTCTCCTTGTAGCATTGTCCGCCAGCACCTTGATATTTATGGACGTGTCAGCACTTCAGTTGTAAATCTCTTTCTCTGGGATTTATAACTCTGTTGTGAGAAGTGGCTCTGGGCTAACATGTAGAATTAGAAGGTCTTAGTCTGCGAAAGAAAAATGTTTAAACTTTTTCAAAATAATTAGTTCAGCTGTCTGGTTTTTGTCTGTTTCGTTATTTTTTTTTTCTCACTGTTAAGAACATTTTTAAATGAGATCTCGTAGCTCTAAGAGTGGTTTGGCTCTTTTGACTTAAAACTTTGCTTAAAAAAAAAAGTTGTATGAACTTTACCTGATGTATAGCAAATAATCAGTGATAATATTTTTTTACACACAAAAGTGATTTCTGTGCTTTAAAAATGATTTAATTAGTCATGTAGAAAAATAATGATATAGGATGTGGTTGCTAATTCAGTTACATATTGTGAAACAGACTTACATGACTCCAGCTTTAGATAATTTCAAATCT
The DNA here is from genome assembly GCF_013377495.2 of Cygnus atratus. Classification (NCBI taxonomy): domain Eukaryota; kingdom Metazoa; phylum Chordata; class Aves; order Anseriformes; family Anatidae; genus Cygnus; species Cygnus atratus. The sequence continues at coordinate 101,642,819 of NC_066364.1, forward strand.
CACATGGCATTTGAAACCCATTTAATGTGCTGGATTTACTATATAAGTAGATGGCAGATTCTAAACTGAAAACCCAAGATGAGCGAGGAATAGAAACTTGAAACGGTGCCTGTCTTGATCTAATCACTAGCTGGGCCTGTCTGTCTTTTGTGTTACGTACAGTGTGTGGGCATAACTGCATCAATTTTGGACTTTGGCCACATCTTCAGTAGTGATCGGTGCAGTAAGAGTCTATTAAAGAAAATATTTTTTCCCTGACTGGAAAACTGTTGAGAGAGGCCCTAAATAGTTGGAGGCCTTTAGTTTTCCTAGCGCAAAATGTCATTTGCATTCAGGCTTTCTACACTACTAAGAGTTAATTTGCAGCAATGCAATGCCTTTAAATGCATATAGACGCTTCCTCTGGTGCTCAGTTCTTTTTTTGTCATGGGTTTGTCATAAAGCCCAGGGCAGTCAGTCAGCTGCTTATTTGTACTTAAGCCATCTCAGAAACAAGGCCTGAATATTTTTTTTTTTTCATCTATATGATCCAGATGCAATGGCAAGAAAAATGAGTGACATTTTGCTCAAAGCTTTGTTTATGGGCGTCAAGAAAGGACTTGGAAACACCAAAGATTGTGTTTTGTCAGATTTGCTGTTGCCAACAGGATGGTTCATGTTCACAATTTTAAACAACAGTGTAAGAACAAAGTAGTAAAGGTTTCATTGTGGTCACTTTTGTTTAAAGGGCAGTTCTGGCACAAACACTGCTGAGAACTTGGGCACTGACTATATTTTATTTATTTTTTTCTTACTCCCAGGTTACTGTAGGTGGAGAAGAGTGGCACTACATTGCTACCCAAGGACCTCTGCCACACACGTGCCATGACTTCTGGCAGATGGTGTGGGAACAGGGGGTGAATGTTATAGCCATGGTCACAGCTGAAGAGGTATGTAAAATCACGGAGCACAGTTCGTTCTGATGTGAGTGAGTCTCCTGTTATCATCACTTCCCACTCCAGTAACCTGTTTTTCTGTCAACAGCCCTTTTTCCTCTCATTCTCTTTGATGAGCATATGCCCGTACTGCTATAATGCTATATTTTGTAACTCTCTAATATTCAGTTTGGCAAGTACTGAAGTGAAGCAACCAGAACACCCCCTTCCCCCTGCTTCACTCCGCTTTGGCCAAACAAAACAAAGATGTTTCCATTGGAATGTGAGAGTGCTGAACTGCTCCTGGTTAAAATGACACAGACTTCCACCCTGTCCAAGGCCGGTTCTGCATACCGTTGCTCTTATCAGCTGAAAAGAGACTAGAAGCTGCTGTTTCCGTAGAAGCGTCCGTGTAAAAAATAAATAAAATCTTTTTATCCTTATGCCAAGCAAAACAGCTATTTCTGTTGTAATCCAAGAACTATGTGCTTGGATTTCTTTATGTTATAAAATCTGACACACGTTGCTAACTAACTCTGCATTCAGCTGTATGCCTGGTTGCTTTTAACAAGCACAGGGGAGTCCCATACTACATCAAGTCCCTGTCCAGTTCCCAGGGCTGATGAACAGCAGATACTTTCAGAATTTACTGTAGGGAATCTCTTTCAAGTGAAAGGAAAGACATGCCCAGGAGGAGAATATTTCCTGGGATGCTCTAGGCAGTAGCTGGCTTTTGCCCTGAGACAAGAGTTTGTTCTTCACACGTTTCTAATATATCTGCTCTACCTATGTAAACATTTTCTAAGTGTGAAAACTGGGAATAAGAAATATTATGTTACTGAGAATTTTAACAGATACTTTCTTTACTTCATGGGATGCTCCTTGCTCTTCCAGTAGTTTGAAATGTGAAAACTTGTCCTATAGGAAGAGTTTTATGCTCTCTATTTGTAGAGAATTATAACTGCAGCAGCTAACTACTACTTTTCTTTCTTTTATTTCTGTGTGGTAAAGGAGGGAGGAAGAAGTAAGAGTCATCGTTATTGGCCTAAACTGGGCTCTAAGCACAGCTCAGCCACTTACGGGAAGTTCAAGGTGACAACTAAGTTCCGCACAGACTCCGGCTGCTACGCGACCACTGGTCTGAAGGTCAAGCATCTTCTCTCTGGGCAGGAGAGGACAGTGTGGCATTTGCAGTATACTGACTGGCCAGACCATGGTTGTCCAGAAGAAGTCCAAGGGTTTTTATGTAAGAATTCTTTAACTTGCATGATAAAAGACATCAAACAAAAGGTTGCTCACACTGGATTCAGCTCACTGCACCTAGTTAGAGCAGAGACTGATAGCAAATATTTATTGCTTTGGCAAACAGAAGCCTTAACTAGGTCAGATGTTACTGTGATTTGGAGAAAGAAGTAGGATGCAAGAGGTAGGAGCTGAGGTGGTTGAGGATCTTGGTCCTGAAAGATGTGACATAACAGGAGGAAAAATCAGAGTCAGCAACAGTGTTGTTTTGATCCTGTTAATAGCAGGAATTGCTGTAAGTAATGTCTGGAATCATCTGTTTAGGAGACCTGGAGATTTGCAGAGGTGAAAATGGTATTTAATTTTTAAAAGGTGCAGTTTAATTTAAAGGAGCAGACTCTCAAGTAGTAATTGACAACCAACTGGTACTTGCTGGATTCAGGACTGTTCAGTACACCCTGGCCAAAAAAATTAGTATGTTGTAAAAAATGTAAATTCTTGCCATTTTGACAAAGAATGACTTTTCCTTTTTTTTTCCCCCCAATTTTTACATTTAGACATATAGATGTTTGCAACTTTGTGTTTTACCTTGCAGCTTACTTGGAGGAGATACAGTCAGTGCGTCGCCATACCAACAGCGTGCTGGACAGCAGCAACAACTGCAACCCTCCCATCGTGGTTCACTGCAGCGCGGGGGTAGGAAGGACCGGCGTGGTTATCCTAACAGAACTGATGATTGGGTGCTTGGAGCACAATGAAGTAAGCAAGCTTCTTTTTCTCAGTGCAAACCCTGAGCTCATTCCTTGACTGACTAGCTACCTTTCTGAGGTTAAAATTAAAAAGCATTGAAATGCTTCGTTTCTAGTACTTTTGTGAAACAAGGGCCTTAACATAACAGGCAGAGATTTACCATTACAGAAAGTACTTCTTCTGGTTTGCTGTTGGGTTGATGTTACGCATTTTTGTTGATATTATTTTAATAGATTAAAAATCAAGGCTTTTTTATGTCTTTTAAGAGTTTAGTCTAATTTGTACCTGATTTTAATTAACAGTCTAGATACAGACAGTATGCTCACAAGAAGAATCTGACAGAGTTTAAAGTACAATGTCAGCTTCCATCCTCTTCTAACTAATGCTTCCTGCTGTATAAACTCACTCTTCAGACTCCTTCCTTTCTCTTGTATTGTCTCTAATCTCATGTGGAACAAAACTTGGCGGTGCCTTAAGAAAAAGGTGTATGTGTTGGGAATAGATCTTTAAGAGTAGCAGCTGATATAAAACTAGTAATGTAGTCTGAGGCAACGTTAAGAATGAGAGCACTGGGAGAGTAACCATGTGTAGGTGCTTGCTTTTCAACTGTGTCTTTTGTCATTGGAGACCTGTCCAGGAAAAACATTACATCTTGAATAACAACATGCCACACAGTTACAACATACGGAAAACAGCTATTGAAACGGGGGATTTCTATTGCCAGAGGAACTGCTCAGAGACCAAAACCAAAGAATAGAGCTAAGAATACAGCAGGAGTGACGCACTGACACTTATCTGCCCTTCCCAATAATCATCCAGTAGATGAGCTGCTTGTAGACTGTATGTGCAGGCCCAAAATGCTCACCGACCTTCTGTGTTACCATGCAGTTATAGATTGGAGCCTTCCTGTGCAAGGTGCCATGTGATGTGATCCTGGCTCGTTCCAAAATCAAATCCTAAAGGAGACAAGTTGGTACTTAATTGCTTTTTTTTTTTTTTAAGTTGCACTTTCCTGTTCACTATTTTTAAAAAAGTGATGCAAGAAGTTGCCTTGTTCTTCTCTGCTCTCTGTCACCCTCCAGCAGCTCGCAGTTCTTGTAGTTAGAAGATCACCTAGAGATCATGGGCTCATTTCAGCCACAACGAACCTCCTGCAACTTCAGTTGGGCTTCTGTAGTAGCTGGCCTCTAGATCTATGTCACAATCCCCACTGTTTTGTGGGGAAAGGGGCAAGAAGGAACTGGCCTGGACAGAAAGAACCCACACGTCTGTGCTTTGGGAGCTCTGCAGCCTTCTTATGTCAGCAGCTGTTTAATAACTGCTCCTGTGTGAGGCAGTGGTTCTGAGTGTTCAAGACCACTTGACTTACTTCCGTAGGCACTGGGGTCTGGAACTGACTTCTTCTGTTGTGCACACAGCAGCAATGAAACCTCTGCACCCCAGAGGAAATCTGGATGGTTGTGAGAGCCAGACCTGAACTGTCTGTGAACAAGTTTAGCTGGGTCAGCTTTACGGTAACCTCTGAATGCTAATGGTGTGCCAGGAACACGTGCTAAACAGTTGTGCAACACGTTTCGGCCACCTGAGTTTGTCTGCGGTTTACAGAAGTCACCTCTTCGGCCAAGAGTAGCCAAATAGCAAGTGAAGATAAAGGAGGTACCTCGACTTCTGAGCATGGGGTTGAGCCTTGATGTTCAGAAGAATTTCCATCAACTTCAGTAGGAGCTGATGGTGGTGCTCAATAATAAGGGATTTCTCTGATGTCTCTTAATTAAAGCATTCTTTTGTCTTGATTAATGGTGGAGATCATCAGTAATTTTAAAGACAATTTGCCTTAAGGGCTTTGTTGCTCTAGATCATACTAAGTTAATATTTTTGGTTTGTTAAAACCTAATTAAAAAAAAGAGTAATAATCTTATTTCATTATTAGTTGAGCAGTGTGTTTTCAGCTTGTGACAGATACTGCATTCTGGACAGAGGCTTCCTTCTCACGAAGCATTTTTACTGGTTTATTTTGAAGTAGATTTGATTATTTTTTTCTGAAATCAAGTGGCTTATTACTTTAAAAGCTTTAGTCTTATGAATTGGTTGATTTCTTCAGAAGCGTCCCAATAAGGAGACATATTAATGTTAACTTTTTAGTGGAGGAGGAAAAAGGAGAAGGAGGTTGAAAATCCCTGTACAGCCAATCTTGGAAAGTGTACAGCAATACTCAAACACAATCTCTTGATTTCTGAGTGTTCAGGTTTAGTTGAAAAGCTGTTTTTGATCAACTGCTGTACAACTTCAGTCACTGTAACTTGTGGGCACTTGCTGTTCGAGTCTGAAGCTGTGTATCTCATTGCAGGGATAGATTTTCAGTAGCTTGCCATATGATAAGAAATACAGTAAGTCACATCATTACATCCTTACTTCTCTAGTCACATAGAAGGAAGCAATTGAGCTTGTTGTGCTCTGCTGACTTCTAGTTCAGACTTGGCACTGGGACGTGAACTCATGATCACACTTTCAAGTGCATCTTCATAGGAGAGATTTTTAGTTTGGGAATCAGAAATTAACGTTTCTGTTCTTTTTGCAAATGCCACCTTAGCAAAGCATTACCTGTCTTTTGTTGACACGTGTTTTGGTGAAGGTGAATTTAAAGGTTCTACTTGCCTGAAATAAAATGGTAAGGTGAATACAAATAGTGAGGTCAAATAGACAGGACGGGCTTTTCTTTAATTTCTGAGAGTAAAGGAAGCCTCATCGGTTACAAGGAGGCGCATGGAGTCACTGATCACGGTGCGCTACAGGCCAAGTAAAAATCAGCAAACTGTCAAACACCGAACCACTGAGATGGTGATGTGGTTGTGCAGGTCGAAGCTGGTCTGTGTCTTTGTTGTAGTTACTCAGATGAGATTGAGTTCTGCATGACTTTGCTCAGCAAGGACCGAATGGCTTTCGTAAGCTTCTGATTCTACAGGGAGGCTCTCTCTAAGTTTGTAAGTGAAAAGAGCTTATGCTTGCCTTTGTACCTGCTGAAAATAATATGACATTACTCATCCCAGCTTACAAATCTTTATGCTTGTTGACTCTCTAGAGCTGTTCTTCTGTAACATTGTTTGGGGATGTGGCAGAATATTTAACCTCGCTTTCAGAAAGTGACGGCGTATGAGTTAGGGCTTGTTTACAAAGAATGGAGATTCTGAGCTTTATACAAGTGGACAGAAATGGATATGCAGCGTGATTTTTATTTTAAACTTTCCAGAAAATTTCTACTGTGCGTGCAAGCAGAGTCTGTGCTCAGTTTCACCTCCAGTGGCTAGCAGAAATATTGATTTGTTTCTCTGTCCTTTTGCCCAGGCATTGTACTTGAAACACTTTTCATTGCAGCCAGAATTTGCTTGCCAAGCTCCTTTGTGTGTGTCTGGAATGGCAAGCTGGCATTGCAAAGAGCACGTTGTGTAGCCTGATAGAGTAACTATTCCTCAGTTTGTGTCTTGTAGCGCTTAAGGACTTCCTTCAACAGGAGCGTGTATCCCAGTGCTTGCATTTAGTGCTGCAATAGAAAACAGAAAATCCCCCATCTTGGGTCATGCTGCATACACGTTCTTTGAATTTGAGCCTGGTAGGCTGAGCTTCATGGCTCGGTGACTTCGGAATAGCTCCTGGTGTACCTGTTATAACAGCTGAGACACGGTAACATCACAGTGCTTTTGCTCCCTAAATGCTGGAGATAGGATGGTAATACCTCATGAGTTTTCCAGCAAATTCTAACACTTTGCCTCACAAGGCTCTCTGTTTCACACAGCCCATTCATTTTTTCATTCAGACCATCACAAGATGCACGTGCACCCGTGTGCTAGTTAGGATTAGAGGTGCACTTTCACAGTGGGTCTTCCAGTCTGTCCCCACTTACTGTGCTTTAGTTCCTGCTGCAGAGCATTTTAAGGGCACGAATGAATTTCTTTGGGATGAAACTAAGCAGGAAGATGCCCTTTTGGAAGGCACCTGATGTGTCCCAGCTCCTCATGGCCATTCAGTACATGGCAACAAATACTAGCCTGAAGTCTGCCAAATCAGCATTGTGGATGCAGGGTCCTCAGGGCCAACTCTTCCACTTTCTGGATGCACGTCTTCCAGAGCCTTGTGCTCTAGCACAGGCTTGGCTGGGGGAGGTCAGGTGTTGGGGCTTCTGGATCTTCTGGTGACAGTCCTTAGTGGAAGGATCAGTTGTTCGCCTGCGCTTTAATTTTGTCTGAGGAACCTTTTGTTCTTAAGATCCTAATGCCTGATTGCCATTTGAAAAATCTCTCAGATCCTCCCTCTGTGAATGAGTCTGACCAGGGATCAGAGCCATATGCACTGAGTGATGGAGCCTGAACTTAACTGTATAATCTTAGCTATTCAATTTTTGCCTTAGACCTTCCTGAAATATCTAGCCTTTAGCCCGAGATAATACAATGAGATAATACAATATACTGGGTTTATTCTATTTAGTTGAAAACAGGCATATGGAACCAGAAACTTGCAAAGAGAAGAAACCCTTTATTATGAGACCCCACCTGTAGTTCTGCATTCAGTGCTGGGGCCCCCAGCACAAGCAGGACATGAAAGTATCAGAACGAGTCCAGAGGAGGGCCATGAGGCTGATCAAGGGGCTGGAGCACATCTGGTACGAAGACAGGCTGAGGGAGTTGGGGCTGTTCAGCCTGGAGAAGAGAAGGCTCCAGGGAGACCTTACAGCGGCCTTCCAGTACCTAAAGGGGGCTACAGGAAAGCTGGGGAGGGACTCTTTGTCAGGGAGTGTAGTCATAGGACAAGGGGCTTTAAACTAAAAGATTTAGATAAGATAATAAGGAAGAAGCTCTTCAGTATGAGGGCAGGGAGGCACTGGCACAGGTTGCCTGGAGAAGCTGTGGATGCCCCATCCCTGGAGGTGTTCAAGGCCAGGCTTTGGGCAGCCTGATCTGGTGGGAGGTGTCCCTGCCCATGGCAGGGATTTGGAACTGGATGGGCTTTAAGGTCCCTTCCACCCAAACCATTCTGTGATTCTATGTTCAAAAGTTGGTGGGAGGAAAAAAAAAAAAAAAAAAAGCAATATTTCACTACAGTTGGTTAAAATTCATTACATTTCATAACTGAGTTCCTGTGTCACATAACTGAACTTTGAGGCAATGATTGTTTGACCTGATACACCTACATCCTTATGCCTTTTCTCCTTTACTTTACAGAAAGTGGACGTCCCTGTGATGCTGAGACACCTGCGGGAGCAGAGAATGTTTATGATCCAGACCATAGCCCAGTACAAATTTGTCTATCAAGTGCTCATCCAGTTCCTGCAAAACTCCAGACTTATTTAATCTCTTAAAACATCCCAGGCCCATCTTTGTGGATCTGACTGAACCATACCTATGAACAAGGGGAACTGCCTTGACAACACTGTGTGCATATATTGCACTTTTTAAAGTTGTCTTGAAAGTAAGGAATGTATGTTCTTTACTATAGTGTCCCATGGATTATTTTATAGAAGATATAATTTATTTTTCTTAGAATAATTTGTGAATTACTTTAATAACTTGTAAAACTTATAGTGAGCTTTGAATTGAACTATATTTGACATGACTGGTCTGCATTGTAACATGTCCATAGGGAAAGCAATCCTTCATAAAGCTAAAATGCTGGCTTTAATTTTACTACATAGTTTCTGAAATGAACAGTTATTTGGCAGTGGGCTTTTTCTCACATAAGAACATTCTGACCCAGATAAGTGGCTAATCATAGATTTAAAAAAAAAAAAAAAAAAAAAAAAAAACAGAAGAAGAAAAAATAATTGCTAGATGTCAGCTACAGTTCTGTATGAGTGGAAGCTGAGAACGCACAGTCCTGGGACAGGGAGACCTGAGCATACGCAGCAGGGCACATTATAGAGGGCTCAAACACAGGCCGTTGTGAGGGCAGAGAGTTTGGGTGTTAAACTGTTCAAATTCCATGAGAATTAAGTTTTTAGGTTAGTCCTTGAAAAAAGCAATATTGGATCTTTTAAACAAAGCCTTTGCTATTATCTGCAGTCCTTGGAGGGATTCGTAAGAGCTGAAGCAGTGTTAGAAAACTGACCCAGAGCACTGTGAGGTCAGTGAATGAGTCTTTCCTGTGGGTTGAACAGCAGAGCAATTTCAACTAAATGCAGCTTAAAAAAAATAATTTAAAAAAAAAAAAGCATCTCCTCATGAACTGCACAGGAAGTTTTATTGCCTAGAGGCTCACCTTGAGTAGTGTGGAAAAGGAACCCCATACAAGTTGGACATCTCCTGTCACCTGTCTTAGTTTCCTGTGTCTTCATTGCTGTAGTTGTTTTGTTTTCTAGTTCTTTGAACTTAGCCAAAATGATCAGTGTGGTCTTTACTCTGTAGCTGAGTTCCCTGAATAGTGATCCGTGAGGGCTTTAGCTTACAGCCTTTCTTGATTCTTCCCCCATCACTGTCTTGTGGTTTATGAACATACCAAGCAGTCTTCCGTTTGCTATTGGCAGCCCTCGCTTTGTTAGGGTGTTCTCTGTATTAAATTGCACATACCAGCTCTCTTAGACTGCTGTTTCCATGCCTGGTCATTTTGGGTTCTCCCTCCTATTTATTATAACTATTTTATTCTGGCAGTTTTCAGGGATTCCAGTTAGGACTAGAAATCTGCTCTGCCAGATGCTGTATAAATACATAATGGAGAAGCAGTCCTTGCCTGATGTTTACAATCGGAACAGAAAAGGGAAACAAACCTCCTCCACTTCATAACTGGATTCTTAAGTGGTTTGCCGGAGTCCAAAAATGAAATCTGTGGCAGAGCTAAGAACAAACCCATGTGTCCTGCAAGTATTTCAGCAATTGGACCTGTCCTCTGCTCTCTCATTTTCTGTCCCTCAGCATTGACCAGAGGTTTTTGCACAACTTTGTGCACATCCCTTTCTGCACACTGTTTATTTCATTGGAGCAAATCACACTATGAACTACCTTGCAGCGGATGCATGGTAGCATTCACTTACAGTTATTTAGAAGTGATAGAAACTGTATTTAAAGGGCTTTTTTGTTTTTGGAAAAAGCTTTACCAAGTTGTGCTGGGGTTCCCACACTATTACTTCTGGCGTAGGAGATGGAAAGTTCCTGTGCTGGGGTTGCTCCCCTCCTGATGCTGGCTCCTCATTCTCTTTGCGCTGCCCCCTCCTGCCAGCAGTGCTGCTCCCAGCTGGCTGCTTTGACCCGGCGCTCTGGGTGGGTCAGGCTGCAAAGGAGCCCTGGCACTCTCAGCTCCTAGCCCTGAGCCCCACAGGGCTAACCTCGGTGCTGGATCAGCTTGCCACGTCCAGGCAAATTTCAAAAATATCCAAGGGTGGAGATTCTGCAGCCTCTCTGGGCCCCAGTCACAGTGTAGTTACTCTGTCATGGTGAAATTATTTTTCTACATATCCCTTCCCAGGTAAATTTCATCTTTTAGTCCCTCGCTGCTTTTCCTTTGTACCCCTACCTCTGAACCCCTGGCCTCCCATCCTTATCTGTTGACTCTTCCCTGGAGTCAACATTTCAACCCCTTGCACCCAAGATCACTCTTCTCCTTTTCCAGAATCCCCACTTCTTCCGTGCATGCTTTGTCCTCTTCTGCCAGGGGTTTTGCATCCCCTTAATCCCCCCTTAGTTGATGCCCTATCTTTATAGCATCCCACAGCTTGGACAAGATGAACAAGCTGGTGTCCTGGTTTTGTCTCCCAACTTCCTACTGTGTTTCTCTTTCCTGAATGAGTCTTCCTGTCTTCTGAGGATACAGCTGTTACGTGGTGGTGTTATGTGAACTGCAGTCATCTGCCTTTCTGCAAAGATCAGCTGCAGCAGCAGGTGGGACAGGTCAAGCCAAGTATTGTTGAAGGCCATGGGACAGCAGTTCCCAGCTCCAGTATCGCTCAGGTGTGTCCTAAAACCTACTGTGGAAACACAGACTGCAATCTGGAAAGACTGTAGTGCATTTTCTCTTTACGACAGTCAGAATTACTCTGCACATTTGTGGGCATCTCACACTGAAGCTTTTCTGTAATTTCCCTCCTACTGCTTGGCAGCAAAATACTGCTTTTTTTCTTGTTCTGAATGCATGTGGCCAAGCTGTAACTAGCTTTAAGTTGAGTTTAAAGGCCTAAGTTAATGAGCACTCTCAACTTTGGGATCACTAAAGGGACCCACACACCTACTTTTCCGTAAAATCAGCAGGAACTTAATCTAAGGCCATGTACCAGAGCGCTTCCTAAATTCATGTAAAAGTCCACTGTGTGTGTTTGGTGCTATGCAATAGGTGTGTAATGATGGGACAACAATTCTAGTAGAGGCTTCCAGCAACCAACACATGGTTAAGAGTTATTTAGGTGTAATATCTCAACCGTGTTCCTCTTAGGGATCAGTTGAGTTTTCCGTCAACTTCAGTTTTCCTCTATTTCCTTCTGCCAATGCCAACATATCTCTTGTTAAATTAGCAGCAACCATTTAAAGTCTTTTCAGCAGCATCTGCATGGTAATTGCACAGAGATGCTTTATATCTGGGAAACAAGCCAAGGAATAAACCTTGAAGCAAATTGTATTAAATTAGTTATCTCGTTATAGCTTTTTGAATAATTTCCTAATGATGAATTAAGTTTGAACTCAGAGCTGTCAAGTCCCATTGCACCACTTGGATTTGAGAGGTAGAAAGTCAGGAGAGGAAATAATCTGTTCCTGTGTCTTGTTATTCAGCTGTTCTTGGCTGAAGCGCATCCTACTGTTCCTGCAGTTGGGACAGAAAAGTTACTTCATAAAAGAATGTAAATAGCTGCATTTAAAAGGAAAATTAAGCAAGCGCCTTCTATGCAAAGATACATCACAGGTGTCTTAGAAAAATATTAATTATGAAATGGCACCAAAAATCCTTTCCAAATTAAGTCAGTGCCCATTAATGAGCCAAATAAGCGGCCACCTAGTAAACAGTCATTTCCAATTAACTCATAACGTGGCTGGTGTGGTAGATAGAGGCCAACGTGACTCACTTTTTCCTTTTCATTGTCAAAGAATGGTAATTTTAAACTTTTCCTTTCATCTCACTTCAATGTATTTTTTCCTGCTAGATTTTATCTTGAGTAGATCTGCTAATATCCTACGTGAATTGGGCTGGAGCATATCTTCAGAGGTTCCCTTCCACCCCAGCTCGCAGCCGAACCTCAGCATGCCAATGGGTTGTGAGTGAAATGTGATCCACCTTTGTAGGGGAAAATCTGAACCTCCTGACTTTCAACCTGTTGTAGGTTTATCAGTCCTAAACCGCTTGGGCAGCATTTCCTAACCTCTTAGGGAGTGACAGGAAAATGCATATTGTATCCAATTTTGTTAGTCATAGCAGGAATGAATGTGTGAGGCTTAAAGCAACAGTACTGTTGACCCACAGACCTAACAGAGGAGTCCTTCAGCAGGAGACATTTTGAGTTACTGTTGGTTCCATACTTTTTAGCCTCAAAGCATGACTGTGGGTAGGTTACAAGAGAACAGTCTCATCCATTTTGAGTGGTTTGGATCGAAAATCTTGCAAAAATGTGTCAGTTTCAAAAAAAAAAAAAAAAAAAAAAAGGAGCTTCACCTTAAAAAAAAAAAAAAAGGTTGGAAATGGCAGTCTTCTCCAAGGTTCCCATGTTGCAGTCTGGTGTGCTTAGCCTACACTCCCCAGCTTATTTTCTAAGAAAGAACTTGGAGTGGATGAGTAAGTGTGACTTGGGAATTCATTGCATGTATTTTCCCTTTCATGTACTTTTAATCTATATTTAGTTTTGCAATTTGACAGCTTTTTTCCTTTAAACCTTTAACAATGGTGGTATTGAGGCTGCTGGCATCAAATTCTTCTTTAAAGTTATGGTCAGAGCATTTCATGCCTAACAATATCTGGATCAAGGATGGGAGAGATGATGGCTGAATTCTGTTGCTGCTCACCAAGTCTGCTCAGTGCTGCAGAGCTCCTTTTTATGTCCTCCATGGGCTGCATGGAGGATGGTGGAGCTCGGCATGCTTTGGCATCTCTTGTCCTTGCTCAGCTGAGGTAAGATGAGGTTTGATCCCGCAAACCCTCTCCTATTATAGAGGTGTATAGGGACCCCAAATGCTCAGCCCTATTGGAAATAGCTTTTCCCTAAACTAGTGTTTCAGGTGAAGGACACACCTGTGAGAATTTATTCAACCTATTGCTAATGCAGTCCTTTATAAGAAGTATATTGAAGGACACTTGTTCCGTTTATTTAAATCACTTGCCTCAATTGCAAATATTAAATATTTGCATGATTTCAAGAGCTTTTTTTAATTACTTCTTTCTCGTAAACAGACAAATGCAAATGGCAAACGACAGGTTGGAAAGGAATGAGCAAGTGTCCCTGCTTCTAATTGAGAAGGTTATTTTAAGCTAATACATTATTTTTCATCCAGTACTTGCTGTCGCTGTAGCCCGCAAGTGACCCTCAGGTAAATGCTGACAGGCAGTCTCTCACCTGGATATAGCACAGAGATCTGTGGGGAGAAATGCAGCAGCTACAGACCGTACTGTGTTCACCACAGCTGACTTCCCAGCTCCCTCCTGGGATGAGATGATGACTGAAGTAGCTGTCATCAGTCTTGCTAACGATTTGTGAGCTGCACGCTCAAAAAGCAGCAGCATGAGCATGGCTGATACCTGCTGTAGCAGCTCTCGTACCTCACTGGGAGAGGTTAGATTTTGCTGTTTGTCTTTATGGAAGAGAATGCTTCACATCCGGAAATCCCGGGTGGTACACATCTCATGAAATAAAGGATGCATCATGTTGAAGGGGCACATGTCCAAAACTGATCTTGGAAGGGCAGCACTGCATGAAAACTTCATTTGTCCAATACTCTGTAAATATTGATACGGTTCAGCTGATGGATGTTCAGTCAGCAAGAGAAAGGCTCGAGGTCCAAAACCCTGAAGGCAGTTGTCCCCAGCTCATTCTTAGCCTCCTAGAGAGGTATTTTGTACAGTATCAGGTGCTGTGAGGGCTGCATGTGCAGGTCTTGCCATCCATGCAGCTGCGTGCCCCCCAGACTTGCAAGGACTGTGCTTTGAGGAAGGAACAGCTGCTTGCTTGGGCTGCGAGGCCAAGAGAAGACGAAGTTCTAAGCCACAAATAAACTACTGTTAGCTTGTGAAACAAAACACTACTGTACAGCACAAAAATAGCAGTGTTTATATAAATATTTAAAAGTAAATAGATTTTGTTAGCGTAAGATACTTTAAAACCAGTGAAATTTCGCTTGGTTCTTCCCAGCCATTTTTCAGTTGACTTTTTTTTCAGTGTTCATGTTTTGTTGCTTGTGCTTTGTGTGCGCCTTCACTGAGTGCTCCCTGCTGCACCAGCAGGACCTGGCCTCAGGAGAGTGAATGCTGGTGGGACAGCAGCTCTCACTGAAGAACCCCAGCACTAGTTAGAGGTAATGAAAAGCCTAATGTTTGAGCAGATCCCTGAACTCAATACAGTGCTTCGAAGCTTTACTCTTCCAGATCACCTGCATCAGGACTCAGTATTTTGGTCTGAGTCTTTTTACACAGATGCTTCAGTGGCAGCATTCCCTATCAGGCAGGCAAGACTAAATAAGGCTGGCTTCCTACAAAATACTTCTGTGGCAGGTTGGTAATTGGCACTTAAGAAAGATAAATGAATGTAGCACGGGGTGTTTAGTCCCTCCAACACACCTGGCCATTAGTGATTTAGGGGCTTCCCCAGGTTAAAGCTATATCCCTCTTACTGTGTTTAATAATTACTGATGAATTCATCTTCAGTGAATTGCATTTTATTACAGTGCATTTATCCCTCTGGCCTTCACAACGTTCTGTGTTGGGGAGTTCCACAGCTTAGTAACACATAAATATGTGAGAACTTCCTTCTCATGTATGTTAACGAGAAGTATTTTCTTGCTGCTACTCGGAATCTTTAAAAGAAACCAACTCTTTAGAGCCAGAAACATTGTTAATAGCTTGTTAATTGTTTACCCTGTTGAGATTGCTCCATATGGAAAACATGTTTTCCTCATTAGTAAAATACCTTTCTTGAGATATTTTACAAAGGAAAAGAGTTTACACATGCAGATGACTGTAATATTCCCATATATAATTGTGTGGGACATGTTAAATGAAATAACATGTTTAAGTTTTATGTCACTGGATTTTACTGTCCTGTTTTACTTTCAGTATTTTGATGCTTCTGTTGTATTTTGTTCTTTAATTCTGTACATGACAATTAAGCGTGAACAGTGATCTAAGTCTCACAGCCTCACTGTATGTACACATTTTGTAGAGAAATGGGACATCAGTTGCATGCCCTTCCTGTCCCCCGATCCCTCTTGTTAGGGCTGAATGGCAGAACTATGCTATGCTATTGAGAGCCTTTAAAAAAAAAATCTATGCATGCTATTTTATATTCTAATGTATTATTCATATCAGTACATAAGCTTATGCTTGTCAGTTTTATCTTGTGTATAGAACTGATTACTTTTGACAGTATTTTTGCACTGTTTCTTTTCTTTCTCTTTTTATAAAGTTCTATTCAGCATTAATTGACTGCAATAATTTTTTTTACCCTTCACTGCCTTTATGTAAATAGTTTCTTATACGCCTTTTCAAATATGAAAGTCTTCCATCACTAAGGTTTTTTGGTAAGGCTGTCCTTCATATTCACAGTATACAATAAACCTTTTTTTTTTCAAGGAAAAGTATGCACGCATTCTTTCCTGTACAAGCTTAAGGTTTCGTATTAGCACCTTTCATGCTCGTGTTTGTTTTCCATGGCACAACCAGGGCCACAGTGAGTTGTGAAGAACCTGCTGCTACTGATCAGAGCCCAGACTTCCCATTTCTAAAAATGAATGTGCTATTTATTTCCCTGGACGATGGTTTGTGTGACAAGATAAAGTCAGCCTAGAATGAGGCAGCTCATACACCCTTCCTAGACTTGGCTGTGGTGAAAGGGCCTTGGATCTCTGCAGTTCTAAGATCTGGTGCAGTTTTACGTACTCCACCAACGATTGCTGGCTAGAGCGCAATGAAAGCTTTCAGCAGAATGATCTGACAAACCCTTGAGCTCTAGCAGTTTTATTTTCAGACCAACACTTACAAGAAAGAAAATACCTTGAACAATGGTGATGTGCTGGCTCTCTCATACTTCCTAAGCTGTGAAAGCAGTAAGGAACGGTCACGTAGTTTTACTGTGCAACATCCTTCAACTATAGTACTGAAAGTACAGAGCCACTCTATCCCTCTTCTTCCTTCCCCTATCCTTTAAAGGTATCTCTTGCCATCAAACTAAATGTAGAGGAAAAAGCCTTTAACATCTTATAAACGTGCAAGGAAAGGTAGTTCCCTCTGGATTTTTCCTCAGAAATTGGTCTTGTCCCTCCCTTAAAAGTAATTGCTAACAAACTAAAACAGCTTTAACCCCCTGTAATAAATTCACCTTAACTTATAAAGGGGATTAAAAAGCCAGAAATTGCACAGTGCATGTCTTGTGTGATCCTTTTGAGCCCTGAGATAGGCACCAGCATTCTCTGTACAAAGCCTGCTGAGCTCTAGGTCCTTACAGCAATGAATTCCCACCTGCCAGGAGCAGTGAGGGGCCTGCAGATGAACTGACTGAGGGAAAGGTGCTGAAGAATTCACCAGCCCCATATCTTCT
Organism: Cygnus atratus; assembly: GCF_013377495.2. Taxonomy (NCBI): domain Eukaryota; kingdom Metazoa; phylum Chordata; class Aves; order Anseriformes; family Anatidae; genus Cygnus; species Cygnus atratus. The sequence goes on from NC_066364.1 coordinate 101,659,427, forward strand.
TTCTTTCAGCTAAGCCACTGCAAGCAAAAAATGATTTGTGAAAATAGAACGTGGATACTAAACCACAACAACAATAAAAACACACCAGTTTTGCTCATTAACTTGACAGATTAAATGAAACAACTTAAGAGTAAGTGTCAAACTAGTTGCACTCATGCAAGTGTACAAGTGGAATCAAGAGGGGGTCAAGACCGCTTTATTTATTTTACACAAATAAGATGCACATTAAAATCCATAAAGAAAATTGGCCATTTTTGCACGAGCTGTCAGAGGCATACCCTCTAAGAAACCATGGCTGTTTCCTTTAAAAGAAAAAAAAAAAGGCAATTGTAGATTTGTAGAAGCTAGAAACATTTTGCAAACCCTAAGTGTGTTTGTCATTCCAATTATAGGACAGAACTGTGTTCATACTCTATCACTTTTCAAAGCACTCCTGAAGGTTTCCGTAACAAGGCTTTTTAAATAAAGGTTTGAAGGATTGCATAGATTCAAAGGCTCAGTGGTCCTCTAATTCCTTTTTGATCTCTGAAATGTATGGATGATCTTTCCCGTGTGCTACTTCCATGATGGCAATTGCCTATGAAAAGAAAAAAAATATTCACACAATTGATTCATATATAACACCAGGCTATAAATACTCTCTTTGGAGGTTTGAAACAGTCTGACACCTCTAGCTACTTTTTGTCCCCTTGTAGTCATAAACCCTGTAGGAAATAAAATGAAATTCAAAACTAAGTAATAAAGGTTTTTACATTCATAGAATACATCTTTCATCTTAAAGGATCCCAAAGCACCTTTCAAAATGATATTCCTGACAAAACTGCTTTGAATGCAACCAGCTCCAGGACAGAAAATTGCACATGGGGTGGGTAGTATTCTGGCAGTACACTTAACCACTGTCAGATGGAGCTCGGCTCCTACCAATTTGTCCTTCAGCTGTCAGACTGACAAGCAGGGCTATTGCAGAAGGTTTTTTTTGTTTTTTTTTTTTTTAAAAAGGCATTTCAGACTTGATTCTATAAACCCTTCACTCATTCCAGGGGGCCACCGATGTTTTAGGAAGGAAGCATCTGCTTATGCAGCTGCTGAAGTGAAAGCAAGAGCTCCTCAGATTCAGGCTCCATTGTGCCAGACTCCTTGCAATTTTACCTACAGACAGCTCCGGTGCTAAGAGCAAACGTTTCAGACAGCCAAACCCACTGTCTTGCAGCTTCCTGCCAATATCCACAGAGAGTGGATAGAGTGCAGAGGTAAGATTTCCACTTCAGTAAAAGGACAGCAGTGGCCCCGAGCAAATGTAATAAAATGTAATAGATAGGACTGAAAGAAATAAATTTAGACTGTCTGAGAATATTCAAAGACCACAATGCTAGGATAAAGCAAGGAACTGCAGGAGCCTAACAATAAGAACATTTAGTTGTTTTCTTCTTAGGAACTTTTTATGGAATTAACCTCTTACACTTGTTAAGCCAGTACAACAGGAGCCTTGGTTTCTACCTCGACAGCGGTGAGAAATGGCTCCATCCCCCCTCCTGCCCAAGAGGAGAAATGACAGCCTCCTGGATGAGCTGCTTGCAAACTGACAAAGAACAATGGTTTTGTTTTTCCACTAAATTCCAAACATCAGGGGCTGGGATAACTTTGGGCAGTTCCTGTAGGCAGCTTTTGGAAATGAGTCATTAGAAAATGTTTGTGTTAGGAAGCTAACTATGCCAACACATCTACCTACAGTTCCCCTCGCTCCCATCCCGTGTTCCCAGTGGCACAAATCCCAGTTTTAGTCAAAGCTTAAACACCACAGTGAAGAAAAACCTCTGCTAATTTTAAACTAGGTGATGGTTACATTTTAGAGCATATATACTGTATCTTTCACCATGGCTGTATGAATTTGTTATTGCTGGCTAAAAACTTGCCAGCATCTAAAAAGGAAAAAAAAAAAAAGCCCCAAAACCATGGCATTCCACACTAAGCCATTATATGCTACAGTAGTCACTGATACTTAAAAAACTAAAATAAACTTCTGTCCAACAGCAATAGGGGAAGAAAGTCAAGAAACATGGTACAGACTAACAGTAATTAAAAAAAAGAACCAAAACCTGAAGAATAAGGAACAGGCTAATAAAAAGGGGTGAAGAAAAATGTAAAAAACCAAATGCTGTATTTGCCAATCTCAGCATTACCATATGCATTGAATTCCCTTCAACTATTTAAAAATAAATTGGTTCCAGAACAAACAACCACCAAAAGCATGCCTAGTTTAACTTGGACATAGGAATCACAGGCATCAATGAAACACTATGTGCCTTTTATAAGAACCAAACATTTCTTCCTGTCCGTACCCTGCAAGGCAGGAGAAGCCAGAGTTCTGCTTCATTTACACTAGTACAGCTCTAGCTCAGAGAAGAATGTGTAACAAATGTTTTAGGATAACACTCCCTCCAAGTGCTGCAGTGGAAGTCCACTGTGAAAAGATATGGTCCTGTGTATGAGAGAACAGGCCCATAATCCAATCTTGGAAAAATCAAAACTGAGCCAAAATTCCTGCAAGCAAATAGATTAACACGTGCTGCGTTTTCAGCCAGGCCAGGCTTATTGTCAGAGCAGCACATCGTGTTTCAGCGATTCCATGCCCAAACTGGTGTTATTAACGAAGGAAGCAGGAGATACCCTCTTGAGGGCCTTAACCCCAGCCGGTCTGTTCTCCAGCGCCATGTGCAGCCTCCCTAATTTCAGCCACATGGAGGCCACGTTCAGCGAGTAGGCAGGATAATGCTGACTGCAAGAGAGAAGGAAAGTCAACTTTATCAAACCTGGCAGTGGCGGAGCGTTCCTCCAGCCCCCTCCCTGCCTCTCGTTGCCCCGGCCCATTCCCTGCTCAGCCCCAGCGCTGCGGCTGCCAGGAGCCAGCGCCAATTGTTTCTGGGCTGGGGATGCCTGAGACTGGGGAACTGAACCGAAACTACCATATGCCCCGCCACAGCTGTCAGATGGCAGTGACTTTCTGCCACCAGCTTTAATCCAGCCAGCTACAGAAAAAGACAGCGTTGTTGCTGGTTTTCACCCTGCACCCACAGAAGCAGCTCTGCTTATTCCACAGCCGTCGGTCCCCAGTGGGCAGCGAGGTCCCCAGCAGCTCGAACCGTTCGGCGCTGGCGGCGCGCGGCTCGGCAGAGCTGACTTGGAATGCCAGGCGCCGGGCCAGCAGAGCTGGGCAAGTCCCAGGGAAGATAAATGGCACTGAGTCCCCGGGGAGAAAGCACTGGCTCGTTCTTTGTATCACCGCCCTCTGCCAAGTGATCTGTGACTCGACGCTGGCGGCTGCTCCGGAGGGAGAGCTTGACTCGCACCCCCCCAGCTGGCAGGGAAGTCGAGGCCCAAGATGAGGATCTGCCTGGGAGATGCACGGCAGGACCAAACGCAGCACCTAACGGGCTGGCTCTAATGAGTAACACCACTGCTGTAAAAGCACCAGAAATTTGTCAGAAAAAGTATTTTTTTCCTGCAGAGGTTGTGCGCTTCCCTGCTCCACAAAGGGCTCCAGCCTGCCCGTTCTCCCATGCCTGCAGCTCCAGGGCAGCGAGATCAGGGCCGTCGGGGCACCAACACAGCCACGAGCACAGGAGCTGAGCTCGGCTCCAGCTCCCTCTGCTGCTCAGCCCCAGCCCGGGACAGGGCCCTGCTTTCCACCGTGCTGCTGCAGAGAGGGCCGGGGGCCGACTGTGACACCCGGGCTTTGCCTCCACGCCTCTACACAAAATACAGGCTGCAGATGGGTTTCGAAGCTCTGCTTTACTGAAGCATTAGGAGGATATATTAAAATTAATAAATAAACACATAAATAAATAAAACAGCAGTATTTATCTAGCTAATCAGAACTAGCACAGTGCCCATGATGACATAAACTTATATTATCGAGAACTTCAGACTGAAGCTATATATTGCAGGCCATATTCTGATTGTACCAAAGTCTGCTGCAGAATTTAAACACTCTTTCTCAAGTGATGTCATGGGTAGCATGTTTATACAAAAGGTATTCTCTCACTGAGAAAAGTGATCTCTGCCCAAACTTGTCTTAATTATTCAGATTACAGAATTAGAGCATTAAAAAAAATAAAAGAGCCTCGTATTTACCTGTATGGTCTGATAATTTTTTGCCCATAACGCAGTGCACCTTCCCAGTCCTGCATGTAGAGACAGACACCCATGGCCTGGTACATCATATGTAACATATAGACATTACTGTCTTCAAACACGGCACCCATCTTGTCTAGGCTCAGCTCACAAATCTCCAGTAATTCACTAGGAGGTACAAAGAAGTCAAGGAACCCAATAAATAGGTTGTTTCTGATCAGACAGCTACCTGGTAGCACCAAAAAGAAAATGCCTTGACCTTGTTCAGAACAGTTCTGAGAAGTCCTCTTTTTTTCTCCAATGGCATCAGAGAAGGGCAGTGAAATTCCCCATGCAGCGGGTACTGAATCAGGCATCAGACAGCCCGGTCTGCTTCTGGCCCACCAAATCCTGCACTTTTGTCTGCATCCCACCAGTTAGGAAAGGTAGGCTTGTGACCATGAGCAATACCTGCAGCCTCACATGCACTCTGTATCAGGCAATATTACTGTGTCCTAACACCCCCCTCCCCATGCTCGTTCTAGTCTCTGGCTTGTTTTATGAGGACAGCCGTATGGCACGCCAGTAGAAACTGCCAGCTGCACAGACGGGAACAAACCCAGGCCCTCACAGTCCCACACCTGCAGCATTAAATTGCCCCTGGCCGATGGGGAGAACTCCTCAGACACGGAAAGGGCAGAGGCACGTTTAACTTCTAAAGGTCAGCGCTTCTCCTGCAGGTACTCCTGAAGCAAGCCAGCAGGTGAGCTTTTTAGGTCATGCACCAAGCCAGGGAGACAAAGGATATATTTGTAGTGTTTGGCTCGCCTGAATCCCTCAATCACATTCCTGGCATATTTGATCATGTCCCGCACTGTCTCTGCCGATGGAGGATCATTCAGCTTGCGGATTTTCAGTTTCTCTTCATCCTGAAGGAAACACAGTGGATGTCACAAATGCAGGTTCCAAGGCCTACAAATAAAGGTGCATCTGCTGCACAAAATTAATAAAAAGACACAGATGGGAACTTAAGCTCCTCAAAGAATGTAAAAACAAGGGTACAGCATGCACCTGCAATTTTCTCTAAAGCCTTGGCTGGGAATCCTAGAATGCTCTGCTTTCCAGTTCATTTGCCATTCTCTACTTGCATGAGGTCCCTTTCTTTTTTGAAAGATCCAAGAGCTTTTCAATTTTGTGATGGAAACAGTTTTGCATAGGAAATTTCACTCCTTCTAAGAGATTAAGGATTAAAATAAATTTAGTTTTAAGGCTAGAAAAGCCCAAGTACCTTAGGCCTTCCACAATGTGATAGTGCAGTGGAAAATAGCATGATATTAAATAGAGAAAAGTATTCTTCATATCTACAGACAAAAACACATTTCCACACATTTTGTTGTTAATATACCAGCTTTCTGCTGGACAGCTCCATTTACTCTTATCTTTCTATCTAACTTACAACTTCATGAAGAGTCAGCTGCAATCTGGAGACAATCTTTCGCTGTTTAAGCCTCACACTGTTGCTAGATTCCTTTTATCCTTTATGATTTCAACTGTCAGCTGAGAGGGCTACAGGGAACTCTTTCCAGAACTGAAGGAGGCTGAGTGATAGGTGATTCCATGAGTAGCAAGTTCTTAGAAATCATAGATGAAATCCTGGCTTCATTAAACTCAGTGGCAAAATTATCAAGGTAGCTGTGGGGAAAAACACAACTACAGTATCAACAGAATGGCCTCAAACGAGAATATTGGGCAGTATTTGGAAAAAAAGTTACAAAAGAAGACACCGTTCAGTGGAAGGAGATGGTTGTCTGATCAGTTTGGGAAGCAACTCTTAAATGGACGCCTCTGTGAAAGGGGGGGGGGGGGGGGGAAATACCTGGAATGTAGGGATCAGGATTATGACAACCTGTTTTGACTGGAATGGCAGATAAGCAGCATGAAGCTCAATTTTCCTAATCTAAGTAACTGACGCCTTGTTTTAAGGAACACCGTCTGCATGTTTGCCTTTGTCCCCTGAAGGGCACCAAGCGATGCCTACTGAACACAGATCTGGCCTGTGCATCACGAGGGGCTGTGACCCAGGACAAGAATGGCACGATGCCACTGCAGGAAAGCCCATTCTGCAGATGCTGCTGGGTCTCCAAATTACCCAGCAATATCACACAATGTCACCTAGAATGGACTGAGATGTCCCAAACAGGGACTGCAGCAGGACTCTGTGCCAAACAGGAGCCCAGAAATGCTCCAAGCAAGGTTCCATAAGAGGAAGGAGAAAACGTGTAGTTTTCTGAGAAAACTCAGTCCTGAGCTAAATTCTTTTGGCCAGGTAGCATCAACACCATATAATTATCTACTTCTAACAAAATATTCATCTTCACTTTGTAGCTCGACTTTAAATAAGCATCTAACAGGAAATTTCCTGACGTGTCATGATTTACAAATCATGAAATAATGAGTGGCACAAAGTCTTACAGACAGAAAACCCAAACCATGTCCTCTCTCTATTACCCTACTTTCCAAAATTTAATTAAACCATATTACATCTAAGGACCTGAGTAGTGCCCTGAGAGTCAGAAGCGTATTTCACATCCATTTTATCCGATTTTATTACCTTTTCTTTTGTAGTGCACTCCCTGCAATCACAACTGAAGAAATAGGAGTCTTTTAACCGTTCATTTCTGTCTTCTGTGGGATACAGCAGGTCAATATAGCTGGTAAAAACCTAGACAGTAAAAACACAGTAGCCAGTGAAAAGCAGTATAAATATATATATCTACCAGTTCAGTGGAAATCATACTTAGTATGACGACCACACACTGACACAACTTGTGAATCCCTGCAGCCACCTCCCCTGCCTTTTCCCCCTCACATTCCAAACCTCTCGGCAGCATCAGGAGTTGCCATTTGTAAGTGCAATCTGACAGACAAGTGTTTCCTTTTCTATTCATTATGGAATTTCCCTCAAATATTACCCTGGCTTCAACCCAGGACAGCAAGATTCAGGTGTGGATAAGGAAGCTATCACACCATAAATCTCAGGCTCCTGTCAAACTACAAAGAGACGCCGACTTTTCAGAAGTAAAATAATGATTCCAGGTACCTAGCCTAGAAAAAAATTACAGTGGCCTGGTTTTTTGGAGGCTGGAGTCTCAAATTTTTCCTTCTGAAAAGTGACAAAAATTGGGGCAACAGCAGCCACTGGAAGCTTTAGAAACTTGGGAGAAGACCTTCAGATCTCTGAAAATAAGAGAGGCCCAGCGCTCCAGTTCTAGGAGAATGAATATCAGATTTACTTCAGTGGCAACATTTTAAAGCAAAGAAAAGCTGCTTTTGATCATTTTAAAGGCCCTTCACATACACTATTCTTAAGTGTTCCTCTATTTCAACGACCTTCAGAAAAGAACCCCTGCAACTAGCTTCAATGCTGTTTTTAAATGACATCTCCCCCAAGAAACATGCCATATGCACGCTGCAGTTGATCATTTTGCAGACCGAGAAGCAGTTTTAGTTTCACTTCTTCGTTTTCAGTTATTTGAAAGCAAAATGTATGTGTAATTTCACGTTGCATATGTTCCTAATCTTACTCAGTGTGATCTCACATTTTCCCCCACACTCCTCTCCTCCCTTCCCTGCTTTCAAAGCACGCGAAACACAGAACTGCATTTACAGCAAACACTTCAAAAATTCCTGATGCAGTGGCTACGTTGAACCTGAAGATGGAGACACAGCCCATAAGACTGCGCAGAGCCCAGGCAGAATAACTGGTCCACTTTAACAAAATTCTTACATGTCAAAAGAGCGACTGCACAAAAGCGATGTGAGCCTGTAGAACTGATGCAGCTTCTAGGCACAATTCAACCAAAAAAAAAGATGCCAAGCAAGATAAAATCCTCATTTACACCTCTTACAGTAAGCACTCTCCAAAACTGCTGAAAATGTCTGAGATTCCACTGGAAAGCTCCAAAACGGAGACTAGTCCCTGTCCATTACCACAGTGCATGTGTAGTGACTGCCAACACCACAGTCAAATCGTACTAACAGCAGAGAAGTTGCGCACCTGAGTCACCCCTGGCTCCAGCAATTAAACTCACTTTGCTCATAGTGGTGAACAGCTGCAATCCAGGACAACCACCCCCAACCCTTGTCGCAAACTACTGCTACATACTGCAGAAATTGGTTAGAGTTATCAAAATCAACTCGGAACTTATTTTGATCAGGATTAACCTTGCCTGCTAGGTTAACATTAGTGAATGACACACAATGAAATTCTATGCAAACTCCATCCCCAAAGAGAACGTTTGGTATTCTCATCCCATGCGGATGCACGAGTATCCTCCCCAGCTCTACCTAACGTTTATTTGTCATTAAAGCAAAAAGAAGCTCTGCTGCTGAAGACTCCCTGTCAAGTCCAATATTTGACTTAGAAAGTTTACCAGGGTCTTATTTATCCATCACTGTTCAGGTGTGCTCCAGCTAAAAACACACTCTTGTTCTTCTGTGACTACACAGCCAAACTCTGCTGAGGTGGTATCACTGGAGAGAGCATGCACAAAACAGGAGATTTCCAAGTCAGAGGACTTATCTGTCCCCATTTACCTTGTTTATTCTGGCTTCAATTGCATTATCATTATACTGGGAACTATTACAGCAGTAACAGTTTTCTTTGATGTTGAAATTTCAACGCAGCAGCCAAACATCAGCAAATTAACCCTCCTTTTACAGGTGGGTAAACTGAGACAGAGGTTGGCATATGCAGTGACTGCTGCAGGTGCCCTTCCCTGGTTTTAACACAAAATAGGATACTGCCTCCTGGAATCACATTCTCCAGAGCCACCCAACTTTTCTAAAACAACATCTTAGGCTTCTCTGAGAAACAAGGGATCCTTCCCCCTTGTTATTAAATTGTCATCTAATTGGAATGAAGACTGAAAAGCAGGATGGATCCTGTTTTTAGGACACGTGCATACATAGTACTGTAGTACATTCAAACATAGTGCACTTACCTCTTCTCCAGGCTCAATCTCTCTAACAGCTCTGACTTCAGCCAAGGTCCCTTTGTAAGTTACAATCACGTTTGGGCAACAGCTATGGTTCATCAATGCAACACTGTAAAAGCAGAAAAGTAAACCTTTATTCCACCTCACCAAAAGCAACAGGCAAAAAGTTAAGCACCACTTCACAATACAAACAAGTCTGAAAGACTGAGTCGGTCTCTCTTTGCAAGCTGTTTTTATTGAGGCTTAACATCAAGGTAACCTTGGGAAAATCTGTTGTGCTGGTTTTTATCCTAATGATATGGAGAAAGGCTATGCTAATGAATCATTACAATTTTAAGATCTTATTATTGCAGGACGAGGCGAGTTATTATTTTCCCATTCTTAGGGTGCTACAGTACAGCTGAGGGGGTATTTGCACAGCTTAACTGTCAATAACCTATTTAGGCACCTATGACAGACAGACTATTTTCCTTGGAGGAGAAAGAAAGAGAAACCCATTTAATGAAAAAGAAACGAGACAATACAGGAAAACAGAAGTCAGTTGCTGCATCATAACTTAAGATCGGCATTAACATTTTAGCTGGCTTCTGTGCAAACAACCAACCTCCTTTTTTAAAGTGGGAGGGAGGTGGTCTGTTTGTTTGTTGTACAAGCACACAAGTTACACAAAAACTCAGTCTCTTAGAGAAAAGTACTCTGCCATGCTACCAACCTTGGAAGTGTAATTTGTTGCTTACTTGAGATAAAATGTTTAATTATTTCTCTTCCTATCTACCACAATAATAATTGTGTCTTCAGTCTTCTTAGCTCACAGGCATAACTGCTAAGTAGGAAGGATGTGGCTCTCAGATGCTGAGCCTTTACAAAGGTGTTGGACATGATTCCAGAAGATCCTGGTTTAATATTCTTCTCTCCCCATCACGACTCTGATCCTCGGCAGGACTTTGGGGAATCTATTTCCAGTCTGTAGCTCAGGGATAAGAACTGCAGACAGACCCTCCCAAAGAAGGACGATCTGTGAAGCAAGGACTACCTACCAACCACCTGTGTACAGCAGATCAGGTCCTGCTCTAATTGGGCACCTCTTAGTTTCAGACTGCTTCGGCACGGATAACCTGCTAATAACCCACGCCTCATGAGGAAGTCGACATAAGCAGAGTGGCAGTGCTTTCAGCGTGGGGTTTGCAAAGAGCAGGGGCAGAAACCATCCTCCTTTGCTCCAGTGTTAAGAGGGAAGCACCGACTTAAACAGAAGAAAGGTTCCTCAGCCTCAGAGAGAGTTGTGCTCCCCAGTTCACAAACTGCAGTTAACGCTTAACATCTGCAGTTTATTTATAAAGCTGAGGAGCTTGTACATATTTTTTCCACTGTCATAGCAACATAAAGCATGGCAGTTTTAAAAACATCTGAGGAGGCTGAAAGAATTTATGAAAGGGATTTACTGTTTGCAAAGGAACAAAGGTAGAAGGGATGTTGTTCCGAGAACACCAGGTGAAGGATTATATCCAGCCAAAACAGAAAGCTGTGAATAGAGCAAGTCACCTGCAATCCTTTTCATTTTGCTTTGATCATTACTTGATGTCCCTGTCCAGAATCTGCCAAGTAAGCCATTGTTTCCTACCAGCCTGCATATAGTTCACAATCCAAGCTTTAGTACTTCAAAACAAATTGCAAGTGCAATTTTAACAATTTACCAGATTTTAAAGCAAAACTGCTGCAAATCACTAGCTGTATTTTTTTAGTTAATATACTTTAAACAAGACAAATTAATATTAAATGCTTGATTAAATTTATTTCAATACAAATCTACATCTCCACATGTATAAGAATTTCTGTTTGTTTTTAAGTAAGTTACTTTTATTTTTAAAAATATTAAACTCAACCTACTCTGGGAATATGGCTGATCCCAAATGAGAGAGTTCTTCATCTTCAATCGTGAAGCCATTACAGTTAACCTAAGGAAAAAGAGGAAGAGACTAGCTCAGATTCTGGTCAGCTTAGTGCTCCACACTCACATCACATTCTCAGACTCCAAAGACAGTGGCAGCTACTTGTTTATGGTTTTCTTTACCCCTCACCAGTACTCACAGAGAAGCTACATGACATCTCAAAAAGTGAAGTGAGGACCAAATCCCTATCCAAAGGAATGTGCAGGACTGTAAAGCCCAATACTTGTGCCTGCTCAGAACTCAACATCTAAGGAATTACACCTTGGAAGGCAAATCAAGAGAAACGAGGCTTGCAAAAAGTGCTGCAAACAGTGTCAGACAAAGCAGACCACTGCAAACACAAAGTCAAGTGTGACACCAACAGAGCAAGAAGACTTCACTTGGCCATTGCAGGTAAGGGGCCTCAGCAGAACTACACATGCAAGGCACAAGGCAGGGATGACAGCAGCAAACTCAGCCAGGCTAGGGCAGCACAGAACTCTGAAGGAGCGTATGTTACAGAGACCTGGCACAATGACACTGTCATCTGGTCAAAGCTATGTATCAGCTAAAGCACACATGAAGAGCAATAAAGGGAGTGAGAAAGACTGGAACCTCATACAGACAGAGAAGGGGACGGAAAAAGGAAAGAATGTGTGAGGAAGTCTATTACTAATTTAATCAGAGGACAGAAAGCTTGTTCATTTATCTTTCTTACAGATTCAGGCAGTTCTCCTGTTAAAGTGTTCTCCAGTTCTATTCTCACTAAGTTCAAGGGAATCTTACCAGAGTTTCAGCTTTGTGTGACCTAAATGCACCTCAAACAAGTACTCTGTTCCATTTCCACTGCAAGTCACGTATCTGCCAGCACAAAGAGAACTCCAGCCACACTCACCAGCATCTCCCTACAATCCTCAAAATGTTGACAGCAGTGCCAGAAAGGCACTAAAACAACTGTTGTCACATGGTAAGTCCAGCTGAAGCTATAATGGGCAGAGGCACATTCAATCAAGTACAGTGTAAGGACTTGCTCTGGAAGGGCAGGAGCTGAAAACAAGCACTACCAGCAATGTTTTGCTCCACAAGCTGGAATGCAAGTCAGACTGAATTTTAGAAATACACAGATCCTTCCCAAAGCCACCCCTCAGGTATGAATTGCTTAGGATGAGTCTGCAGTTAAGCGTCCTGTTTCTCTGATTCACTCATCAGTGCTTTTTGGTATCTTTACCTGATCTTTATTCTATTTTTAGCAAGGCAGCGTCCAAAGGCTCCTTGTCTCCCAAGATGAGCATGCTACTGCGCTAGCCAACGCGTGAGCATACCTGAACCCAAACCAAAATGTAATTGCTGAATACAAAAACAATAGGAGAGAAAGATCATATCAACAGCAAGTAAGAACATAAGGCTACAAAGGCTGACATAGCGAACAGCTTGGTGGTTCTGAATCACGGGAAAATATTTAAAAATATGTCGTGAGTTATCATCAACTCCCCTCCAGTAAGCCAGAGACAACCCACTTCTTGAATGCATCATACCAGAAATGACACATGAGGAACAATTAGAAGGGATGAGATAGCCCTGTTTTCACCAGAGGAATGCATGACTAAAAAAGGCAATGTAGAGGGAGCAGGAGACTTAAGTGAGAGAAGTAGAGCTCAAGGTTGTTCCCAAAGGTGGAACAGAGGACATGTGCAAAGAGAGGCTCAAAAGGAGAGGATGAGACACTGGAACATGAGACAAGAGGGAAACTTTTTGAAGAATATGATGAGATGGGACTGAGAAGGTAAAGTGACACAGTCTCAAGTGTTAAATTCCACAGGGACAGAAAAGAGTGGAACGATAACAAAAGCACTCTCTTCTCTCTGGGGACTAGGAAAGACTAGAATGGTTTGGACAAGAATCTTTGCTCCATGCAGGAAGACCAGCTATGCCTTAGCTGTGTTGGTAAGCAGCAACACCAGACCAAGCCCACAAAAAGCAGTGCACAAGAAGTCAGAGGTGCCATAGTCCCAAACAACTGCTCTGTGCCACAGGAAGAATGAACGATGAATGAAGCAGCAAAGTAAACACCATGGGGCCAGAGAAACTGCTGAAGCAAAACAAAGGATCATCACCGTATCCAACTATTGCTTTTAGCTCAGGTTGACTAATTATTACAAAACGTGTTTGTATATTATCAAGTACAGACATGCCTCCTCTTCCAGAAAAATGTGTGCTAGAGCCAAAACCTCAAAAGGTTGTGTCCTGTAAAACACCTTTGAGGAATATCCAGATGATCTTTGGAGGTTTTAGTTCAAAAAAAATTCAATGTCCACAGTCACAGATAGTTGCCTTATAATGAAGATGAGCTCAAGGTGACACCTAAAGGTGACATTAAGCACGCAGAGGGAAGACTGGATGGAATACCAGATCTAGGAGTCAGCAGCTCACAGTAGTCAAAGTACCACGATCTGGTGGAGCTGGTCCAGGACAGGACGTGAAGGGAAACTCATTTTATACAAAATAACTTAACCCTTGGGGATTTTGGCTACATTTGGCAAAACTACACAGAAACACTGCAAGAAACTGAATGTACAAGCTTCTTTAGAGATATCCTTCTAACGAATATAAATTCCAAAGTCTTTAAAACAGAAAAAAAAAAGTTGTAATTGAAGGGAAATGTATAGCTTGGAACAACTAAATAAATGATGAGCAGATGCTAAACGTGCTGAAGAATCATTCCCCTACAGCACAACAGTACCGGTATTACGGTAATAGTAATGGTGCCTCCTTATTGATATATGCCTGCCTACGTGCAGAGGGTTGTGTCATCTCAGCTTTTATTACAGCAGCCAATATTTAGCCACATCTCAAACTTTTTACTCCAAGGTTTAACTATAAAACTAGCTTATTTTGAAGTAGAGGAGAAAAAGAAGAAAATGTATCTTCCAGCATTCACTGGTGTGTTATTCCACCCACTATGTTTGGTTTAGATGTGGATGAAAATTAGGTGAGAGAAAAGAGGTGAACTTATCTAACAAGACATCCTGCCTTTCTTTCATCTCTCCAGATGACCAAGCTAACTGGTTGTATTTAACAGCCATACATCAGATAAAATTTCAGTCTGCTCTTCCCAGTTCTCTGAAGTTTACTCCCTGTGAAGGTCAAACACAACGATGGCCTGACCAGCGAGGATTTCCACAAAGGAAGCCTGAAAGAAGGATTCTGCCTTCACAGGGTCTCAACCCAGCAGCCTTCTGTGCATGTCCAACAACAGCTGCACTGTGCTTGGCCCACAGCCTAACTTTACAGGGTCTGTTACGGGCTGTTTCTCCTTTTCTTCAATGTTTGAGAAGCACCTCATAAAGAAGTCTGCAGACAAGAATCTCTCCCCTCACTACTGAAACTGGAGATGTCCAGCTGCTTCTGGCCACAGAAGTGCACCTTTGCCATCAAGCACACTCAGCTCTCCCCGAAACAAGCAAAGAGCTATCACCTCCACTGCCGTTAAGATTTTGCCTCTTTCAGAGAGGCTGAACTCCTCCAGTGCCACCAACCTGAGCAGACTGCGATCTAGCCAACTTACTTGTGCAAAGAGAACTACAAGGGCAGCATTGTCAGGGAACTCCATGTGCTTTGAATAAAAGTGATGAAGAGCAGCAATGTCGTTCTGAATCAGCTCTCTCTTTTCATTGTCTAGTTTGTCAAGGTCTGTGGACAAAGAATACATTCCAATTCAGTAACAGGAACACTCCCCACGAACTGCAGCAAGGCTTAAGTTAGAACAAGCCTGGACTTAAACAGAAACCCCTCAAGGAAAAGCTGCTTGGAAGTACCACAAGAAGCATCTGTTCTTCCATAAATGCGATGCTTCTTCTGCCAAGGCCACACGTGCAGTACAAGAACATGCAAGATTAAAAAACATTTTCTAACACCTTTATATTAACAGGTAATTGGACATGAATTTATCTTTGCTGGGCAAAGCGTTACATTGTTTAAAAGGCATTTGTTAACCCCAGCAAGCAGATGAGCAATCCCAGGCCCTCTATAAGCACATGTACCGCGGGTCCTGTCAGCAGTCTGCCCCAGTCTTATGAGCTACCTGGTCCCATCTACTGTGGTATGAAGTTACCCTCGATGTCACACTTCTTAAAACACTTTACACAAGGAAAGGTCCTCATACAGATCTAATCTTAATGAGTTAAACCAGGCCAGGCTCCTGCAAAGGAAAGCTGCTTATCCCTGCTTTTAAAGGACGTGGCCTTTCCTGGCACAGAGGCCCATGTGTGACAGGGACCTAATGAAGGCTGATGTTAAATTAACACTGGGGCTCGTCACCAGGATTCCCTTTACAATAAGGGGAGGATAACACGAGGGTGTCTGGGAGGGCAACCTACCTGACCTACTGCAGGCACCTGCTTCAGGATTTAAGTGCCTGAGACACTCATGTCTCTGTGGGCTGGAGGGCGATTGTTAAGGAGGAGCGTTTGATCTGCAGGTGTATGAGGATAACAGAAGATGGCAGGAACATCAGGGACATGTCCTGGCACACCTGCCAACTGTATTCCCTTAGGGGTTTGTTTGCAGATTTACCCTCAGGCCCCTGACAAGTTCTAGCCAAAGCTGTGGCCCACAGGACCCTTTTATGCCTTGTCCATGGGGAGCGAGCAAGATGGTAACTCTAAACTCCGGGTTCCTTCTTTCCCTTAGGCCCTTTTTGCCTCAGGAGCAGAGTACTGGAAAGGTTTTCCACATACTCCTTCTCATAGAAGCAGTGCCACCAGCTCTCTCCTGCTCTAAGGGAGCACATCAACTCTCAGCTGATGGGAGAGTTTCACATCAGTTTCCCCTCTTCAGCTCAAAGTACCAGTAGAGAGAAACACATGCTGGAAGAGAAAAGGGTGCATAACAGTGGAAGAAGGGGGAAAGGATTTGTAAGAGCAGATGTGAGTGAGGGTCACCAAAAATATTGGGAGAAATGAAATGCAACAATTTGATGATGATTAGGACAAGCCAGAAATAATAGATTTCAGCTTCCAGCTGAAAGCCAGGTGCCTTTTCCTCTCCTGTGCAGGTTGTTATGAAGAGTAAGGCTAATCCTGAACACGTCAAAAGTGTGGTGAGAGGAGAGTCAAAGGGCAGAAAGAGTAAGGGGAATCTTACTAGCAAAAAAGAAACAAAACAAGGGCTCCTAGAGCACAAGGGAGACATTGCAACAGAAAAAAAAAAAAAAAAAAAAAACCACACACTTCAGCCTTTTAGCTCCCAAATTAATACATTATTGAAGACACGCTGCAACACAGAAGAATACAGAGAAATTATTTCAGCACTTACCCATCTTCCTCAACCTCACACTTACTAACCTACCTGCAAAAATTATCCTTGCCTTAGGCAAAGTCAAACATTGGCACTTTTCCCCCTTATTTCCCCAGCTGTCTCAAGAGCTGTGATGGAAGGTTTCGTACAGGAAGCAAATAAAGCTGTAATTTTGCTGTATTTGGTTACTCTGCTACCTCAGGTTCTAGCAATGGCTGCATTTATTCAGCATTTTACAAAGGGTTTTGGAAGCCATCAGCGAGAACTGTGAGTACACAAACCTATTGTCTCCTTGTATATTGCCTCCAGCACCAAGAGAAATGACAGACCAGTGAAAACTATGCCAGGACAGTTACTAGTCCCCTAGTTGCTCAATTTCTAACTGCCTCACAAGACATGAAGAGTAGCCTTCCAGTTAAAAGCAAGCCATTGCCTCATCTCCTTCCTTGGATTATTTTGGAGCACTTAGGACATGGAATTTCAACACAATCACATATAACATGTCAGATTTGACTGGCAGTGACAGATATTGAAGCACAGTCCAGAGGGTTCTGCAATTAGCCCCTTAGTCACTGTCACCATCAAGCAACTGTGCTGTCTCTGATTTTATGCCTCCTGGTAACAAATACCAGCTATTTTAATTTTACAACATTACAATTCTCAAAAGACACTAGAGTACCAGAAAAGCCATGAGATGGATGTATGCTACATAATTAATTTTGTCTACGTTTTCACCCTTGTTTCACAACCCCCACAAGCAGCCAAGGGTGAGAAAAAAAAAAAAAGAGAGAGAGAAGAAGAAATAAGAGCACTACACTTTCAAAAAAACTAGGAACCACGATTCTCTTTGTTTACCCCTTTCTCAAAAAAAAAAAAGTCAGATGCTCTGAAAGGTTTTGATGGAGGGGGAGAAAGGGGTAAAGCAAACATGAATATAAATAACTGTCTGTTTACCTGCAAGCCTTTTTTACTTACGTGACTCAAACTCTTTTACAGCAAGCAGCTTCTCTGACTGTGTTTTTTCAGGGTGAGTTTTCTAGCAATAAGGAGGAAAAAAAAAAGCAACAACAAGAAAATATTTTAATGTTTCTAATTAGGCGCTTTTGTCTGTTCTTTATAAGCTGGGAACCCTTACCTGTAAATCAAACAATAACTCAAATCCACACATGTATGGAATTTATAGAAGTCAACCAGCAATGAGTTAAATGGACTGCCCTTAGTAAAGCCACAGCAATATTCGCTCTGCACCAAATTAGGCAGCCAAAGATTAACTCCTATCAAATTTATATACATAAACTGAACAGTATTTTAAATATGTCATTTGCTTTGTTCTAGACACCCAGAAAGCTGCTAACAATAGCAAGCAGGCAGGAGACAGGCTTTGCTTTGAGGAAAGTGAATAAACTGGCTGTTGACAGAGTTCAAAAGCAATGCTCCATTGTTGGCCTAAGGCCACTTCTTTGTAATCTTGGCCATTAAATATGGCTTTGCAGGTGGCCCAGCAGCTGAGGTTCAGGGACTATGGTTTGCATATTTAGCGTTTATATGACATGTAGGGTTCTCCCCCCTCCCTGTAAGCAATAAAAGCACAAATTTATTCCAATGACTTTTTGTCATTAAACATTCGATTTTGTTTGTGGATCACCACTAAACCATGCTTTAATTAAGTCACACACACATACATTCACACACGCATCGGCACACACAGCAAGCAGAGCAGCTACCTTCCCAGCAGGCCACCAAAATCCTCACTACATATAATATCCAGGTCACCCTTGTCACATAAGCAGACCTCAAACACACTAATATGCTTCAAAGAGGATTTGTTTTTGCAGAGAGAGTTTAGAGCTCTACGAAGACACACAGTGTAATAACCTTGAAACTCATGGATCCTTTCCCTCGCTGTAAGGACCTGTGTTATCCTCAGTTTCCATATAGTGAGGAACGCTGAAATGATTGTTGACATTGCAGTCTCAGTGCCTTACTACTAACGTTCTTTCTCGCCAAACACCAAGAGCCTGAGGTTTCTCTTTCAGTCTCTGTTTTTCATCAGTGAACTCCAGTAATGGTAAACATTGACACCTGCGTGTCTCAGAGGTGTTGCTGACTCACAAATGCATGGGGCATAATAGAGTACAGTGCTACAGAGTTATAGCTGAAAAATAGTACAACACACAACTGCTTCATAAAGATGTTTGTGCTTGCAGAGAGGTAACACTGGGAGCATTCCTCAGACTTTAACCACATACACCACCAAGGCTCATTCTTCTCTCTCTGCCACCAGCACGGCTTTGGTGAGGCTCCACACGTGTCACCACAAGCTCCCATCAACCAGAACAGAGGCTGAAACACTGTGCACATCGTGAAACTTAGCGGTCAACTTCACTGGACTCTGTTCAACCATTACCTTGGCGACAAGCTATAGCTGTACAGCTTAAAACCTCACTGGCATTTCACTGTCTTCCCATCAGTCTGCAGCTGACTACCAGGATGGCCCTGACACTGCTGCAGCGGTTTGACGGTGCTCTCGTTCAGCTGTTCGTGCTCTGTACACAGGAAGCCAGCAGGCATGTGCTTTGCGGGGACAGTTACTGTAGGTCAATTTTCATCTTCCTGCCTTCCTTGGCACCCGGAGTAGGAACGCACCTCCCAAGCCCAGCCTTCTGCTCACCTGTTTGGCAAGGATCCTCGCCGTTAGCCTCACAGTCTCCGAGGGATTCCAATTCTGCCCAAAAGCGCACATGGCGGAACACTCCAGCTTGTGCATTGGCCAGTCTTCCTTCTGCAAAGGTAGAAAAATATTTGTCAAAAAATAGGCCGTGAAGATAAAGTGATGAAAAAGAGGATACAGCAAGTCCCGCCAGATCCTGGAGGTCAAGTAAAATGTGTTTCCTTTAAAAAAATAAGATGACGCTCACTAATTCTGAACAAAAGCTTGAGTCACATTGGAGGGGTACAGCTATCCTGCTTTTTTCAAACAAATTCACAAGGGATGAGCTAAGGTCAGAACATCTTCATTTAATTCAACGGAAAAAAAGAATTAAATGGTGAAGAAGCAAACAGACAACATGATTTATAAATCACCAGTTCTTATTGTTCAGATCAAGCATGTGAGGACAGAGTAGGTCTAAGCTTGACGGTTTTATTGGGTTCATTTCCATTTAATACCTTGGCCCCTCATTATGACATGACCCTTGTGTAATCAGGAGTAATGTGTCTGAAGTCAATGGATTCACAATCACTACGAACGAGTATATGTAAGGTCAAAACCAGACTTACTGAACAGAATTACCAGATTTTTTTCCTTAAATGTTGTAGAATAAGACTACAGCTGGGCAACAAAAACACACTTACAAAGACAAACTCATTTTCATTAAGAATGTACAGTACACTCCTAGCTCAGCATGCGATAAAACTTGGAGGGATAGCACAAGCAACTGGCTTTTTGCACCCTACAGACTTCCTCCACAGCAACTGAAAGTTTCAAAGATTAGCACAGAATCAGATTAACACTGCAATGGCAAGCAGAGCTGGGCATGGGCTGTCCCCAGACTGCATCAAATTTCATTTTATATCTTTGTTTAGGTGCGTTCAGGTTCTTTCTTCTACATTCAAGCAATGCGCAATTATTTATTTCTGTCTCTCTCTCCAGACACATTTCGTGTGCTAGAATAAACCCACAGTCTTCTGCCTGTAGAGGGAGCACCAATTTTTCTTTCAGACCAGATTTAAACTGGTGGTAAACAGCAGCAGAGGAATGGAATCACAACAAATCCCACAAATTTCTAATTGATTGAAAGTAAAAACTTGAAAAGCTTCTTGTAGCCCACAGAAAGCTGAAAAGGGACGTTCCACTTCCACTGAAAAGGGACATTTAATTGCTCAGTGTACGAGCAGCTTTCGGAGTTTATTCTATTATTAAAAGAAAGGTGAATGCCCGCCCCAGCCTCGTGCAGAACTTGAAGCCGCGCAACGTTGCAAGGGTATTCGGCCCCTCACAATGTCAGCCTCATTGCCCTTAATACCTCAGGATGGTATTTCTCCCCTAAAAACCAGTGCACAGGCCGCCTGAAAGGAGCTAAAGCGTAGCTGTTCTAAGAGGACATGGCTGTGCAGACCAGGCAAACTAAAATAGTATATTACGCTGTAATCATGTCATGTGAAATTACACTCTCAACTGTCCTACAGCTGTCACACTACAAAGTGCATCCCCCCCACAGAGGCTCCCTTCCTATGTATGCCCCAAGACTCTTTCTGGAAAATTCCTGATAGTCTTTGTTTAGGAATCCACAGGACCCCTAATGCAGAAAAGATTTGCAAAGTAAAGGCCTCATCTCTCACCCCTTCTGGCGCACCCACACCACCTGCCAGCTTCAGCCTTTTTTCTGGGTGTGCAAGAAGCGAAGGAAAAGAAACTCAAGTTTTGTACCACCAGCACTCCTACACGCCGGTTAAACAAACAGGAGAGATCACCTGATAAAACAAAACAAAATCAAATGCAGAATCCCGTGCGTGTCTCAAAGCAGTGTTTTGAAAGACCCGTCCGTTCCCTTTCTTCTTTACGCATTGCTAATTAAAATCCTTCCCCAGGCAGAATCACACTGAGTTATGTGAACTAGTAGGGAGGTTAAAGGGACAAGATATGGCTGAATTGTGTGAAATGAGATAAAAGCCTGAAACACTACAAGAAGAGAGAGCACTGAGGACTGAGTAATACCTGGGATGGAAACCCCGTGACAGCAGCTTTCCCTGCCATCTCAGCAGGACTGTATTTTGCATTCTCTTCCACGGTTTTCTCTAAGTAGTGTGAATTATAACAGGTAGCATTGTTCTAGCAGAATCCCTAATTCTACATTAATGGTATTTTCTTCCTATTTTCATTACACCCTCAGTATTTTTCCCTTTGTTTAGGAGTAAGTGACAACATTTTTGGAACGGAAGCTCTTTAAACCTTGTGCTTTTCACATCAAAGCATGGAAACAATCTTCTCCATCGAGTTCTTCAAAATGATTCCACCGTCCAGGGCTACTGGATTAATTCCCAGAACGCTGACATGTACCTCAGCATTAAAAAAAAAAAGACAAGTAATTCTCAAAGAATAAGACTCAAGCCCAAACAAATCTCCTGGCACCTCCTTCCTCACACGGAATTTTTCAGTGGGATGTAAACTTTCCATTGTATTTCACTTGATCGAGAAGAAACACACACAAATACTTGACAGAAATGCCTGACAAGCCAGTGTAGGGGTTAAGCCCACTTCTTCAAATGCTCATAACCTGATTACGCTCCAATGACATCCTAGTCTCTAACTGAATTTCAGTGAGGCATCTCCTGATCCCTGACATTTTCCAGTAAAGTTCCCACACAGTCCTTCATCAAGTGGCAAAGGCAAGAGTTTCACACACCTTTCACATCCTTCCCTACCACCATTTATTGAATGCCGTGCCAGAGAGAGTATTTGACTTCCATGGGTTAATGTTCAGAATGCTGACAGGAGACATTGATCAAAAAAAATTACCCAGAACAAAGTTTTTGGGCAGGGGAATGGACTCTTGCCAAATGCAGGCTTAACCAGGGCCTTGCAGTGTCAAACTCCTCTTGCTCAGAATTGCTACAGTGAGA
Organism: Cygnus atratus; assembly: GCF_013377495.2. Classification (NCBI taxonomy): domain Eukaryota; kingdom Metazoa; phylum Chordata; class Aves; order Anseriformes; family Anatidae; genus Cygnus; species Cygnus atratus. Next base: position 101,681,379 of record NC_066364.1, read on the forward strand.
TTTTTGTGTCTCCTACAGCTTGCCAAAGAGGATTGGACAATTTCTGCAAGGTCCCATTTAAAACACACCCGCTTAGTGCCACCTCCAGATCTCCAACTCCATTTTGAGGCTTACTAGCTGACAAAAATACACGTTTCCCTTACTCCAGAAATACCAACTACAACACTCTTTAACATGACATGTTAAGAATAACCCCTAAATATTTGACGCAAAATGTATTTCAAATGCGGAAAGTCATGACAAAAACATCTCTTTCTGCACTTTGGCTAGCTGATCTCCACTCTGTCTGGGATAAATAATAGCTATGTGTAATAACAGAAAGAGGAGCTCCAGTAGCTGGTTCAAGTTCACCAGTTCCACAATTGCAGCCACATAACCCTCTTAAAACATTTCTCTTCAGAGTGTTTCAGCAGCTAATTTCTGAGGAGAAAAGATAAGCACAGGTCTCCTGCTGTTTGACTAAAATTATTATAATTTAAGAAGTCAAGACCTGAACAGCTGCAGATGGGGTCTGAAAGCCACTACTATAATAACAGGCCTGGGCTTTGAGGAGCCAATAGTGAAGAGCAGAATTGGTACGAATCAGCTGGAACTCACAAACCCTTTTAAAAGGAGAACTGGATTAGGGGCTGGGAAAGGAAAGCAGCAGCAAACTCAGGCTACATCCTCAGCTGCACCCAGCCGACCCACTGAAAAATCAAGGCAGCAAGGTCCAGCAGCGAAGGTGACTTCCACTCTCACGTGCCCCACATCTGCAACTGAACCCATGCCTGTGCAAACACAGATCAGACTTAAGGCTATACGTCTTAGAAGCAAAATAGTACAGCAAAAAAGCCAATGGGTGCATATCAGCACCAGGCCCAGAGCGAGCCTGAAAATAATCAGCCCCTACACCACTGCAAGACTTTGTTTTCCCCTGGGATCAAGCGCTCACACCTCAGCGCTACCTCTCCCTGGTGACCAGGGCAAAGAAATGACACTGCAACGCAGGACTTACTCTATGTGCTAAATGCCTGGCCATATGGCAGGAGATGCACCCTTTCACCACCTGTGTCAGCAAGTCAGCGCATATTTGTGCATCTATACCCCATTTGCAGGGAGAGAAATGCTACAGACACCGTTGTGACGCTTCGTTCATTAAATGCTTGGAAAGTGTTTTAAGAACCTCAAAACAAGGCTATTGTATGGCTTCAGACAGCAGTCCAAATGATGCCTTCAAGGAAATCCGTGCAATGTCGCTAACTTTGCTTTCAAGAACCAAGTTATTCTGACAAAAAAAAAAAAAACAATCTTGTTCAATCAAAATGCACTCTAGAGAAAGGAAGATGTCTGCGATTATAAAATCTATTATTCTGAAAAAGACATCCAAAAAATCTGTTGCCTGCTGCACACTTTGCACCTTTCTCATCTCCTTCTGATCCACCTCTCTGCACCACTAGAAAAAAATCTTTTAAATGAATGATGGTATAGCCAGTCTTTAAGAAAAGAGTAAGTTGAGAAGAAACTGTTATTCCATCCCATACAGAATGCATCATGCAATGAACAGTTCTCAAACTGAATTGCATTGAGTTTTATTAGAATAACAAGGGACTAACCAACACTGACATCATACCATGTCCTTTTAGGGTACATATAATTTCTAGCTGAACTAAGCAAAGAAGATGTGGATTTACAGAAAAAATTAACCAAAAATAAAAAACGAATGAACAACGACACAACAATTTTCAAGTACAGCCTTGCCCTTACTAGCATCACATGAAGAAGTCTCACATCCATGGAGGCAAAAGGGAAATATTTACTGTACGTGCCAGAGTTACAAGTTCAGTATCAAGCAAAGATGTCCTTTTTGGCTCTGACAACAAATTCCTGAACTGCTGAAAAGTGCCTTTGAACAAGACAGGGATGAAGATACAGCGCAGATTGTCTGTGCGTCACGTACAGTCAGTGGAGACCAGTTTCCAGAGAATATTATGCTCGAACGTAACTTTGAAATAATGTCAAAGAATTTGATCTCAGCAACATTCACAAATTTCCTAAGACTGACTCAGAAAGGCCCAACACAAGGAAGACAATGTTACATCAACTAAGAAGTCAAAAGCCATATGCATGTCATCAGCAAGAGTAAATTGCTAGTACCTGTGCATGTCATACTACTGTCTAGACATCGCAGCATCAAACACCTTTATGCCTAAGGATCATACTACCCACCTAAAGGTAGAAAATAATTTAGCGCATTAACATATCAGACAGACTTCTGCTGAGCATTATCTCCTCCTGTTTTAAGGATACTCAGTTTCAGCTGTTCAGTTTTATCTTCTTGGAAGATGCCCTGCTATAAAAAGGGAATTCTGACCACAAGGAAAATAAAAAAGAGTTAAGAAAGTAAAACATGGACAAGACTTTATCCAGGGGGAAAGAGAAGAGAAAAAAAAAAAAGCCTACTTGTGCTTATAGTATAAACTTTGCCATGGTTGCAGGACAGACAAAAGGATGCTGAGGGAGGGACTGAAGAAGGGACTTGTAGGTAAAAGGTCTGCAGACCAGCATAAGTAAGTCGAGTACTTCCACCATGATATCTACTTGCTGTATTTCCTGGCACAAATCAGGAGACTTCCTACTTCAGTAAACCTTGCAATGACAATTATCTGCTTCTCAAACCATTGTGAGCCACAAACCATCGCTGCTTCTCTTGTATGGTAAGAGAAGAAACTCAGAATCTCAGATAGAAAGTGCTAAACAGCAAATTATTTTTTTTCCAAGTATTTCCTTCCCTCGCCTAGTTATGAGCTTGCTAACAAATAATGTCAAATGGAAGCATTTCTTCCAAGTAAGCATTTCTCATGAACGAATCATGGTTTTTCACTACACTGTCTTTAAAAACTCTTCCAGACTTCTCTCAAGGGTTTTAAGAATGCTCACACAGTAAATGTTTCCTTTCTTCTCAGGACAACTGCTGGCTGACAATCTTTCAATATTGCAAATACTGTAAAAAAAATCTTATTTCTTTGAAGCATTTTGAGAGTCCAAATGCTGCTTCAAAACCAAAAAGGCCATTTGTTTCACTCACAACGTACTAAGACAGTGTAGGCAAGCTGGAAGGTGGGGGAGGCAACAGAAGGAGAACATTACAACTTGCACAATGGGAGAATAAGATACAGCCTTGAAATAAAAGCATTCCGGGTACTAGATCGTGGAAAAATATTTTTTGAAAGATACCTATTCCAGTAAGTAAAAATGTAATTAAAACAAATGTTTGGAAGTCTTCATATTGCTTCACTCTGGTGCACACTCATATTCTGCTTTGTGAGGTTTTTAAAATACAAAGTATATAAAAGAATGCCAGAATAAGTGAGTTAGAGACAAAGCATGGTAGTTTTCAAATGGTTTTGACTACTGTCAGTTGCAGCCACCCACAATATTTGCAAAGATTCTTTAAAAAGAAGGCCCTTAAGATCTTAATATAGATATTTAGTGATTTGATTTTTTCCTTAGACACAGACTCTCCTACCAGCTTAGTGAGCTAATGTTAAATTATCTGGTTTGTGCTTAAAAAAAAGAACTAATACAGACATAATTAGTGGGCTGACAGGCAGCTCTAATCAGAGTCTCAGTGGTACCAAGCCCTGGAGCTACTGATCTTGAAAGACTCACGCAGACCACATCCAAATCCTGTAACTGTCCAATGTACAACTCCATGGTCAGCATCTGTGCGATGTTGAAGCTGCCTGGTCTACTATTACCCAGAATTACAACTAGAGGCAACTAATGACAACTACAACTAATGACACACAAAAAATTGTGTTCAGCATTCCCCGCATCCTCACAAATTGCATTGCCATACCTGACATTCCACATCGCAGTAAAAGGCCTGCTTGCATCTTCCACACTTGGACAATCCTTCTTTCCTTAAAAAGAAAACAAAAGTTGTTCTATTCAATACAGCTGAGTGAAATACAAGTGTATCCTGAATCACTAACAGAGATGCACCACTTACTGGGGACTAATCTAGTAACACCACAATCAACCAAGTATAGCAAAGATTTCACAGCAAAAATTGCATTTCCTTCAGAAAAATGCAGCTTCCACCTTTGGACAGCAGACACCATTTTGATTTGTTTAGAGTTTCAAAAGCTTTTTTTTTTCCCTAACATCTGTTATTATGCAAAAGCAACTCTGTTGTCCTAAATTACCAGGTTTGGAAATGTGTGATGCTATGCTGCTGGACTGACGGTATCATTTTTTTGCCACTGCAAGCTGCATGCCTATAGCTAACTTTTCCTCATTTTCAAAACTTCCCTGTTGTTCCATATAGTTGCTCACCAATATTAACTTTTTGCTTCTGCTCTTCCAGTTTCATTCCTTCTCTGTCTGGCCACAGAAAGCATGACTGCTGTTTTGTGAGTAACCACCTCCCAACACCAAGAAAACATGTTAAAATACGAAATAATCTGTATCATCTGTCACCACACAGCTTCTTACTGTCCTGTCCTGCTAATGGCTGCTGGGACAGCTGTGTATTCTAAGGTCACCTAAGGCTTGCACTTTTTAATATCTGCATGTATCCCAGCACAGGGAACTGCCAAAATGAAGGTCCTTTTCTGCTTCAAGGTACATGTGCTGTAGCAGGACCCATCAAACATACAATGTGTCACCCAACATGTGACATTTTGATGTGACAGAAGTAGAGATCTCTGTGGTACCAAATAATCTAAAATGTATACACACCCAGTATAAGTTGCAACAAAATTTGTCTTAAACTGAGATAACTTTTATAAGGTGCACATTTGAGTAAAACACGGGCAAGTGTCCTCATCCAACATGACAGCGAACAGCATTTCACAGAGGTCACTGTCATGTGGAGTCTGTAAGGCCTAGGCAAAGCAGACATTGAAGACACCAGTGTGGCAGGCTAACATCACGACTGCTGGCTGACAGCATGTACCTTGAGTGCAGCTGCCTATTTAAAGCAACAAATATCACCAGACACAAATACATCTTTCGAGTCTCAATCTGTCAATTTTACTACAACGGTCTTATGATGGCACAGAAAAGCATCTCTTTGCAAGCCCAGGGCTGGCCCCACAACCTTCCTAACACTGCAATTTCAACGAACAGAGTTAAAATCAGGCCCTTTTTTTGGTTATATATGCTAGTTTATTTCTAGTTCAGTTGTAGTGCAACTGGGTGCAGATACCGTTTCTGAGCACAGACAGATCCAGTTACACACATCAGTGAGATTTTTTCCTTCTACAGGAACATCGCTCCGGAGTGAAATAGGTTTTGGACTACTGCACTGCAACTCCTGTGGTACTGCATTCACTGTGTTTTCCATGATCATTGTGCTCCTCCAGAACTTCATGGGAGAAGCTGGCATGGAGATTAAGCAGCATTTAAATACACTGTCCCTGATGATCTTTAAAAGTTATTCCCTGAGACCTAAGTATTCTTAGGTAACTATTATCACTACAATATTATTCCACGTCAACTGAGAATGGAAAGTATTCCTTCCAGAGGGAAATCTTCTGGATATGATAGGCAAGCAGCCAGTTTCTTTGACAAAAGGAAATTTATGGTTAGACACAAGAAGAAAAAAAAAAGAAACAAACTACAGGGCTAGCTAAAGTCACAGGTGTGAAGGAGGGGGAAATCATCTCAGTTCTACAGTATTTTCAAATTAATGGTACTTATTTCACTGGTTTCACTAGGTGCTCATATGCAACGAGAGAAAGTGAGTAAAGTGAATAGGTAATATAAGTAGGTGATGTAAAGCAGAAAGAAAATGGACAAGATCAAGATAAAAGAGAAGAAAATGAAAAGCATAAGTGAGCTGAGATGACAGGACAAGAGACGAAAAGACCTGTTAGAGTGTAGTAATTATATTCTTTGGTCTGCTTCTCAGTCTACACATGCATGCAGCACTTACTGATAACAAGACTAAAAGCCCAACAGTGGTTTTCTTTTACTGGGGCACCCACTACCATGTGCTCTGAGTTATAACCAGTCAGGCAATGCGCTTCCTCAGCGGCCTTGCAAAAAAAACCCTACTGGTTTTGAAAATTAAGAGCAATGGTGTGATGTCTGTGACTAACTTTCTAAGGTTAAGCCAAAACTAATATATTTTTTGCTTCAGTGGCTGTCATCGAGAGGTCAATGGCAACCAGAGGAATACCAGTGGGGCTCCTTCACGCTGCCTGGCACACAGCCGGGGAGGGAAGCTGGAGGATGCAGCAGGCTGGGGCCGCACGCGGACTGTTGGAGCTGTGAAACGGCTTCGGGTTGGGAAATGCTCGTGGCCCTGCAGTGACGAGCCTCTCATCTCATCGTGCTGCCTGTGCTCGGCCTTCGTAAAAACACCAAAAAACTACGTGTTTGGACACAGAGGAAGCACTACACAGATAAGGCATTCGCAACGCGGAAACGCAGAGCATGGATTTGGCAATCACAGCCCCTTCCTCCCCTGTCAAACCTCATCAAAATGGGAGCACATCACGCCGCTACAAAACCGGAGGGATTCACTTAAACATCCCACAAGAAGTCACCCGTGCATCTAACCGACTGTGAGCGTACAAGGAACAGCGAAACTTTATTTTTTGTTGCTTCCCCTCGTTTTCCGGACCTCTTCAGCGAGGAAAAGCAGCTTGAAGCACCGCCTTTCCCCACGGCACCGCTGCAGGGGAGGCAAGCTTTGCTCCCACGGCGAGCCGGGGGGGAGGCACCGCCAGCAGGCAGTACCACAAAATAAAAGATTATTTTCATTTCAGCCGCCCCGGCCCCCCCGTCCCGCCGCCCTACCTGGCGAAGCAGCCGTCGCAGTGGCTGCCCCGCTCGCCCACGGCCAGCACGGCGGTGTAGGCCGGGCAGTCGAAGAGCAGCTCCCCCACGGCGTAGCGCCGCCGCGCCCGCAGCCCCCGGCCCTTGCCGGGGCTGGCGAACCGCTCCAGCCCGCCCGGCTGCGGCGCCGCCTCCGAGCGCATCCCGCCGCGGGGAAGGGGAGCCGGGATCGCTGAGGGAAGCGGGACCCGGGCCGGCAACGCCGGCAGCGGGCGCCCGGGAAGGCCGCGGCCGGGTCCCGCCCGGTGGCAGGGCCGCCGCCGAGCGCCTCCTCCGGGCGGCCAGGGCGCAGCCGCCCGCAACCCGGTGGCGCCGGGCGGGGCGCCCGGGAAGTCGCCCACCCGCCCCGGGGAAGGCACAGGGGGGACCCGGTGCTACGGGGCCGAGGCTGCACGCCGTGGAAAGCCCTACTCGGGAGCCAGGCTGTGAGCAGCGAGCCTGGAATGGGTTGTCTGGTCATTATAGAATCCTAGAATCATTAAGGTTGGAAGAGACCTTCAAGATCATCTGGTCCAACCATCACCCTACTACCAATATCAGCCACTAAACCGTGTCCTTAAGCACCACGTCCAACCTTTCCTTGAACACCCCCAGGGACAGGGACTCCACCACCTCCCTGGGCAACCCGTTCCAATGCCTGACTGCTCTTTCTGAGAAGAAATGTTTCCTAATTTCTAACCTAAACCTCCCCTGGCGCAACTTGAGGCCTTTCCCTCTACTCCTATCGCTGGTTACCTGTGAGAAGAGGCTGACCCCAGCTCCAGGTTTAGCACCGCCAACACCAGAGCCCCCGTCTAGAGCAGGAGTAGGGCCTCCGAAGACACAAGTCTTAGGCCACAGAATCATGGGCAGTTGCTGCTCAGATCTGGCTGCTGGTTTCATGGCCTGCTTCCTAACTAGGGCAAGGTGCTGTCCGGGTCCCCCCCAGCACCCATCCTGGTTTACCTCAGGCACTGCAGGGCTGCAACAGCAGGGGGTTGGCCATATGCCTGGTAGTACGGGGCAGCAAGACCACCAAGGATGGTGGGATGGGCAGGAGATCACAAAACAAGTCAAGGGAAGGCACCTCCAGAGCTGGGCAGCTCACCCCCTGCCTCTGAGTCGTGTCAGGGCCTCAGCCAGTCCAGTGTTGTCATCCATGTATTGTGGCTCCCAGGTCATGGAGTGGAGAATGGAAAGTTGACTGCCCTGTCCTGGGGCTTTTGGATAATATCCAGTAGTCTGAGCACAAAAAGTCCTATGGAATTAATGGGAAACTGTCATAATCAGCCAGCATAAAGGGTTAGGCTTCTCTTGATAATAAAGAAATTAAGCAGCAAAGAAACAAACAAGGCCCTGTTGTTGCAAGTCCCTGTTGCTGTCACACCAACAAGTCTGAATATCACATCAACAGCCATGTTGTAAATATAACAAAATTTATACTCCAAGAAAAAAAAAAAACAACACTGATTTTATTCAAAATAATTACTAACATTAAGAATAAATCTATTATTGAAATTCAGTATGCTATAAAACACAACCCAAGAGAAACAGCTAAAGCTGTCTGTGCTAATAAAATGTTATTGTTTTGTGCACAAGTATGCTGCATGCAATTATCAGTTTTACAATACCCTGATATAGCACCAAAAGAATATTCCTTTCAGAAATATGAGTAAAGCACTGAAGAGAATGTAAATGTTTCTGGTGCCACTTGTAGTTCATGAGCAGCGTAGACTGACGTAAGCCTCCAAAGGATGTAATCTCTGCTATTAGTATCTGTGTATTTAGTTTTATGTTAAATTATTTGTACAGTAAATCTTTGGTAAGCTCCTTTTTGACTAAACACACAGGTTAAAACTTGATGCTCAAAATTTCCACAAGAAAGTAAAGCAGTAAAATGGAAAGAAAAGAGGAACGTTGAAGAACCTAACTTGAAATAAGAAATTAGCTTGCAAAAGTGCTCTGACAATGTCCCTAAGTAGGTGTAGCCACATCTGTTCTAGCCCCATCACATTTTTGGCTGTGAAGCACCTCACCAGCTGCGTGAGCTCAACTATTTGTAAGGGCCACCCAGAGAATCAGAATTTGGAAATGCTGCAGTGTAAAGGATGAAATATAACATGATGAAACAATTAGAGCCATTGCAAAAATAATGTATCTTTATAGGCCAGCATTATTTGAATTAGCTAAAACATCACCTTTTTACAAGGAAAGAGTGATCAATGAAAGTGGGTTCAATGACTGAAAAGTACGCTATCATCCTGTAGCACTGGGCTAAATGTTAATCATGGCCCACTGCAGATTTACACGTCAGGCATGGAATGAGTGTATCCAGTTGGAATAGTAAAAGCCGTATTTAATTGACTAACCAACTACCACATTGCGCGAGTGAGGGCTGCCATTTACTCTTTGTATCCTGTCTCAATGTAGCTCATGGTAGTCTAGCTCAAAGGTCTAGACTTAATTATAGGCATTTCTACAACAAAGTATATTTAAAAATAATAATCGATAATGTATTCACTTTATGAATGAATTAGCATTAACTGGGAAACTGCCCTTGTGTTCAATCCAGTTTGATTAATAGATGGCTCCATTATAGATAGACAAATAGTGTCACAGCTTGTAAAACCATCTCCTCTGACATCTTATGCTGAACCAGCTACTGAATTCCTTGAATTAATTCCTGCTTGAAGGAGACCAAAACTTGTAGGAAACACCCAGTCAAAGTGTCATTAATAAGTGTTTTTTCATTTGTTTGTTTTTCTGAAATGCTACTAAGCATGTAT